>NC_089017.1:73820472-74172972 GCF_963932015.1 Anas acuta
ATGAGGCAAAATTTATAGGAAGAGTTCTCTCTTACAGTGCAGACATTAGGAAGAGTTCATGAACCTGAAACCCTCCCTGTTTTTTCAACATGTCAGTTGGGTTAAAAAAATATTTCACCTTTCCTATAAACCTATTCAGTGACTTTTCTATGTTTTCCTGAAATGTAGGTTGATTTTCCAAAAAGTTAATTATTGCCACTCCTATTAAACTTGAGAGACATTGCTGTTTTTTCAGCACCTTCAAAATAGCCAAAGTCAGACTCAGAAACATAATTTTAGGCTTTTGGTTTTAACTAGCATGGCCTAGTAATTCATCCAGAAATACATGCTGATGCTAAGGAAAACACCCGCACTTAGACTAGGTAACTAATTCTCTCGTGTTGGTAGTTTATTTATGTTTGCACAAATATATACAAAATGGTAGACGATTGGTAAGGCAGATAACCTTGCTATGCTATACACAATTCTCTTTCCTGCTGTTGTTTTTATTCTATTATTTCACTGTAATTTATCATCACTTTTTCTTTTCTTAATTCCCAACAAACATAGCACAACGGGTAGTCAGAGCCAGTTTATCTAGGTTCAAACCCATTGCTTTCTGCAGAATATCTGGGACCAGAATCATGGTGCTGCCTAAAACTTCATCAAACAGATCCAGGTGCACAATGGATCTGGAGCCTGTCTCCTTGGGACTCAGAGTAGTGTTCCTTGTGATTAAATTGAGGTATTTCATTGTTGTTGTTAGGTTTTTGTTTGTTTGTTTTCTTTTTGTTGCCTGTTTCAAACTGGCTGTGTGGATATGAAGCATGAAAAAACAATTTGGCAATGTACCAGTCTTCCTACAAGGATATGCTGTACATACACAGACTTTTAAGGATCCAGTATGTACTGCACCAAGAAGCCTGCCACCCACAGCCTGATATGTCTGGCCACCCCTCTGTAAAGTTTCTCCTGACCTACTAGTAAGGCAGTTTACCAAATGTAACATATGGCAATTTTAAAGCCTACCAACTGAGCCAGTAACCACAGCGGGGTTGGGACTGAAGTATTGCTCTAGAGAACCAGATAAAGGGCCAGCTGAGATCTGACCAGAAAAGTGTAAAGCCTACCGAATGGTAGGCTCTCAGGAGAGAATGGATTGGTGGTGCCTCACTGGAGAAAACTATCACCTTCCTGGGGCCATTCACACTATCACCTAAACATTAGTTGTTACCTATTTTTAAATAAGAATAGGTCTTTTTGTGTTTTGGGATGGGCTGAAAATAACATTTCACCATTGGAAAATATTGCATGGGGCATCTTCTTGCTTGCCCTCATCAGGCCAGTTCAAATGGTCAACGTGTAACTGGAGACTGCTTTCAGCTGGTGTCTTTTTATTGTTTTCTGTCAAATTTAGTTTGGTGGTCTCCAGCTGGTTCCCAGTGGACAGGTGTCTGTATCACAGAAAGGTGGCAACAATTAACACTAATTTGTACCCCTATCAACTGTCTCAGCAGCTTTGCAGGCTCTGGAGGTGTTCCTTCCAAACAGACAAGGCACGCTGGTGAGGCAGTCCATGGGAACTGGTGTTCTGGAGCCCAGCCTTATTTGGGATACAGGAAAGACAACAAGGAAAAACTAAGGAAGTAGTGTTGTATTGTAAAAATTGTATTTCTGAGTACAGCATTTAGCAAGCAATAGCCTTGGATATACAGTTAAAGGCACTGTGAAATCTAACTGGTGGTGATGTCTGTCTGTACGTATCTCAAGTCCCTGACCAACTATCAAACCAAACAACAAAAACATTCAAAGAAAACAAACTTTAGTCTGTCCTCACTCTGAAAACAAGAATAAAAGGAGTTTTAAAGTTTCCTAGTACACCACACAACAGGCCTAGTTTATTTTGTTTTTTTTTTTTTATCTTCTGTACATTGAATTTTCAAGATCAGAGCTTTCAATTTCAGAACTGTGCTTACGGGTAAAGCACTTCTGTGGAATAAACTATTGTAAATGCTATTTGTATAGCTTCTGCAGGAAAGCAGCTAATAGAGATGCACATTTTCTGTTTTCTCCATCAACACACTTTACTATCACCTCTTAGATAAGCACCATAACCTAAGTTGTCTTCCAAAGTTTGGCAGGCTTCACCGGGTTCAATAGTGAGTTTTTCTTTAGGGGTAAAGAAGCTCTAAGAGCCCCTAACAATGGACTTAATCATAGGCTCTTCCCTGGCACAGGCTCATATTTTCCCCCTATTCTGCAGACTCCTTTTCTCAGCAATTGGATTTCTGTGGCCTGCCCAAAACAAATAAATATTTCCTTTTCTCCCTTGCTTACATCTTTTGTGTATATTTTTTCTTTGCCACCACCAGCTTAGGTATGGTGAACAGCAGGACTCTTCAGGTAATAGTTCACTGGACACAAATGGCCTAGCATTAAAATGCAGATGGTGTTAACCTCAATCAGAGCATGTGGTGCAAAACTTCCAAAAGATGCCACTAAACATTTGGACAAAACAAGCAAGTTCAGCTGGGCGAGCTGCTGTTTCAAAGGCCCCGCTAATGAATAAATGTCGGACTGCACAGACCTGCTCTCTGTGGCTGCTGCACGGTGCTGATGATGCCCTGATATCTGAATGCCAGCAGTGACCTCAATCCTTCACCAGTCCCATCATATGCCACCATCAGGTCTATCACAATCACCCACCTCTTCCCCAGCTCCAGAATTTTGCTGGCAGCCACTCCTCTTGACCAGATCCTGCTAATAAGCACCAGGGAGCACTTACTTATTAGCAGTGCTGCTAACGATATACTTGGCATCCTAATCAGGCTGTCACTGGCAGAAAGCACGGAGGGAAAACAAAGCCTGGTCACTGGTGATCAAATGTTTTGTACTGGTGTAAGCAGCCAAAGGAGGCACAAGCTGCTCTGCTGCCAAGTGATCGGTTATTTCTCAATGTGTTTGGAGGCCATAGATGCTTTATGGATGTAAATTGCATGCGATTGCTTGAAATAACATGATGAAGGAACAATTAGTGTCTGGCGTGCAGCATTGCTTAATGAAAAAGAAAATTTTGCTAAAGATCGGCTTTGCAGATTACACATGAATAATATGCTGCTGTTGAGACCTGCTGCAGTGAGATGTCTTTGCTTCAGGGACCTCAGCCTTCCAGCTAGCACCCTCCTAGACAAAACATGTACTATGTGTGTTAGGTGGTGCCAAGAAGCAGCAGGAGAGGAAGGATATTGGTGGATGGCTATTTTTCAGCCAGGTCTACTTGGGAAATCAATCACTTTGCACTTTGGATTAGTGAGGTTGGGATATTCTCATCTCCTGACATGGAAATAAATAAATAAATTTAAACTTCTTAAAGGGAAAAAAATGACCTTTCTAGGATTTATACATTCTTATTTTCCTGCAGAATTTTACCACCTACTCCATAGAGCACCAAGGCCAAAGTAAATCAATTTTTTAAAAAGTATGTGGTAGAAGTCTTTTGCTGGCTACATTTCTTTTCAGTAAAAATGAAAAGAACTGACTCAGTTAACAAACATTGTTAGTCTTCATTCTCCCTGTAACACTCCTGAATTAGTGCTTTTTCAGAACATTTTTAATTTAAAAATACTGTTAGTCTTTGAAAAAAAAAATGTTTTAGCAGAATATTGTCATAAACTAAGCAATATTTGTGATTTGTCAGAAATATTTCATTTATAAGTACCTTCCTTACACTCTGATCTTCCCTGATCATAAACAACACAAGCTGGCTTGCTGTTTTGCTGTTAAGTGTTATCTATGATAGTATATTTGCTAAGAAAAAGATAATTTGTTAAAAAAAATATATATATATATATATATATATATTGTGAACAGATTAGTCAGACCTTGTACTCCAAGGAGAATTCACAGATACTGCAGACCAAGCAAATTGCACCAAAACTTCTCAGAAAGAGTGGTCAGGCATTGGGACAGTTTGCCCTGGGAGGTGATGGAGTCACTGTCCCTGAGGGTGTTCAAGGGAAGGTTGGACGTGGTGCTTGGGGACAGGGTTTAGTGGGTGACATTGGTGGTAGGGGTGTGGTTGGACCAAATTATCTTGGAGGTCTTCTCCAACCTTAATGATTTGATAGTAAAATCAGAAACCATTGGCTTTACAGCTAAACAAAGTAGCAAGTCAGCACAGTGTTTTTCTCCATCCTTTAAACATCAAGAAGCAGGATAGTAGGAAGCAGGACCAGAAGAATTCCCCTAACACCCACATGAGCAGCCTCTACAAAAGGGAAGCACATCAGGCTCAAAGCCCAGAAACCACGCCAGCCTCCACAGAATCCTCTCTTTGAAGAGTTCCATGGAAGGAAGTCCAGAAAATCAGAATAAAAGCCACTTTCAGCTTAGTGCTCCTTAGGGATGGATGTGCAAGCAGTTGAAACTCAAAAGCCAAGCCCTCCACTAACAGCAGTGCTCAAATGTGCTCCTTCATTACAGGAGGAACCCAGAGAGTTGTGCAGCAGCTTTGACTGCACTGGTACCCCCACAAAATCCTCATTCTTTTTAAGGGGTGCTGATGATTTTTGCAGAAGAGGGATGAATTTATTGGAAGAGAATAATGGAAGCACTTAGGAATAAAGGTAACTTTCATTATATGGGGAGCCCTGAAGGAGTCAGCAATGCTGCGTGTGCTTGGGTCCTTGCAATGCTGGGCACTCAGTACTATCTCCTTTTATTTTGAGTCATTGAGGTTTATGTGAATTATGTTCACTCTGGAAATGCTTTATCTAAAGATTTTTTTTTTTATATTTATATTGACACTTACAATATACAGTTATGGTATAAATTTTATGAATGTCAGAGAGCAAAGTGCCTTTTCCAAATACACCCACATTCATCATGAACTGACATCTCTGTAAACTGCGTCTGTCCGTGTCTCGCCCCCACAGTTACTGTGTCTGGGCTCAGTCCTGTAAACCATTACCTACCTCACTAACTTTGTCCATGTACACATTCTCACTGCAGTCTGGGGGCACATCCTCACCAAAACTTGCGTGTTAGCACTCTCCATACAAAGGAGAGCCTTCTAAGTAATGATTTCCATGTGAAGGACTTCCACAAGACACTTAAAATAAGAATGAACGCCTTCATTAAGGTGTGTCTATGAATCTCTCATTGAGAAGATACTTGTGGAAATAAACAGCTGAAATAAGGAGCAATTGGTGGAGCATGCAGGTAGTTAAATTAAATTTTAAATGCAGCAAGGCTCAGGAAGAAAATTCAGGCTAATGGGTCGCTGTGATGCCTACAGCTGGGGCATTTGTATTTGTTAGCCTACACACATGCACGCTCAGCAGGTCTGATTTGACACATGTGTAGGTGGTCACGTCTCAGAAGACGCCAGCCCTCATAAAAGCGGTGAAGCTGTGCTCTCCAAGCACCAGTACAGAAGGTTTGTGCCGGTGGCTGTAGGCTCAGAGCACCCAGCTGAGGGGCATCCTGGCCACTGTGCCCACCACTGGGCTGCAGGGGGCTATTCTGTGGCCACACTGTGCACCAAGAGTTATCTCATCTAATGTGATAACCGCACATGGTCTGCGCAGGGTTTGGGCCGTGTCATCTGTCTGAGAGGGAAGTGTGTTTCCTTTTTACATTATTTATAAATACACCGTGCTATGGTGTTCTTACAAATTATAATCATTGCAATAAGCGAGGTCGCAGGAAAAAATATATTGTCTGCACTGTGTGCATTGGTTGTAATGTAGAACTGCTTCTGCCATAAACATCTCAGTTACGCTTTGAAAACAAGTATGTGGGACACAAATGTGATCCAGCAGCATAGCTCTCCTCATTACGAGAGGTTTCTTTGATCCTCTCCTACCAAAAAGAGCGGCCACATTCATCTAGGGCACTTCTCCAGGAAGAAAAGTGGCTCCCAATTACACTTCAAAGCCCAGGGACCCACAGCAGCTGGTGGAGTGCATGCATGAGCACCGGAGATGCAGAGGACAGGATGGGCAGGAGGGGAGAAAAGCAGGGGGACGTTAGAGAGAACAGAGGTAATGCAGGAAGCAGTGGGCAAGGAAGCAAAACTGGGGCTGTGGGAGAGACGGATGTAGGGATGTAGGAATGTGGTAGAAGGTACAGCAGAAGGAAAAGAAGAAGGGAGGCAAAGTGAAGAAAATGAGAGGCAGGGGATGAAGGGGATGACTCTGAAGGTAAGGTGTGCACAAAACTGACAAAAAAATGTAGGGGAGACCAAGAAAAAAAAAAGTCATAAAATATATTAAAGTAAGTCTATGAAAATTAATAGAAACTTAATAGAATTTGATGAGAAGCTGCATGATTCATACAAGGCTATGAGCATAGACACATCCATGCCATAGCTCTGTATTTATCACCAAGTTTTTTGTCATAAAACAGCAAAACAAGAAAATAGAGGTCAATGGTGGAAAACATAAGACCTAGAGACAGATCGCACTGTTATCCACATTTCTATAGCAGTGCCAAATGTGAAGTGGGAGGTAGAAACATTGTACATTATGTCCCTCCCTGAATTTCTAAACCAGTGCCAATAGGACTAACTTGTATTCATAGTTCGTAAAGAGTGATAGGTTTTACCCGAAAAATACACTATAAAGCAGGTATTTCCAAAATATGTCCCAGTGGCAGAAACACTGAAATTCTTCAAGGAGTGGAAAAACCTTTCTACTCTGGGCATTAATTAATACAATCATTGTTCTGCATAAGGCACAGCTGACACTTTTGGAATTTACCACCTCGTACTTTTGGAATTTACCACCTCGTCCTGCCTTGCATTGGTCTGAGCAGAGCCTGTCAGATATTGATAGACTCAAATCAACCCTGCTTGGTGCCTCCTCCAGGGCTCCACCTGCTCTGCACAGTAGGTTGGATGGGCCAAAAGACCTTCTGCAGGTGACACTGGTGTGACCGTGAGCCTGCACAGAGCATCCTTCCAGCCTGCCACCCATGTGCATGGCTACTGTGTCGGGATACACACATGGGCCACCTGCACTGGTGCATGGAGAGGGCTGGAGCCACCTTTGGGTCACTGCGCCCAAAGACAGCCCTGCTGCAGCCTTCCAAAGGGATGCCCAAGAGGAAAACACAGATGCAGCAGCAGCGATAACAGTTGTTCCTTTCATGAGGAGTTCCAAACTAATGCACAAACATCAGCAAATTAAACACCTCAGCGATCTGGCAAGGCAATAAATGCTACTGTTTACAGTTATTTCAGTAGTTGTTGATCTGATTAATCAGACTGAACTTGGCCTCATAAGGCAGACCTTCACAATGAAGGCAGAGCTGAGAACAAAACATCTCTGGCAGAGCTGAGAACAAAATCCAGACTCCAGTGTCTTTGCTAAATGATTTCCCTTATTCCTTTCATGAGGGAAAAATAAATAAATAAATAAATAAATAAAATCTTGAAGTGATATGTAGCTGGGAGAAAATGGCTTATTGCAATAAATATTGCACATTTCAAAAACTAATTCTCAACACTTACAGCACAATATTGCTCCGAAACACCAAAACCACATGGCTAGAAAAATCTGTTTCCACTCAGCGAAGTACTTATGCTTGTGCATATCCTTAACTTCAAGGGCACACTTTAAGTTTGTCCTGCTCATGGGCTCCTTAGATTATCTGCAAAATAGTCAGTATCTTGCTGGATCGCTCCAGTGATTTTGTTAGGATTTTTAATATTCCTTTGGGAATCCAATTCTACAATTTTCACTCATCTTACATGCCATTGACTAAATAAGTTCTTCAGACTCTTCATGGGAGTACTACAGAAGTAAGTAAAAAAATAGTACATTCAAAACCTTATTAAATGATTCACCATAACCAACAAAGTAATATTTTATCTTAGTGTCTTTTTATTTTGATTTATTTAATATCTACCCTAGTAAGGGAGAAATGAAAATACAAACTTTACAAATTGTTGCAGGGGTATTTTTTACTTAAGTTTTATATGAATAAGTATGTTGTTCCATACTATGTTTGATATTTTCCTGTATATTATCCATTCTTTATAGAAGCAGGGTAGTAATACAAAAAAACATAAACTGTTACTCAGAAAGTCATTGAGAATACCACCTATATAAAGATATAACCATATATGGAAGTATAACAGAGTAACAGTATATATATATAGTTATATATATATATAACAGTATATATATATATGTGCAAATGTATATTTGCTTCCTATTAAATATATATATATATATGTATATATGTTCTCATTTTCTAAATAATTTGGGACAGATATTTCTGCCTTCAAGTGAAATAGAGCTAGAAGGAAGACATTATAACAATATTTATTTTGAAAATATTTCTATAACCTCCTGAAAGAACTTTGCATATTCAATCTATTTTTTCTCAAAAGTTATTTAGAGTATAAAATTCACAATAATTTAGACTAATCCTCTTTGGAATTTGAAAGCTGCAGTACTGCTGACTGACCAACGAGAGAATTTTCAAAACGTGGTTACCCTATCTTTATATTTTCTCTACAGATCTGGCCCTAACAATTATGTATCTAAACACAATAAATGCACAGATGGCAGCAATCCATACAGATATCACACAGGATATCTAATTTCTATGCGATTGCAATGTTTGTTATATCCTCATAACGTATATCTAGAAGAGTTAGCATTTGCTAAACCGTGCTTTCAGGTGCTGTTTTTATCTGTTGCATAACTGTATATATAACCAGAAACTCTTTAATAGAGAAATTATCACACATGAAATAATGCAGATGTATTTTCCATAATTCTCATGTATAAATTATTTCATTAGCTGTGGTTCTAACAGTGTGTTAGAACAGTAGGTTCTAACTACTCTGCAATTTACAACAAATTGAGATTCTGTTATTACGAAGCTTACTTGTTTGTGTAAAGAACAGTATTATATCATTGTAGTTGCAAACTGCACTAATATTGGCATCAATGTTATTGTACAGCAGTACTGGCTTTTAGAGATATCACTTAACTCAGATGACCTGCCTTGAAAGCTACCAAATGGGTGCTGTTTAATTTAACAATAACAACAAAAAATATGTATAAATTTTGGTACCAAATAAACAGTTTCAAAAAAAAAAAAAAGTCATCGGGATAATTATTAGACATAATTTTTTTGCCAATGATCTTCCTCAGTCTGTGGAAGCATTTCATAGATAAAGACACATGATTTAAATAAGCCTTGAATCATAAAATTATGACAAAACACTAGGTCATTATGTGTTGAAAAGGTAACATTAATACTTGTAATAAAAATGTGTTTTTTAATTTTTGTGAAATAGAAAATAATGAATTGTGATGATGCTCCTAAGCACTGAAAAAATGAAAGCAACCGTATATTCACTGAAATCCCAGGGGGTGGAGTCTTTGTGAAATAGGCCTCATTTTTTGCAGTTCATATGCATCATAAATACTTTTTACTCTTCTTGGCACTTAGGCAGGAGTAAATCAGTACATGGAAATAAATATACTGGGAAGAAAAAAAAAATATTTTAGCCTGTTAGGATTTGGTAGTTTTTACATGCCAGCATTCATACAACTATAGGTTATTATATACTGCAAATGTTTGTGCATTTTGTTTCTATGGGAGAGAATACTTGGATGGATGTTGAACATTTCAAACAATTCTCAAGTCATCCTTGAACAAAATTTGTCTGTCCAAAGCAGCACATATAAAAATGTTTGTAATGTTCCTGTTTAAAATTCAGATACTTTCTCAGTACAGAATACTGTGTACAATCCTCTGCATCTCTGTTCTGGCTGTAGGTTAACTACATGAAATACACATCTACAGATTCAAAGATAGAGATTTATTATGGATTTTTCTTGCACAGGTTCTATAAACCTCTTGCAGCATGGCAAACATCATCCAATTAGGGTTCTCTTGTTTCCTTTAGAGTATTAATGTTCAAAATATAGGTGACCTGTGCCTGACAGATAGCTAAACATAGCACAAACAAAGCTTCACATTGGGTCTGTGAACAGCATACCCTCTGCGGATGAGTCATAACATTAGAACAATGAAAATTACTGCAGCCCCATGCCTGTCAAACTTGCCAGCCACTTTCTGGCAAATACATACATGTGTCTGTGCAAGAGCCACGTGAGAACTGCTTCCTGTGCTCGACTTCTTTTGAAGTATACTCAGCTATGAAAACATAAATTCACTGACATTTAAACAGAAATACTTCTATGGACACATATATATACCTAGCTCTACACATGTGTACTCACAGGCCTATGAATGCAAACATTCAAGTAATCTCCAGCCCCCAAATTAATTATCAATATGAAATTAGCAAAAGGTTTTGTGTGCATTTTTCCAGAGTCACCGTTTCTATGGCACACATGCAAGCACACATGCTCACACAGCTCTCAGCATGCCTTTACATGAAAGCAGGCCTAACTCAGGGCTACATCCTACTGAGGACATGGTTTTACAAGCTTGTTTATATAGATTTGCCCCACTGGTTGCCCCTGTTTGGGCTAACCTTCCCTTGCAGACAGTGCAGTATATGGGCTTAATTCAAGCCCAGAATTTCCTTTGGCTTTGACAGGAATCAGATAGCAGAAGGTCTTTGCGTTGGGTGCTGGCTAAGGGCATCTCACTTAAGGCAGAGGTAAGGTAGAACTGGGGAGCAGCTAATCAGCCCCACAAGAAGTGTTACGAAGACCAGTTGAGCTACTGGTGACAGGGATCATTGCTGGGGGATGAGCCAACAGCAATTTGGGACCTTCAAGTGCCAGCCTTGGCCCTGAAGAAGGCCTCAGTGATATCGGCCTACATGGTCATTCATCGAGGTGGGAGAGGCTCAAGATTATCAATACCAATGTTTCCAAATATCACAGGGCTCTGAGCATTGTCACCAGCAGAACAGCCACAAGAGGAATTTGTGATAGCCACTGCATACCAAGGACACTACATGCTGAAATGCACATAGGGGCCAAGTACTACAAGAGCAGTGCTAGGAATTTGGTTTGGTTTGGTAAAACCTGTGAAACAGAACTGTTGCTGAGTCTGTTGCAAAAAATCTTAGCCTGTTGGATCACTCAGTCCATCCTCAACCCCTCCTCTCACAGCCTCCCCATGTTGCTAGTGATATGCAAAAACACCTTCATGAATATGCATAATTATGGGGATTCACAGTAATTTTTCAGGGTTATCTGATGTGACATTTATAGGACAGCAGCATATATCAATTTAAACACGAGTGACAAATATCTTTTTTTTATTATTATTTCTATAGTATTTTTAATATTTCCTTGATCTCTCCTGGGTGCAGTGTGAACTGCTAGGAATTTGAACTAAATGTTTTCAAAATCAAACAATTAATCAGCATGCTTCTTGTTAAGGTTTTTGATGTACGTTTGGAATGTGTGCATGTATCCAAGCCTGTCTCACCTTCATACCAGTTATTTACATGAAATGACTAAAAGTCTTTCTGTACATTCTATACATATTTTTATATGTTACCTACAGAAAATGACAAAGAGCAAAATGCTTCTTTTACTGGACTGGTTTCTGAAAATGAGTTTGACCTGTCTAATTACTCCAGTAACCTGATCTCCCACCTGATAGAATGATTTCGCATGCTTCTCTTCTCGTTTTTATTTTGAGCACAGATTTTTGAGACAATGAGATTAAACGATGTGTGGTTAACCATGACATACTGAAATTACATTCCAGATCTGTTGCACATCCCTGAGACTTGGAAATGATTTTTATTTAAAAAAAAAAAGGGGGGGGACAAAACCTAAGAATGCAATGATTGCTACCTACAATGATTTTTGCTCTTAATATTTTATGTAACTAGCACATTATCTAGACCTTCAAATTCATTATGTGATTTCCTTTGAAAACAGTAAAGTTACTTGTGGATGAAGGTGTGATGCACTGTGAGGCCTCCAAATATTGGTGGTAATGCAGTATGCAGTGTTAAGATTGAAAAGTCTGTCTTTTTACAAAACAAAACAAAAAACCTTAATAAAATTGCCTATTATATTGCAAATATAGTATTACTGGATATTGGTGTAAAGTTAATTAATATGAAAAATAAAGTTATTTATGCTGCCATATGCCTAAACAAAATAAATAAATTGATATTATTATTAATAATAATAATTATTAATAATAATAATTAATAATAATTATTAATAATAATAATAAACAATTAATAATAATGTTGCAGGCTAAATTAAAGAGGAAACAGCACTGATTTAAATTGTAAGTGTTCTTATTAGAACTTATCAGATGTTCATAAAATTTAAGAGTACAGATCATAGCATTTTAAGTACATAAATGCAACACTGCATTTTCACTTAGGGAAAAAGACATTCTTTTTGTCTTATTTATCAATTCTTTAAGATATTTCCTACAGAATTTTTAACAGACCTAAACTCAATCCTGCTGTTCATGTATGACAATGAAGTGGAAGAGGAACTTACTTAAAGTCCCGTCTGTCATTATTGCAAAAGATCTCAAATTCAATTGGGGGAATTATCCAGAAGGTAGCAAAACACTGGAAAAAGTAGGAAGTCTTCACATTATATAACACAGGGGTGTTAAACCTAGTATTTTACATGTACTTGTTTCCAGTGACTATATTTATACAGAGTACAAATTTGACTATGGCACACTGCAGAAAAAAACTTACAACTGTGTTATTGCACATGAAGGGAGTGAAAAATGCTTTTCCCACAGACCCAAGAGCATGTGTCTGGACGCATGCGTGGATGCATGCGCATCACATCTGCACAAAATGGTATGGACCCCAGGTGAGATATGTTTTTAATGGTAAGATTTATAATCTATCTGAGCACTCTGAAGATCAAAGGAGTGTCTTACCATGCTGTTTTCAGGAAACAGAGTTGGAATTCTCCCTGTTTGCTTTGAGTGTGTGCTTTGTTTTGGCAGCCACCAAGGCATGCCCTGTTTTCGGGAAGGGTGCAAACACCCCAAAGGTGCTCAATGCCTTGCAGGCATGGGCCAAAGCAAGCACAAGGCTAATGCAGATCAACACAAGCTCATCTAAATAAAATACAGTAGGAAAAGTGTAATCAGCAAGGGCTTTGTCCTTATATGCATTTCTTAATGCTAGAGTAACTCTAATCTTGTAAGGATAGACTTTCAGCTGCATGTGTCTCTGGTGCTCAGACCAAGCTAAGTTTTAAAAGCTGTTCAGCCCAGATGAGAGACTTAGGAGTCATGTTTAAGGGGATATGCCTGGTGAGGGCCTGATCCGGCAAGCCACCAGGCAGCTCACAGGAGGCACTGACAGCCTGCATCAAAGTTACTGGGGATATCTGGAGAGCACCACCTTGAGAAAACGTGTTCCTTAAGATCAGTGATGTGTCAAAGCACTGTGCCAGCTCTCATTCAGAGTGAGCACTTGGTTTATTTACAATTTCATTAAAATACTGGGTTCTGAGTTTTTATCACTCCCAGCTGTTAGGACTGGAATGCTAGGCATCACCAACATATTTTATGAAGCTATTAGATGATGGAAGTGAGGTCATACAAATTCACTGCATGCATGCTCACATGTAACAGCTGCTAGCATTTTTTGTGCTGCTTGGGAAATAGTAATTGAGGCATCTTCCTAAATAAAGATAGAAAGGTGTAAAATCACTCTCGCGTGTTTGTATATAGCTTTTCAAAGATCATTATAATTTGTTCTAAATACTGTGATCTATAATGTTATTTGTGGAAAGTAAACTTCTGGAATTAAAGGGACACCTTTTATAAATACACCGTGGGCACAATATATATTTCCCTTCAAATTGCAATAATTTAGGGGCAGACATCTGCCTGGTAACTGTGTAGGATAAATTCATAAGGAACGCAGGAAGGATATTTATTTACAATTGCTGCTCAGCCAGCCTCCATTCATCTTTGGAGATCTTTCTTGTATGGCTGGAAAGCAAACTTTCCTTCCAGAGGTCTCTGAACCTAAAAACTACCTCTAGGGCTCAATCCCGTGCCCAGAGCTGCCCACCTTGACTCTGGGTGCTCCTCAGCTCCCAGATGACGACTGGGGGCTTCCCTGTCCCGCTGCCACCACCCCAATGAGGTCCCAGCTGCCACTCCCAGACAGCTGCAGACCAGGGAAATGTACCAGTAACAGCACCCTGTAAATTAACTTGACGTTTGATGCGGGGGGGTGGGGGTGGGAAAACCTAAAAGCCTACAAAAGGTGTCGAAAACAAAAGCCACTCCAGCCCCACGCAACATACAGCGTGGGTTCGGGGTCTGCAGGGTGGTTGTTGCAATGCTGCCTTGCCCTTCTTTGTTAAGACCATCCAGTCATTCTCCGTGGAAGCCACAGCATCTATCAAATAAACATAAAAATGCCGTGTTTCTGCAAAACGGTGGACATGAAGCCAAAAGCTATTGAGAAAGTGCATTGCCATCAATGGGCTTGACTTCACTGTACATCCTGAAACTGCAGGTTTTAAAGATATGCTGTTATCAGTAGATAAATTGGAACTATTAATATTAATTGATGGATGATAAGGTGTGCTACATAACTAAATTATAAATAACTTAGTGTAAGTATTTTGTGATTGACATGTACCAGGTTAAGTATGCGAGATACGCAAGCACTGTTATATCTAGAAAATATTGTTAAATATTTCATTTTCCCTGTACTTGAAACTAGAAATCTTTTTTTTTTTTTTTTTTTTTTAGGTTAAAAAGTAATTGAACCAAGGATGAAGTATTGATGAACTATAACTGAATCTCTGACTCTACTCGCAAAAGAGGTAGCAATAAGGTACAGAGAGACACAGTGTATTTAAGCTATTAGACATGCAGGAATGCTATTATGCTTTATTGTGTCTGCCTGTGCCCATCTCCCTTCCTCTCCACCACCTCTCCCTTCCTCCTCCCTCCATGTTCTGTCTTACACACACACACTACGTGCAGACACACATACATACACAAGCACACACACACACACACACACACACACACACACATACCCCCCCTCTCTGCAGCACAGGCAATACTGCATCTCACAAATATCTGGCCTTATGGCTTACCAGCAAAGTGTACTGTTAAAACACATAACCTTACCATCCCTGATTCTTGATATATTCATGGATTTATTCACAAGCCCCCATGTTCTACTTCTTTTCCTGTTTCTGTGGCTTGTGTTTCTGGCCCTCCCATATTCTTGTGGGAATTTCAAATCCAAAATAAGGCATAACTGGCAAATATTCTGTAATGCAGCCTGCATTTCTATAATTTAGCTATGGGGGAGGCTTTGTGTGCATATTTGTTGTTTTTGTTCTTAGAGGGACAATTTTAAGAGGTTTATGGACTTGTGGATGTTTGAAGACCATTTTGATTGGCTTTTTTAGTACTTCAACTACTTAAGGTTCTGTTTGTGTAAAATGCTTGTAATAAAATGAATTTATGTACACATATATGCTTGTGTATTTGTAAATGCATTGGGAAAAAAAAAAAGTTCATAAATCCTTGTTAACTGTGCTGATTAAGCCCCATACTCTGTCATTGGCAGTGCTAAGTTTCTTCACAGAAGAGTTAAAATGATAAAGAAAAGAGTGATTCATTTTAGTTTTTATTTTTGTGGCAACTAAAGAAAGGATTTAACTGGTTCAAAGGAAGTCACTCATACTTAGCAAATTTTCACTTCTTTAAAACAGCCTTTCATTAGCACATTTTACAATTGCCAAATGAATATTTTTGTCTTGTAAACAGAAGGATATATTGTATTTCATCAATGATTTATTTTCTAAGTATTTACAGTTACGGGCTTGGTCCTGCAAGTTCTTGCACACAAGTAACTACACTTACCTGAGTAAATCTCTTAATATCAACTGATTACTAATGTGGGCAGTTTCTTATAAGTGAATTTGGTAATCAAGCTCTAAAAATAAAAAATAACTTTAATATGCATTCCATTTTCTATTTTGGTGTATATTTCCTTTTCATTTGTTTGTTTGTTTTTGTTTAATCAGGAGATAACCTTGTGAGCAAATAATTGACAATTGTTTTCCAGAAGCTGATATTAATTTGCCAAGCTACAGTAAAAATAAATAGCACAGCATGTACTTGTCATGTAGTATCTACATTTCCCCCCTTTTTTTCATTTGAAGTAACAAGATATTCTTGATAATTTCAGCAGAAGTAAAATACTATTGCTCTTAACACAAGCATGCACTCTACAAGATTAAATGAGAGTAACGCCCTTCAAAAATATGGTTACTTTACAGTCAGAAGCAAGACAATCCACATTAACCTTCTTCTGTCTGTGGTCTGAGGTTTTGTTTTCTTCTGTAAGTAAGCATAGTGTTTTTGCAAGGCATTGCCTCAGTAGTAAAGCAATTTAGAGTGTAGGATATTTTTAGACTACATTCATTGGGGGGGGGGGGGGGGAGAGGGGGGAGGAGGGAACAGCCGTGCAGTAGGATATACATGTATTTGTAATTCATATTGTTGCTGTGCTTCTATTGTACTCTGAGCTCCCATCATGGCTGAGATGGGGAGCTGGCATCCAGACAGTGCAGCAGGGCAAGAAAAAAAACCTCACTGCAAACACTAATAGCAGGGCTTCTCCCTCTCCTCCGTTATCCCCACTAATTATTACCATGCTTCTATTATTTAAAAAAATAAAGGTAAATAGCTGTAGGTTGGGGAGGTATATCTGTGCAGTCTGCTAAATAACATTATTAATCCTTTTAGTCCAAAACAAAGATCTTTTCATTCTGGTCTTTCAAGAGCCTCAGTCTACAAATTCAAAAAGACGACAGAAAAATGAACTTGAATGTGCAAGCATTAAACATTTACATTTTCTACTCCTTGGTCATTATACTGATGGCCATATTTTACATCTTCCCCTCCCCCACTATACTTCTGCTGATTTTACTTCATTTGCATGACCTCATTATGCATATAGCCTTTGTTCTTCTGATATAGAGTAGAGCACGGTGACAAAGCAAAACCTATATACAGGGACCTTTTTTTTCTCTTTTTTAAAATTGTTCCTCCGTTATGATATGAGCGTTTCATTTATTAACATAATTCAACCTTAAATCAGATGTATGGTCTTGCTTATAAAATAATATTTAAAATCTTATAAAATAAGATTTACAGTTATTTTAGAAAATGAAGACAGTGTCTGAACTGCCCTCTAAAATCTTTTGCTTTAATAATGAATTCATGTTTTCTGTTGATAACAGGTTAAGCAAACACACTAGTGGTAGGTAACAATTACAAGTACCCGTTTATTTTTGACAAGTGAGATATATACTATATATCAAACGGTATTAATCCTGATAAGGTGATATTATGAAATACATTCCCGAATTTTGCAGACAGGGCTCAATATGGACAGCCAGCCTTCAATTCCAAGGGTTCTGCTTTCCTCGCATCACAAAACAAAGGGCTGATCTCCTAAGCTTGTTTTTATATTAATCTGAGATTTTTCTTATATTGTATTTTTTTGTTGTATATTTTGATGGTATAGAAATATGAAGTTGATTCATCCAGTTTTATCCACTGATTTTCAGTGGTTCTGCCAACTAGAGGGAAGGCTTCAGAGTCAGTTCTTGGGTTTCTGCCCAGAAGCACCTGGTGTAGAGTTCAATGCTGCCCTTTTGGAAGAGAATGGTCAACTCCCAATGACCACAAGAGGAACACATCTGAGTCCACAATGAGAAAAAAAAAAAAAAAGGATTTCATGCAAAATTCTGATACTACTACCAATAAAAATAATAAATTAATATATATATATATATATATATATATATATATATATATATATATATGCTTTCAGTAGGATTCTAGGGTATGAAAGGAAGGAATAATTTGGCTGCTTGAGCTTCATCTTATATGGTAGCAGGTACCTTCACTTCAGGGAGATTCCTACATGGGAGATGAAATATTCGTATAATTTCCAACATCCTGTGGAAATATGGAACTAAATCAAATTCCATCACTAAACTTCTTTCTACAAGAATATTCATACAAGAATATTTTTAGTAGTGCTAAAGTACAATGACACTGTCATCACCTTTCTCCTAGTAGCCAAAAAAGTTATTTCTCAAAGGAGGGTGAGGGGTGCTGGTTAACAGCCGGATAAATATGAACCAGCAGTGTGCCCAGGTGGCCAAGAAGGCCAACAGCATCCTGGCCTATATCAGGAATAGTGTGCCCAGCAGGACTAGGGAAGTGATTGTCCCCTTGTACACAGTACTGGTGAGCCCATACCTCAAGTACTGTTGGTCTCTTTTCTCAGGTGGCAAGTGACAGGACATGAGGAAGGGTCTCAAGTTGCACCAGTGGAGCTTTAGGTTGGACATTAGTAATATTTTTTTCATGGTCCAGCATTGGAAGAGCCTGCCCAGGGAAGTGGAGGAATCCTCATCTCTGGAGGTATTTAAGAGACATGTGGACATGGCACTACGGGAGACATGGTTGAGTGATGGGACATGGTAGGCCAGGTGGATGGCTGAGTTTGATGACCTTGAAGATCTTTTCTGACCTAGACGATACTATGATTCTATTGATCCTCAAGCTAGCCTTAAGGAATATAGGAAAACTGCCCATCTCTCCTTTCAGAGCATCTCCTAGCAGAAGAATTAGTTACACCTCATTGATATGAGGCACAAATAAAATAGCTACATAATTCACACAAGAAACATCTGCCTCCTTAACATTAACTGAAAGATTTTTTTCTGTGCTGTTGAGCTGCCACAATTACTTGGCTCAAAGGCATATACAATGTATATTTTGATATAAAGTAATATGCTGTGTGGTGTTTTTAATCACTATGTCATTCTCACTCTGTTCCAATATTTATTGTATTAATTGTATAGATCATCTTTCATATGTGGGATACAGTCATTGTTCCTGTTCTCATAACGTTTATTTTGTAAGGGGTCCTGTTCATAAACACTGAAAGACAAAGCCAAGGAATATGCTTTTGGTGGCTCAGTGTCATAATCCTACCATAAAAGACTGTTTTTGCAGAGTTTTAGCCCAAGGTGCCTAAGGAAGCCTTCTAAATCTCACCCTGGAATTTCTTCCTGTATAGGAGAAACAAGATCAAACTCAAGTGTTACAACCAGGGTTTGCAGGAGTGGTTCTCAGTCAGAATAGTCAGCAGATCATCGATTATGTAATTAGCCTAGAGAAGAACCCATCCTACAATAACTTAAATACTATGACACTTATTCATCTTCAACCTGTGAGGAATGTACAGACATATTATGGAAAATCTTTGTTAAAAAAAAAAAAGATATTGTAAAGCAACAAGGTGAAGGGTACCTTTGCATCGCCCTCGGGGACTGGGGATCCCAGTCCATCACTCCAGCTTTTCACCACCAGCTCCATCCCATTCCCAGCTCTGAAAAGGACACGCTGCAGAGCTTCAAAGCTCAACCCACAGTGAAATATTTAATTTGCATCCAGCCTTTTGCAGTGCTGTTTCACACAAATGCTCTGTCGGAGACAACACATCTGATAATTTAGGAGGACAAGGCTCCTGGGAAGGGTGTTGACAGCATGCTTCCCCTCAGGAGACGGCCATGAAGCTGAGAGAAATCAGTCAACTGAGGAAGAATTTCAGAGAACACGTGGCTGGGACAGTATTCACACATCACACATTTCCAAGGTGGCAATTTTGAAAATAAACCAGAGACAAGAAAAACAGGCCTGAAGGTAATGCATCCGCACATCATACCTTCCATACCCATTCCCACCACAAGCTTATGAGACCAGGAAAGCAAACACCCCTTGCAGTACCTATGTGATTACGAAGAGTATCCTACAAGAGTGTCAATCTTGGGAACACAGGAATGAAGGAACATGTAAAATCTGTAGCAGAACATCTACTTGGAGCTTCACATGCTCAGAAAGTAAGCAATACACATGTGCACAATGCTTTACAAAGCAGGTGGCATGACTAGAAAACAAACAGGGAATTACTGTAATAGCAGATGCAGGGTTGTGCCCGAGGCTGCACCTGCTGCACAGATTTGAAGGGCACTTTTAGAGAAGTTAGTACCAGCTAAATGGCCAGAGTGCAAGGTGTAGAGCAGAGGAAAGCATTAACAACAGATAATACAATGATATAAGTGTTTGTTAAGACTAACATAAATACATATCTCTGCTTGCAGATTGTCTTCTGTCACCTTTGATATACTTGTTATTTATGGGTACTCGATAAATAACTGTGATAATTGTTTGTAAATCTGTTCTGTATTTTTGGCTATGTAAGTAACACAATATGTTTCCTGCCTCCAACTGGATTAATGCTATGGCAGGAACACTCATATTCTTGAGTGTGAATGACAAGCTTTGGTGAGAGCTTGGTAATATTTGTTTAAAATTTACTGTTACCATGGCTGTTTCTTCCAGTATGCTACTTTCTTAGATATTCATACACCGGAGAGTGGAGCAAATTACAGTGCATGGCTGATAGACGTGTAAAATATTTCTTGAAAACGATGCAAGGTATTCATCAGCCTCAAATGCATAAGGTAGCTAACAGTTGTAGCCACTGGAAGTCCTCTCTGACACATTAACAGTTTTCAAATGGGAAGATAAATCTGAATGGATGGGTTTTGGTTTATTCGTTGAGTATTTTTCTTTTCTTGGTCTTCCTGATCTGCTCTAGGATTGTTGTTACTGTTGGAAGGCTGTTCTGTGCAGTGGTTTTCATCCTACTTTGTGTTGCTGGTGATAGTGGGAAGAATTAATCTGTCAAAATCTGACCATCATTTATATGTGTGCAAATATGTATGCTTTTGCATGCAACCCCTATAACCAAATTAATTTTCTCTATTTCTGAAATTGGCAAAAATTAGATTTGTACTGCATTCCTCACAAGAGTAGAGAGGCAGACACTGATATCTGCTCTCTAGGGACAGCGACAGGACCCAAGGGAATGGCATGGAGCTGGGACACGGGAGGGTCAGGCTGGGTGTTAGGAAAAGGTTCTTCACCAAGAGATTGGTCAGGCAATGAACAGGCTCCCCAGGGCAGTGGTCATGGCACTGAGCCTGCTGGAGTTCAAGAATTTGGAAAATGGTCTCTGACATGTGGTTTGATTTTTGGGTGGTCCTGTGTGGAGCCAGGAGCTGGAATCAGTGATCCATGTGGGTTCCTTCCAGCTCTAGATTTTCTACAACCCTGTTATTTTATGAGTCCATGGTTCCATAATGTACTAGAAAAAATGTGGTAGAAAAGCAAATGCCACTGTTTTCCTATGAGTAGATGCTGACAGTTTTCTAAACACAAAACTAAGTCATTATATTCACTAAATGGTGACCCACTGGACTCAACTTAAATACTTAACAGTTCCACTCACATTTTTCAGAAGTAATTGATGGCAGCTTATCCATCAACAAAAATATGGTGTCATGACATTCCAGATACTAAACGGATCTGGAATTAGTGAACATCAGTCAATGACTTTCCTACTGCATTAGATTTACTTTCTTGAACAGGATACATAAACAACACAAGACTTCTTGCTATTTAATAAAAGCATAACAGTACAGAGAATGAGTTAATACTAAAAAGAGCAGCCCTGAACACAAGAACTGGTCTTGTAGACTTCAAGCAGACCCCTCGAAGCCTGTTCTTCCTGCTCCATGCTTAAAAATGCACTAGATTCTGTCTTCTCCTGTATTTGTTTCTATACATACATGTATATTCATAATGTTCTCTCTGTGGTGAAAGAGTAAACGTATAACTAAGGGAAATAACAAACAGCAAAAAAAAAACAAACAATCAACCAACCAACCAAAAAAAAAAAAACACCAACAAACACAACCTTTAGAAAGTTGATTTCACAGAATTACAGAATGATTTGGGCTGGAATGGACCTTAGAGACCATCTAATCTCACCCCCTGCCATGGATAGGGACACTTTCCAGCAGCCCAGGCTACCCCCAGCCCCATCCAGCCTGGCCTTGGGCACTGCCAGGGATGGGGCAGCCACAGCTCCTCTGGGCAGCCTGCGCCTGGGCCTCGCCACCCTCAGAGTAAAACGCCTATTCCTAGCGTCCAGCTCCCGCAGCCTCAGTTCAGGAAGGAAGACATCCCGTGGGAGGGACCCCACGTGGAGCAGGGACAGAGAGGGACCATGAAGGAGCAGCAGAGACAAAGCGTCAGGGACTGACCACAGCCCCCAGTCCCCGTTCCCCTGCGCTGCTCAGGGAACGAGGTGGAAGAGAGTAGATAGGGTGGAAGGTGGTTTTAGTTTGTTTTTAGTTTCTCACTGTTCTAGTGAACTAGTGGTAGGTAATAAATTACATTAATCTTCCTAGTCTGAGTCTGTTTTGGACATGACCATAACTGGTGGGTGATCTCCTTTTCCTCATCTCAACCCTTGAGCCCTTTTCTTCATAATTTTTTCCCCTTTTTCTTTGAGGAGTGGGAGTAAAAGAGTGGTTGTGGTGGGGTCAATCTGCATAGCAATGTAAAACTACCACACGCAGGTACCAAACAAACACCTATATTGCAAATAAAATTCCCTAGGAGTTGCAAAAGCTCATTCCTGTTGGTCTACAGAGAGAAAACCTGTGCGGTTCACGGGGTGTTTCAGGAGAAGGTGACAAGCCCACCATAGCACTTGGAGCAGACCCTGTTGATCTCCCTGCCCTGTCCATCAGGCACAGACTGTGCCCAACCTGTTTTGGCAACTCCTTTGACTTAAGTTAAAGACACCTGCACCATGGCTTTGAAGATCTTAATGATCTAACTCCATTCATTGAGTAAGTTAAAAAAATGTATGTGACAGCATCATAGGAGTTTCAAAGGAAACTTTAATTCTTATGCTTCAAAAGCTTTTCTGTGCAATTCTCTTTTAATTAATCTTTTGTTTTGTTTTGTTTTGTTTTGTTTTATCTTTACCACATATACTTTTATGCACTCTACATTTTTTTTTTTTTTTGTCAAATGGTGATGTAAGGAGTGCCTCTTCACATAAAACGTAGTTCTTGGAGGACTTGTAAGAGTCATGACTAATGGTGCAGACTATAACAAAGCAATGAATTAAAATTGAAAAGTGGTTATGATGTAAAAGCATACATAAAGAACTGATTTGGAGATATCTCTGATATGTGTTTTACCATTTTCTTTCATTGTGGTTACTAAAACCTGTTACTAAAAACAGAATGAGCCATTTCATCACAGGGCCATTTCATTTCACAATGAAGCTTAAAAGAAGCAAATGGTAGGTTCTGCTGGTGGTGGCAGCAGGAGAGCAGATGATTCTGCTTATGCCACCTCCCTAGATGCCACAGCTTTGCTTGGCACCCTTGCTTTTCAATAAATTAGCTTTATTTGTGACAAATTTAGCTCTCTGTGTATATACCCATTACAAGTTCACCACCAGACCTATTTGGCAGAGCCAGAAGAGATGTCAAAATGAATGAGTTACATAGATTAAACTGAACTAAATTCAGACAGCCTAAATTCTGTCTAAATACTTGTGCATGTCCTTATTATCAGCTACCTCTAGATCTTATCTCTGCAGACAAAGACCCCAACTTCCAGTAAGGGGCAGTTCCTGGGTGAGGGCACTCCTCACTCCTACTCAAGGTGTGCTACTTTGCAAGGAAATACTCAAGATTAATTAGGGGGAAAAAAAAAATAAATAAAAAATAAAGTAGCAGCAGCTGGTTCTCTAAGTATTTTATCAAAATATCTGTAAGCAATTACCTGTTGGCATTTTGTCAAAGAAATCGCAATTCTTCAGAAGATGAAAAAATACCACATCATCTTGAGCTACCTTAGGGACCCAAGTCAGTCCAGACGGACACAAAATTTATGCTATCCAAACTGTTTTGGGTCAGCAAGGCAAACTAGATGTGATGGTTAGCACAGTTGGTTAGTTAGATGAGATGGTTAGCACGGTGGTTGTTACTGTATCCTGAAGAGTTATCACGCAACCCACAGTGTAAGACATTACTACAATGGAATTTACATGAAACTTTGGCAAAACTGCTCTTGAGAAGCACTGGTACAGCAGAGCAAAGTAATTTTCATGTCTATGTGTATTCTGTGCTTAAATGAAGACAGTCACTACTTCCCAAGAAACTAAATTTTTTAGGAAATTTTCCTTTGTCATGTTGTGGTTATGCTATATTTTTTCTATTATTTCTGTTTGTACCATAGAAGACCAGTAACTGAGCTACACATATCTAAGAAAATCTAATAACATCAAAGTCAGTTTGAGGTCTCATTGGTGCTTTCACAGAGTTAGAATGGTGCTACACTTAAAAATACTACAGAGATTGAGTATTTTGTTGCACTTTAAATAAATAAAATGTTTAAACAAAGACTGACGAGTCAATTGTGTTAAGAATACTTCAAGCATGCACCTCAAAACAGTATAAGCATTTAATTCACTTCTAGAATTAGAGGTCATTGAAAATGAGAGGGAGATGTACCTACATCAGTATATAGATATATACACAATTATTTGCATAATTCTCCTTAAATAACAAGAACTGTTATGTAAAATATGACATATTTTGACTTGGCAACTGCTATTGAAACAGATATTAGAAAATGAGACAGCGTTTGTCTTTAAGAGATGTTAAGACAGTCATAAATCTCACAGGTGATTTCTAGTACATAGACATTTATTAACTTTATATTAACTTGCATATGCATGATGAAGCTAGATTAAATATCTGACCAAGTTGCAGAAAAAATCTTTGTTCAAGTCTTTTTCTAAAAATGTGTTTGTTTTTGTCATCTGTGTTTTCTCCTTATTACTAAGAACCTGGATTTTCAGCCCCTTGTTTGCAGAGCTCCAACTAAAATCAAGTCAAATTTTTGAAGTTTCTGAATGTGAAGGATATGCATCATTTGGAATGTATTCCAAGGTATTTTACTGTGTTTTTTGACAATAACTTGAGTGCCCTGATGGAGGTTTATCAGGTTGTATAAATGTAGAAAAATGTTAAGGTTATTCCCCCTCCCAAAAGAGGTCAAAAAAAAAAAAAAAATGCATAATGTACACGTAATATCATTAAAATCATGCTGAATTTGTCTCACTGAAATTATTAACAGAAATGGTGACTATTTCATTTTGTACTACAGACATCTTAACAGCCATTCATTACCCTTTATTATTGTCAATACAACCAGTTTTTTAAATACTCTAAAGGGAGAAACAATTAGTGAAAGTTATTACATAATAATTAATATCTTTCTGAGATCAGACTCTTATCCAAAGCGACAAGGGCATACATAATTTATGCAACCTCGAGGAAGGGGAATGAGGCAGAAATACCTCAGATCTGGGTGCCTTTTCTGCTGCTTTTAAGCAACAGTCATTTAAAGAAAACATTTCAAAAGATCATTCTTCAGCAAGCAAATTAGTTTTCATGCATATCGCTTAGCAAATCATACTTGTCTTACTCATGTGTGTAAGTCTCAGTAGAGCTGTTTCACTCTCCTTTTAGATCAGGCTCACCCTGACACAAAATTACTGCAACAGGAACCTCCTATGGTGTGTGGGTTAAAGGAGAACAGAATTTTAGTGCTCTTGTATCTGTTGTTATGCTCTCTATTGGCAGGGAGATAACTAGCTAGCGCCCTAAAGAAGGAGCTTCATGGTGGCAGAAGTCAGGGCTGTTAGTAAAACCTGTCCAACTTGCAGAGAAGCTTTTGCTTCCACTGACTAAATACCCCTTGGGAAGGAATTTGTGTTTGCTGTGCCTCATGGAGTGATGGCCTCCCTGGGGTTACCCAATCTCCTGGCCTTTTTTTTTTTTTTTGTCTTCAGGCATACAGAACTTTTGCCAAGCTTGACACTGTCAATGCACGGTCATCTGGGCATACATCACTTTGGATTTCTTGCCTTTCAGCAGTATTACCTTAGATTGGTAGAGGAGACCTCATGCTGGTCTAATTCCAGGAATAATTCCAAACAGACATCTTGGTCACTCTCCTCAGGAAGAAAAGTCACTAGCCACATACTGCTCTGAAACAGAGAATTGTTAAGTGCATTAGAAAATGATGGTTGTTGCAAAGCATGCTCATTTTTCTTGTTTAACTAAAACTTTGTAGAACAAGACTACCTCTCTTTCATCCTGTGTGAAATGTGATGGTGCATGTGTATTCGGGTACCAAAAGAAGAGGAATCTTCCAGTTTATAGATAGCTGAACACAAAAATAATTGTACATTCATGTTTTAGATATTTTGCTCTTTAACTTTCTTGTCATAAAAAATTCATTTGTATTACAGTAAAAGGACAACTGAAATAGGAATATCAGGTGCCCTAAGTAGAGAAAGAGCACTGGGAAAGCCCTGATTTCAACCCCAGCTCTGGTCCCTTGAATTTGACCTCCAGTAAATTCTTTACTTCTTGTGTATACGACAATGAGAATGGAAAAGGGGATAAAAACATAATTTACTCTTTGCCAAGAGACTGTGAGGCTTACTACCTCTGAGTAAGTGTATTGTTTTAAGGCATTATGAAATAGGTATTGTTATCAGTTGAGTTTCATACAAAAGGTCTCATTTGAAAATATATTTGATGGGCACAAAATCAGCTTAATCATGAGTAAATTATATGAGAATTTTTCAGGACTGAAAAAAATATCCATTTTGGTTTGATTTTTTTATAGTTGTTGGTACCATTTTACCAACCAAAACCCCAAATAACCTGACTCTATCCAGAATAAACTTTTATGAGCACACAGATACAAGCAACCTAAATATTTTTGTAAATATTTACAGTGTAAAACACATGTATGATGCATGTCTTTTTTGTAGGAAGACATGAAATCTAGTGTATATACTCTACTCCTACACAGGTTTAGAAAAATCCCATGTCTCAGTTTCTGCATCAGGAAAACAGGAATGATACCTTCCTCCAGAAGCAAACTGAGAAGGTGGATTTGTATGTGAGCAGCAACTTCATATCAGAAAGAACTTGATGCTTTTTGTGCTTTGTAGGATTTTTAGCAGGAGAAAGTAGGGAGTTGCATTTTTAGGCAGGACAGAATATTCTACCCTCCTTTACAAAAGCAAGTGTCATTTTTCCTCTTGAGCTGTAATGGTTTTCCCTCTGTGAGGTCATATCCCTATAACTACCAGAGGTAGTTAAATTAGCTCCAATACACAGAATCAACAAACATGGAATCAAAACCAGACTAATAACCATGACCCACAGGTAAGCATTAGAAATACATAATACATCAATGTAAATATGCAACAAAAATTAGGGTTGAAAAGTAGTCTTTTTAGAGTTTTGATTGCTCTAATTGATATGAGAAAGCCCATCCTGATCAGCATTCATTAAATAAGATTATCAGGTCATACACTGTTGCATTTGAACATTACCCTAACAAAGTATTTTATGACTGGCTAAAAACCAAACTTCTGATACAAGCAGTACTGAATTATTCATTGTATTACTGCAGTTAGCACAAGCTGCCATTCTGAAGTTGTGACAAAATTTAGACTTGTCTAAGGAAGAGAAAGATGGAGAGAAATTTGCCATTTATACCTTCAAGACAATAACATCCATAACGTGAAGCCATTCAGTCTTTTTTTCTCATTTCAAAGCTATGTGAGTGCAGTACAGGCAAACACATCCATGATCAGTATCCTCCAGATATTGCCATTCTCTGAAGTTAAGTAACTTTGTTTTGGATTTTAAAAGTAGATATATAAAGTACAAAAGAATACTTTGGTAGAAAGTGTTTCTCAGAAATACTTTGGTAATTGTTTTAAAAATATACTCACTGCTGCTTTTTTTTTTTTTTTTGCTTTTTTTTTTTCCCCTTAAAAAATGAACCACATCCACAAACTGTATTACAGCTCGAGGACCTGCTAATCCTTCACTGCATGAATCTGCCTGTATGTTAAAGTAGCTTACCCTTTGGCTCTCCCTTCCAGCTGCAGGCTGTGGTGCCAGAGACATTTGCCGCCTGTGTTTCTAGAAGCGCCAGAAGGAAAAGGCACCATGTGTTCCTGATGTGGCCATCCCACCGGGGTGCCTCCCCCCGAGGAGCTCAGTGGCATGAAGGATGCATGCATGGGGAAGCATGTGCATGAGGCTGTTTGCCAGCAGGCATTAGCAGTGGTCAGGGGCACAGATCTGAGTGGATCTCTGCTCCCTGCTGTGCAGAAATCTGCCATGAGCGGCAGCTCTGCAGCCCATTGGCCTGCAGGTCTGGGGCCTTTGGAATCAGTTCAAGCACAAACATTTCAGCGGATGGGGGGGCATGGACATGGATTTCCCCTTTTCACTTGCTTTCCCAGTAGCATTATTGCAGATAACAACAAAAATTTTTGTTGTTTCCTTTACCATGTCACTCAAAATGGGAATCTGCCAGCTAAGTTTTATATCAAAAGACAAAGAACCATTCAAAGGGAGAATCCCAAATGGCCTAGCCTTTTGAAAAGCAACTTGAGAAAGCAAGGTAAAACACAAATGTGGTATTCTGCAATGTGGTTTATGCTTCTGCTGTATTTATCCTTCCTGGATAATCCCTATCAATGCATCAGTCTATGCAGAGCACATTGTAATGCCAATCCCCACACCTGTGCTCCACTGTTCTATTCCTGATCGGAAAAAAAAAAAAAAAAAAAAGATTAAAAAAAAGATCATCTCTGAAGTAAATGCTTCTCCAGTCTGAGTGGTGACAGGATTTAACCTGTGCAAGGGCTGTCCATCACCAGCACAAATGTAACTGTAAGGAGAATTCAACAAACAAGACCTCAGTGCATCTGTGTTAAATGTTATGTTTGTGAGTCACCCTTATACCCTGAAGGGGACTCTTGCATGTGCAGATATTTGCCAAATGGCAAATGAAAAATTTTTGATGCACCACAAGGAACAGGACTGAGCTTATATCTCAGTCTCCTACATATGTTTTGTTTCTTTGTTTGTTTTCCCACTGATTCACATGACGTTATTCCTATTCTGGAGTCTGACGACTTTAACTGTATAAACAAGAAAATAGGTTGATTTGGCTTGATTGTCTTTACCATGGAGAGAAATTGGGAATTCTCAGTATAATGACAAATGCATATGCTTAAGAAATCTCAGAGATGATATTTTATCTGTTTATGGACACAGATGTAACGTGTACACACATACCTATATGTACACGTCCCAACAGTGCCATATTTAGATAGGTATATACAAAAACTTATTCCACGCATGGGGAGTGTTTAAGAGATTGATAACTTTTTAAAGCATCTAAATGTGATCCTTCTCCTATGTGCTATGTAAAGAAAATTAAGTTCTTAATGATCTTCCTTCAGACTATGAAAATCAATTTCTTGTCAAGTCAGGTTCTCATTATAATTTCAGACTCCCAGAAAACACAGCATAGTCAAGACCAGTGTTTTTCTCATGGATTGCCAAGCTTTCTAAAACAAGTGTTTATAAAGTCCCTTGATTAAACAAGAGAAAAGACTTGAAAAAACAGAGACGGTTGTGAGACGCTCGTGCAAATATCTCCTTTAAGCTCCAGTGTCGCTTTCTGCAGTTTTGCTTTTATATGCAATCTGAACATGCAAGGAAAGTGTTCTTAACCACTACCACCACCAAAAAAAAATCCTCATCTTGTTACTGATCTTGTTACTTTTTTGCAAAATTTCTTCAGTGATATGGACAGGAAAATAACATGAAGCTTTGGTAATCACAGTATTAATGTATTAATGTTTGAAAATCTCTTTTCTAAAGGTCCTGCATGCTTTGTTTACTTCAGCAGCAAAAACACGTGCCTATCATTTCTGAAAACTTGGATGTCAGTGGGCAAGAAGCAAGAATCTCAATGCAATTTGACAGAAAACACACAAATAACCAGATATCTTTGGCTTCCTACAGAATGTCACCAAATCACAGGCTGGAGAAGTACCAAATCTTTTCTGTGTGGGATGGAAGATACAAAAGATATTGCATCAATTCTGAATTCTCTACCACAAAACTTCAGTAGCAAAATATTGCTAGGCTGCAAATAACATTAGAGGACTGCAAGGGTAAGGTTTATTGTATACAAAGAGTTTCTGTAAAAGCAAGGATTATACCATGAAACCAGGATAAAAATGTGAAAGCTGTAACCACTAGGCTAGGAAAAGAGTGTTTCAGTGATGTACAGTTATTTGTAGTCAAAGAGAATGCTCAGATTTCATAAAATAAGTACAGTTAGACCATGTCAAAGAATGAGATAAAAGATAGGTGATACCAGAAGTTGGTTTTATGCATCAGTAGCTGGCATGTTTCTGCATAAGTGGGCATTCAAGTGACCATTCAGTTGCACTACTTTGCCAGAAATATGTTTCTGCTGAGAACAAACTCCAGGTCCAATCACACTGTTGGTTAAAATAAATAAATAAATGAACTCTATGGAAGCAAGAAGTGATCTCCCTGTATACATTAAACTATGAGTCTTTCCTATTCACCCAGTACTTTTCAAGGGATTAAAATTAATAAACGATTTGAGTTCATGAAAATACATTGTAACCCACACAAATTTTTCAGTCACAGAGTCCATTACAAATGTTGACTCATATTTTTGCAATTACCCACAGGATCCCACAGATGACAAATCAGCCCTTATTCTGATCTGCCTACCACTTGGAAACATCAATCAATGTTTAATCAGACAAAGTCACAACCCGGCCCTGCCAGTGGTGCAAAGCAGCAGTCTGCAGGAGAATAACCCATTGGAGACTGAAAATGCCTAAGTCTAAATGGAGCCATTCTCATAGAAAAATGGTTATTGCATGCATGCAAGTGGTAGGATCTAGTAGGCAAAGAAACACAGCCAAGAATGTGTGAGAACATAAAAAGATGTCATTATCAAGCAACGTATTTGGCAATATAGAGTGTGTGTGCTTTTTGTGGCTATGCCTCTCATTTTTCCAAGAGATAATATCAATATGTTTAGAAATAAGTGTATGTAGCATGGGATAAATGGAGGAACACAATTTCACTTTCTCAGTTAAGAGTTTGTGCAAAGGCACTAAGCTCTGCTGTGTGGCAGGAACCTATGGCAAGAGAGGTTTCTCTGCTCTATATACAATGATATCACCCCTAAAAAAAAGTCTAAGGATGAAAGTTTTGATGTAGATTTCCCATAGGTGCAAAGAAAAGAGAAAGAAAAGTAGCAACTACAGCGCATTCTTCTGTCAAATTTACTTTTAAGTAACCATACCTTTATTGGAGGCTGATTTTTGAGTGAGCAGAAATGTCCTGTCCCATCCCATCCCATCCCCCCCCCACCCCCCCGAAAAAAAAAAAACAAAAAAAAAACAAAACAAACAAAAAAAAAAACAAGACCCTTAAATATATACGTTTTCATTAATCAAACAAATTATGAAATTGTACAGATTGTTAATATTAATTGTGTAGTCAAAGAAAACAGGAGAGTTCTGATATGGAGACAGGTATAAAACAAGCTGGCTTCACTTCCAATACCAGCGGACTCTTTGGCTAAACTATTGAGTGATGGTAATTTACAGATGTTGCTCACAGGCTGGGGGAGCCATGAGAGTGCAATATGTACATAGGTCTCTGTCCAGAGATAATACAACACAGGCCTGAGGCAGATAGCAGAAGGAAATCTAGATATCAGTGAAACAAATAAATGCCTTCTTGTAAAATGGAGAGATACTTATGTCAGGTCAAATAAGAAATAAAAACAAGACAGATCCCAGAGGAGTTATGGAATGTAATAAAAGGTAGCAACAGGACAAGAACTAAAACCAAGAGATGTTCTTCACAGATTTTCTCCCATTCAAAATCAGAAGAACATTGATTTATTTTTTCTCTCTCTCTCTCTCTCCTTTTTTTTTTTCCCCGAAAAATCAAATTAAAATGGCTCTTGACCAAATTTCCACCTCGTCTCATTCCTTCAACCCAGGACCACTGGGTGCACCACGGATGCTTCCACTGCCTTCCTTTCCCCAGACAACCTTTCACAGTAAAACAGGCTCACCTTCAGATTTCACCATGCACCTCAGCCCAAAAACCACACTTCACTTTCAGCACAGAGAAGCAGCTGCAAGTAATTCTCTAGCAAACAGCTTTAGCAGCGCTCATGAAAAGGCACCTATAGCAATTGAGGAAATAACTGTTAATTTGCAGATACAGTTCAAAATCTAGCCCAGACTGATTGCGAATACTTCTGTAGTTCATGTCAAACAGCTTAGTCATCACCAGGCTTCCACGTCCAAAATCATTTTTTGTGCCTGTTTTTACAACTGATCAGTGCTGATACATACAGTGGGATTCCTGCTGTTTCCACAGGACAGCTGCACTCAAAATGACATTATCCTCTAATTACTTTTTAGTTATTAATTTCCTCAAAGCCCATGCTACATTTGACATTGAAGCCTAGTGAAAATATCTTTTTTTTTTTTTTTGGTGGTGGTATTATATTTTTTTGGTTTGTTTGTTTTAACTTAGAATGAATTGTGCAGACATTGTTCTTCTAAAGCAAATCTCTTATTTTCCTAAACTTTACTCTTAAAAATCTCAACACAATCCTGAAAGCAGGACAAAATGAAAGGAGGGACACAAATCTCCCGGCGAAGAAGTAACTGCAGTTATTTTAACAAATGTGAGTTTACCTTATGGTCACTTATTTCAGTTTATAACTTGAAATTACATATTATTATAAACCTGCCAAAAATGAAGAGGATCATCTGGGTTTATTTCATGTTAGTGCATAAAACTGGATTTTAGCCTGCTAAGGGGAAGGTATGTGTTTTCTTACTCACTGCCACAAGGATGCCCTATGCAAATGGCAGGGAGGAGGCAAGCAGCCAGCCAAGGCACTGAGGGCAACATCATTAGTAGAAAAGAAAGGGCGTAAGCAGGTCAAATGTCTAGGTCAGATAAGGTAGGACAATGTTATGAAGAGGCTCAAACACAAAGGCAAAAGGCCTGAATTCAACAGGGAGGTGCTGGGCTGGAGAGACCTGCACTGCTCTGCAGGATGTGTCCAGCACCTCGCAGGACTGCACCTGAGGATTGAATTTCCATCATCAGTAGGACATTGTACGTTAGTGATGACTGCAGAATTAGGTTCCGAGTGTTTGGGAATGTATCTGGAGAGACGATAGAGTGTGATTGTCAGATTATTATCATTAAATTGAGGTATCTGAATGAAATGAAGAAAAGGAAAATGTGAGCTGAACAAAAGTAAAATGTTCCTAATGGTGAACTCTATTAGGCTGCTGAAAAGTTTCCCCGGGGAAATGGTGGAGCCCTGTTCTTTACAACACAAGACAAAACACTGAAAAATATACTATAAGGAAAAATCCTAGAGAGGCGAAGAAAGGCATTAGATAACCCATTAGGTCTTCACTGCCTTTGATTTCTGTGGAAATGAGCAAAGCCAGAGAAATAGATTATCAGTAAGAAACCACAAATATTATTTTGGTAAAAATCCTCATTGTATGTCAGCATGACCTGTGAAAACTTAGGCAGTTAAATCTTTTTTTTCCCTTGGCAGAAGTGGGAGTACCATAAAGGCTAACATCGGTACTCGTGCAAATATATGTCCATGCAACTGTTCTACTCCAGAACAGATTACGTGTCTATTTTGGAAATGCTTAGTCTTGTGAAATAAGAAACCATAATACAGGTAACATAAGAAAGCAAGACAATACCATATGATGTAGTACAAATGTTGAACCAGAACATGACATATTTACAAGGAAGTACAGACAAATGTCTGAGAGCAATCCACTCTGATATTACCTTCTCTTTACAAAGTGTTACATTCATAGTGACGCTCATGAGGCAGCCCAGGAAAAAGCCCTATCTGACCACTATTGCATAAGTTTCTGTCATGAGTACTTTGTGCCTAATTTTGAAAACTAGTTTCTCAAAAACTTCAGTGAAAAAAAAAAAAAAAAAGAGCTTAAAAATATTTAATATGTGTAATTGATGGTACAATGCGACACCCATGGACTTGCAGGTTCACACCCACGGCTCTGCAGAGCGCACCCTCCCCACCTGCCAAGTTTCCTCCCACTCTCCACAAAGAAAAAACTTCAGCATCAAGAGGAGGTAAGAATGGGATCGGGGCCAGGTTTCTGTTTTGAGAACACTCTTCCCTAGTGCAGCACAAGGAAGCAGATGGGTAAAACTCACCCAGCCCCGTGCCTTCTTGCGAAAAGGCATGGGTACATGGAGGGAGGGCTTGCGGCCAGCAGCCAGGGCTCAACATGTCACACATCACTGCAAGGGCAGGATTGCTCGGGGAGCTGCAAGCCCTCACAGCAGCACTGTGTGCCCCATTCACCCGTCTTTGGCCTTTTGTAACAAGGCTAACATGAGAATTTCTGAAAACATGGTGAAGAAAATTTCTAACTCATCCTTAATGGGACAAGCTCAGTGCTTTTCTGTAGCCACTGAATTTCATTTTCAACACCATTTTTTGAACAAGAAGTCTGCAGATAGCATTACAGTTCCCTCTCGATTTGTTGTATTTGTACAACAAATTTGGCAAGCATTATCTTACTTTCCTGTTTTCTGTTACATGACTGGAAGGAAAAAAAATGAAAAGATTGCAACATCCCATCAAAATATTGGTGCTATATCAAGCAATTCAGAGGAAATTGTATTTAAGGTATCATTTACAGTGACAGTCCTCTCTGACACGAAAGCAGGACTTTGACACTCTTAAGAAAGGATTAGGTCCAGCCAATGACTGTGATTTCTTCTGTGTGCACACTGTTTGTGTTGGGCAGTGGGGGGGCTTTGATACCCATACAGGCTTCCAGGGAGATGCACTCCCTGCTTTGTCATGAGAACTTAAATTTCTTTATTCCTTTTTTTTTTTTTTATTTTCTTAAGAGTATAAAACAAATACTCTAAATGAGAGAAAAAAAAAAAAAAAAGTTTAATGAGTGGGAAACATACCGTAATAAAAGTAATATATCTTGAGTCTTAAAATGAGCCCAGTTTATTCTGAGAGATGACTTTGCAATATAAGTCTAATTAAGAAAGATAAAGGAATGACATCCTAAAGCCAGTGATGAGCTGACAATAACATCCTATTAGTGTGCATATTTGTGCATAGGCAGATATGATTATTAAAGCTTGTATCTATATGTCTTTTATGGGAACTGAATTTTTTAAAGATTCCAGGAAATTGTAACAGAGCACTGAGTTGCGAAAAAGCATTCTATGACACTGTTGCCAATTCATTACATTATGTTGATAACAAAAGAGTTTATGATAAATGATATAGCCCACCTTTAAAATCTCCATATTCTGTAGTTCCAGAATATGTATGCACATGTCGAGGTGATCTTGACATGTTTTATACTATGCAGGGCTGTAAATTTGTCTCACCTTTTACTGCTTCTATGATGGCTAAGCATACATAAAATGCACTGTAATTTTGTTCTTGTGATTCTTGTCACAATTGGAAAAGTCTTTAAATAATGATTCCAGCAATGTGCAGGTTTTCCTATTCGCATAAATAATGGCACAATTTTCACTTATTTATGCCATGCTGTTTATTAAATGTACTAAACCAGTTTGGAGTTGTTGGCTGGCATGACTTATCTGTCACACCACATAGCCTCATGATGTGAGCAATCTAGGCTCAGAGATACTTCAATAACTTAAGACAAAGATCATCTGCCAGCACTTGAAGAAGATGAGTAGGAAAGTCAAAAGGTGTGTGAAAGAAAGAACATACGTGGTTTTGGAGGAGTCTTCCATTGCGTCATGAAAAGTGGACTAAATTTTACAGAAAAGTTCTATAGATTACATCAGATTTCATAGAAAAAGAGACTCCATGCTCTTACAGTGCTCTTAGACATCAAAATAAATAAATAAATAAATAAACAAACAAATAAATAAATAAATAAAAGCTTTATTTTAAAATTTCGGTGGAATATTTCATCTATCAAATACACATATTATAGAAACATTCCCTGAAAGCAGCCTGAAGAAACCTTGTTTTGACCACATTTACTTGGGTTTAAAACTCTGTAGCTCCCAAACTACAGATTGTTTAAAGATCTATAAAATTCTTATGTTCAAAGTATCTTCAGTTTTCAGAACCAGAGGACCACATAGGTTTACATTCTTTATACTATTATAATTTCACTACTGCTTTTTTTCACACAACACTTTTAATCATGGTCCTAATGAATTTTTAACCATTGCTGCCCCAGAGGCAATTTCCATTACTTCCATGGGAATTCTTTATCCAATGACAAAAAGAATGGGAATTGATGTCCTGGATCAGATTATCCTGACTGTGTAGCTTGCTGGTATTATTTACACACAAGAAAAATATCCTTAACATTAGAACAGCCCATCATGAAGTAACTAGTCCAGAGGGAAAGTTTATTTCTCATTCTTGTCAATTACTTGTCTGTACATCATATAATTTCCCATACTGAATAGCTGAGGCTACATGAATTGTCCATTAGCATTCCTAATACTGTGCTGGAGTATCCTCCTGGTTATTTCTCATGAAAGCAAGTTTCACAGTTAAATTAGGTTGTATGACTTAAGAAACGCTGTTCTCTCTTCTCTGATTTAAAAAGCTTTAAATACCTTTCAGTTTTGACCATAGTTTCATTCATTAGGTACAGATTGCCTTATTGTTATGGCAGGAAATAACAGCTCTAGCTTTGTGTCCTCTTTTATTTAGGCTCTAGAAATTATTCACTCTGAAAAAATGCTAATTGTTGCTAGTTGCATTCTATGATGCAACTTGTTATTTGCAACTTCATGGGACATACAGTTTTACTGTTGAACCACATGTGTGCATCCTGAATAAGATTATTTAAAGGATCGGTTTAAACCCTAATATTAGAGAAATGGAATACAACAACTTTGTTTTGTGCCACCAATGTGTGCCTCCAGCCCAGAAAGCCAAAGCCCTGGGCTGTACCAAAAACAGTGTGGCCAGCACGGTGAAGGAGGATCATCATTAAGGTCTCTTCCAACCCAAGCCGTTCTGTGGTTTTATGATTTGAATCCATTATTTGTTCAATGAATTTGCATGGCATTAGGTTACCTGATGGCAACCTTAATACAATATTAATGGGTAGGCAGAATTGACATTTTTTGCATTTTTTGCATGTCAGTCAAATCTTGAAATCATAAGAGGAGCCACTAAAATGCTGAGCTAGAAGTCAAACAATCTGCAGTTCATTTGAAAATAAGTAATCTATAGGTAAAATTTCAATATCGGAAAAACACAGAAGAATTGCAAATTGTAACTGAAAGTGATTATAAAAAAAAGAGTTCTGCATTTGGTATATAAATAAAACAAAAGCAGAGCAGAATATATTCTCAGAAACATATTACCATATTCACTTCAGTAAGTACCTCTCATTCTCATCCCTAGCAGTCCCATATTCTATAAATATATTGTATTTTCCTCAATGTCCTTGTTGATAGTCATTCACTTGAAAATGTGGAATACTGAAAACTGTGCTTGAAAGAACCTCTCTGGACCTCAACACAGCTATATTTACATTATAATTCTGTAATTCCAGATTGTTACCAATCTGACTAGTTGCCATTTTTATCTACCAAAATGTTCTCTGGACACTTCCCTTATATCCGCAATGGAAACCTCCTGTAAACCTGCAGGAGTCCTAGCTTAGGCCCACAGCAGTGACACTGCCCCCCAGACAGCCATGGGAGATTTCAGTTTCTCAATTCTTCTAGTAAAGTTCTTAATGTCATTTTAAATCTCACCTCTTGTTTTTCTCTGAACTGCTAGGTCTATCAAATCATTTTACCACGTGCTTTCAAAATGGTTTCTTCCATTCTTTACAAGAGCTTCTTTTTTTCTCCTCCCCCCACCCCCCATGCCTTTTTTTTTTTTTTTCCTGTAAACTCATTATACTCAGTTAAGAATTTGGCTCTGTTCTGCACTGTAAGGAATTGTGTTAGTCACTAGTGGCGTCCCCCAGGGCTCGGTGCTGGGGCCGGTCCTCTTTAACATCTTCATCAATGATCTGGATGACGGCATTGAGTGCACCCTCAGTAAGTTTGCAGATGACACCAAGTTAGGTGCGTCTGTCGATCTGCTCGAGGGTAGGAAAGCTCTGCAGGAGGATCTGGATAGGCTGCACCGATGGGCTGAGGTCAACTGTATGAAGTTCAACAAGGCCAAGTGCCGGGTCCTGCACCTGGGGCGCAATAACCCCAAGCAGAACTACAGGCTGGGAGAGGAATGGTTGGAGAGCTGCCAGGCAGAGAAGGACCTGGGAGTGATGGTGGACAGTCGGCTGAATATGAGCCAGCAGTGTGCTCAGGTGGCCAAGAAGGCCAACAGCATCCTGGCTTGTATCAGAAACACTGTGACCAGCAGGGCTAGGGAGGTGATCGTCCCCCTGTACTCGGCTCTGGTGAGGCCGCACCTCGAGTACTGTGTTCAGTTTTGGGCCCCTCGCTACAAGAAGGACATCGAGGTGCTTGAGCGGGTCCAAAGAAGGGCGACGAAGCTGGTGAGGGGCCTGGAGAGCAAGTCCTACGAGGAGCGGCTGAAGGAGCTGGGCTTGTTCAGCCTAGAGAAGAGGAGGCTCAGGGGTGACCTTATTGCTCTGTATAAGTACATTAAAGGAGGCTGTAGCGAGGTGGGGGTTGGTCTGTTCTCCCATGTGCCTGGTGACAGGACGAGGGGGAATGGGCTAAAGTTACGCCAGGGGAGTTTTAGGTTAGATGTTAGGAAGAATTTCTTTACTGAAAGGGTTGTGAGGCATTGGAACGGGCTGCCCAGGGAGGTGGTGGAGTCACCATCCCTGGAAGTCTTCAAAAGACGTTTAGATGTAGAGCTTAGGGATATGGTTTAGTGGGGACTGTTAGTTTTAGGTCAGAGGTTGGACTCGATGATCTTGAGGTCTCTTCCAACCTAGAAAATTCTGTGATTCTGTGATTCTGTGTTTGTCTTATTAGAGCAAAGACAGAACTCTTACCCGTATCTTCTGGAATAAGCCTATTATCAGCTTGTACTACATTTTTAAAATATCTCCATGGTTCTTTTCATAGCTCAGCCATAAGTCAACCTCTGGCATACCTGGAAGCCTACTATTTCAGCCAACCACAGTCACTTGAACCTCTGTTATCTTCATTTGCACATATCAATGCCAAGAAAAAAGCCAGCACAATAATAATTGATTATAGAACAGATGACAAATATTTATCTATCCAAGACAAATGATGGGTAGGTGAGAAACTCCATAGTATGAAACTCAGCTCCTCAGGAGCCCAGAAGAGAATGATGGTGGGCAAGAGGAAATGGAGTGGGGCTAATGAACTCTCTTTCCACAGCTGCCATTTCTAAAGCACCTAGTGCTAACCACAGTGTTGAAGAGGTATACCATTACAATTCTACCTCTAAATGGAAAAAGATAATAATAATATATGTATGCTTATAAATACATATATAATATACATATATATACATGTATATATATATTATATATTATATATTATATATATTAATATATATAATATAATATATATTATATTATATATATATATACATGTATATATATTATAAATAGCACATTATATATTATATATATGCACACTCCAAATTAATGTAATTGAAACAAGTTAGGCACAGGATAGAACAGAAGTTCCCCATGTCAATGTGTCCTTATATTGCCTTCTGTATTTTTCTTCACATATTTTCGTTCCAGAAACACGCATGGCTATGTCTCTTTACTGTGTCTTGCTCTCTGATACAATTTTGTTCACTGGTATACAGATTTTTACTCAAAGCCATGGCTACCCTAAGCAAAGAAGACATCATGTCAAATCAGCTACCTTGCTGGTTAATTAATTACGGCTTGTGCAATGTTGTGAGTGGAAAGCACTGTAAAATTGCTAAATATTATTTTTGACAATTTCTGTAACTCTAAACAATAGTTGGGTTTCTTACGGAGGCTGAATGTACTCCTTCCTACATGAGATTACATTGCTTTATTTTGAGAAAATCAGAAGGCTGCGTCCTCTGTGTCTTAGGCTTTCATAGTTTATACCCATGAATGTCACAGCCTCTGCACGCCTAAGGCCACATCTGTCAAAAGCAAACCCATTTTTAGCAGAGCATGTTCGCATGTATGCTGCAGGAATGCGCCTATACAAGATCTCTGTGAGAGGCAATGAACTGCAACCCTTGAGCTGATTAAAGAGTTAATATTCTGTGTTTTTTTTTTTTTTATTATTTTTTTTCCCTCGGTATTATCTCCTCAAATGGAAGGACAGATTATTTTAAAGAGTTTACATTTACATATGAATTATAAACCAGCAATTTACAGGGAAGATGTAAATGAGGCAAGCATACAAATTACAAAAAGAATGTTGAAATTTGTATCTTTAAAAGAAAACCCATGTGCCCAAGCACGGAACCAAGCATAAATAAACCTAGGCGAATACACCCTACCAGCTCCTACATTTGTGGTTGGGAGTCTGAAGTTAATCCTCTGGCCTCAGTGGACCTGCTCAGGATGTACTCCTCATACAAAGGAGATCACAGATTGCACACTTAACCTCCATGAAACACCTTGCACAAGCAATTCCATATGGTGGACGCCAGGATCAAGCCTTCCTTCTAAGGCACCACTGCTAGGGGACAATGATTTTCAGAGCAATGCTTAGATCTATAATTGGGCTTGGTTAGGCCAGTGGAAGTCTAGATTATTCACAAGAGATGTCCCTGGACAGAATACTGACTTTAGAAATAATTCTGGGGACATATTTCTCAGAGCCTGTTTAGTTAGGAAAGATAGTGTCATTTTTCTTCTCATTTCCTGTATAATTTTTGTCCCAGCAATATCCTTTTCATCTCTGAAATATGTGCAGGAATGCCAAGCAAGGGTGAAGGCAATGTCCTGTCTTTGAGGCCTTCCTCCAGCTGAGGAAGAAACAGAAAAACATTGGTTTCAGTGCATGGCCTGGAGAAGGCCCAACAGCCAAAACACTACCTTCAGTTCGGTTTCTATTTTTGAGCACCATTTGCTATCAGCCTTTCTTTCATTTCCCAGCTCTCACACTGCTGCCACACTATCAGTACTTCCACTTACCCTATTTTTACGAGGCATCAGGCTCTTTCTTTGGGAGGAATCTCACGGTGATCCAGATCACGCAATTGATTTTTGAGCAGAACCTCCTATTAAAGTCAGTGGGGAATTCTTGTTAAAAATCAATGGCACAATCTGGCCCCAAATGAGTGAGTAAGTCTTGGAGAAAAGCAAGAAGTGAATGACAGCTTAATGCAAAATCAGATGTTTTGCGTGAGCCCCTAAAAGTTGAACACTACAGCATACGCACAGTCTTCATTTTTTTTGATACTTTTCAGTCGCATTGTGAGGGGAAGAGTGGGAATCAGATCTTAAGTGGATTGAGAAACAGAATGGGAAAAAAAAAAAAATCATGTCAATTATCTATTATGAGATTTTGCCACATTTCATACAATTTTGGCTTAGTGAAAAAACGCAATTATCAAGAAACAGCTCCTTTTCATTTTAGGGGTATAATTTACATTTCTAAATGTTCATAAAACACATTTCTCATTTCAAAAAAAAACTCTTACACCACTGGCACACATATAGTATCACATTTACTGGCATTTATATTTGTATTGCACACTGCAATATCTTTGTATTAACCACCATAAAAATACTGTCTGGTGTAAAGTACTGTTTTGATTTTCTTTTAAAATTTATAGATAAGATTTATATGTTGATTTTAGCATACTGTAGTTCCATTTTTTAAGATTACTTTTAAAAATTTAATAACTGTTGATATTTGTGAAAGCTACAAAACTCACACTAATATCATTATGAAATTTTGTTTTCCACATTATTAGATTAAATACAATGCAAGGACCATTAGAACACCTAAACTGCTTCATTAAGGGATGAATTTGGCAATTCAGCTTTCACACAAAATTTATACAGAAGCAAAACATTTTGCAAATGTATGTTTAACTTAAACTCTAGCATCTATGAGTTTAAATTACCTCTATGCTTGATGCTGAAACAAACTTCATGAAGACTTGAAAATATAATTCCCATCCTTCACTTAGGCTGGTACATTTCTGTCTTACGTGAACATGTATGACAATATTTTTCTCTTCATTAAGCTAAACTTTTAAGCAAATAAGCAGGATTTTTTTTTCCCCTCTTATATAGGTGCAGAAGGAGCTATTTAATGAGTAAAAATGGCTATGTTTAATAACCATAGCAATTTCAGACTTGTATTTACAAAGTCTAGGTACTGCTTCTTGTGCCAATGTGCAAGGCAGGGAAAAACAAATGTTCTCAATGGAGGGATGTAAACTTAAAATAAAAGCAGAAATTGAGTTCTGCACTAGTTATTCTGCATGGAATAATAGATGAATTTTTAAAAGTGCATGCCTGAGTTCAAGATCTGTTCATACAGACAACCAAAAACTATTGTTAAATTGATGGTGGGTGTTGTGACTAAAACCGCTTTTAAAAATAAACAGAGATGATCTTTTGCCTAAGCTGAGAATTTGCCAACTTTCTTAATGGGGGAAATCAGTGGAATTGCTTAAATAACTCATTGTAATAGCAGAAAAAATCTTGTTCTTCGTTAGTCAGAGATATTTTTTCTACACCAGCAACTGATGTGAATCTTATTTCTATTGTCCAAACTGATAAAAGTAATGTTTGAAGTGGATATGTAAGCTGAAGAAGTGAAAAACAGTGGAAAATGGTTCTTAGGTTTTTGCTTAACCTAGGCAAGGATCCGTCTGCACAAAGAAATTAAGACTGAAATCACGTTTCATGGATTTTATCGGAAGATAGTATTTTCTTTGTGTTGGTTATAATGTTACAGCTTAGGTTAAGCTAGTTATTGGGGTTCGCATATTCAAACAATACATATTTTTTGTAATTTTTAACTCATGTTACTTTTTGTCTTCTATATAAACCCATCCCTGATTCCTTTCACTATTAGAAATAAAGACAGTTTCTGTTCTCTGTAACACAATGCAAAGGTAAAATAATCTATCAAAATTCAAACATTAAATATAAAAAGTAACTTTCCCGTTATTTTTACTCTGATATTTTAAAATTTAATTGCAACATGAGGTATTATTATGTTTAATCCTTGTACCGCGTTTTCTTAAAAGTCTTGTCATCCACTTATTTTTTGCTTTATGCTCTGGGTTTGTTTTTTAGCATGCAGGCACCTGCAGCAATGCAACTCCAATGATTCATCTAGAGCTTGATTAGACAGAAGGCTATATTGCATCAGAACATCGCTAATACATGAGAAAAGGCACTCAGCCTTCAAATCCCATGCAGCAATTTTATAATATAAATGAATAAGCCCAAACATTTTTTCCCCAGAAGAAAATCAATGGATTTTATCAAACATGAAAGTCTCCAATAGTATTTTTTTTCCAGCAGTTTTGCTCCCAAATGCTTCCCAGGAGAAAGAAAAACCACTGCATTGCTCACTCTTGAGGTACCAACAAAGAGTCTTTGCAACAAATATTTCAGATAGAAGTCTTGCCATTTAAAGCCAGTCCAGGAACAGTTCATTCACATACACAGCTACATACACCTACACACACCTAAGAACAAATACTAATAATAAGTGTGTTCCTTTCATATTATCTCTAGTAAATTAAAGCTCAGGAAAGTTTCCTTTCTCTCACAAGCGTTTACTCTATCTTGAAGTATTTTTTTATCACTCTGCTGTGTTTAGGATAAAGGGTTCAGCACCAGGAAAGAATTAGGAATTACAAACTTGGTTCAGAAGTCCTGTAACATTTCTTTCTGCCTCCAGAAGGACCACATCAGCCAAGCTTTCCTGGGTTTCTGGGAGGTTTGACCATTCACTTGCATGGCCACTGTGTGCAGATTTGTTCATATTCATATGAATCTTCTCATGGTGACCCCTTCACAAGGCCAAGAATTTCTAATGGGAAGTGGAATCTCTTCAACAGCCGGTGTCCCACACATAAATTTTCTTTCTTTTCCTGTTGGTTTTGTGGTTGCCATTTGCCTTAGTATTAAAGCTCATGAAGGAATGGTACAATTATAAATACAGTTTGTTCTGTCAAAAATTCCTGATGTCACACGCTACATTTCACTGATTGCTAGATTTGGGTCAGAAAAGAAATTTCCTTAGGGCACATTGACTCTGCCTTGAGATTTTATTTTATTGTTCTTTCCCCTGCATTTCAGAAGGAAATTGAAGTCCTTTGAGCTGCTGAGTGTCTACTACAAGGCGCTGAATGATTTCAACTTCCATTAAAATTAAAATGAGCATATCACAGAAGGCACTTAGCTTTTTGTGGAGCTGTGTTTTTGCTGGGTCTTGCGGGAAACAAGATCCACCTGGCAAAAGCATGAAACTTTCAAGAACTTTAATATCTACCTAACCTATGTAATCCATTTTTGTTGGGTTCTTTTTCCCTTATTACGGATTTTTTTTATTTTTTCAAAATAACAATAATAAAAAAGTTAAAAGAATTAAACCTTATAAACACGTATAAAGAATTTATTCCCATCTAATTTAAGCATCTGCTCCTGAAGATGTAAAGCCCTCAGTTGGGTCCATTGAGATTAAACTAAAACATGTCAAAACAGGACTGGAATTAAACTGTCAAGCTTATGAGACTCATCCACCATGAGACTTTCTTTAAGAAAATTTCCTTCTTAATTCTTGTTTTTTGAAGATGAATCTCCTGGATAAATTTGTCATAAGAGTTATTTCTACATAGGCTTTGTACGAAGGTCTGTTGACCCCCATGACAAGGAGATTCTGGCATGCACTTATTTGCTTTGATATTTAACTTACTGATAATGTTGCAACCCTTATCCTGAAGTCCAGTTACAGTTGTGAGCCTTACTGAAAGGATGATCACACAAGCTTATAATCCTGAAAAACACTATGCTGTTTCTAAAGCAAATAAATTTGCTAATTTTCTCCAAACATATATACATACATACAGATATATCTCCTCTGTAAATTTATTTCATTTATTTAGCATGCTTTACTAAAATAAGCAAAGTCATGGCTCTCTAGAAGTTGTGGCTTCTCCAAGAATTATTGCAAATAAATATTTGAGTTTATTTTTATCTTAAACTAAATCAATATCTAGTTTGGATAAATACAGAGGATAGAACATTACTTTCTAAATGGACATTTATCTAATATTTCTTGGTGTCATTCAGATCTCCAGGCTTAAGAGATGCTACTCTGGAATGAATTTCAAGATAAGATGCTCTGAGGAGGGTTTTTTTTTTTTTTTAAAAAAAAAAAAAAACTTTTTGGATCAAATGAGACACTTACACACAAGTTTAGCTCACATAAGCTTTAGTTTATCTGAAATTTACTGAAGTTGATCTATTTAATTAAGTCAGTGACCAAAAATATCAGGAATTTTACTTGTCATGAATGCAAGTCTAAAAAGCAGTCCTTGAATTGAAGAATACTGAGCATGCAGCTCCATCATTTCACATGAAATTGGGAAACTGTATCTCTTATATTAGAAAAACAAGGATGAATATTCAGTTTGCTATAGTTAAAGACTTTTGAAATATTGCATATGCAAGGTCTTAATTCAAAAGTCAAAAATGCTTCTTAAAATATGCCTTGGTTAGTAGAACTTGATGACTTCTCAAAATAAGTTAAAAAAAAAAAATAGTGTGCAAACTTCAATAAAATTTGTTTTTCTTTCTCGGTTATCCTGCTTTCAATTCCTTCGCTATTCTGATGTCAATATTCTCCTAGCTGTCAAGTTACTGTAAAACTTTCTCCACTGAAGACAAGCCAGCATTACAAGAGGTGTCATCAAAATGTACAGTTAAAGAAGATGAAAAAAAAATCAGTTGCCAATAGTCACAAAACTAAAAGACCTCACTTCAGAGCAAGGTGTAAACTGACTCCTAAGCAGTGTTGAATCATTATAGTCTACCTACATTTTGAGGTCAATATCTAAACTGGAAACTCCTTTTGGTAAATACCAAATGTTCATTTGTTAAAGCATACCAAATATCTTCATTCATAAATGATATTGAACCTTAGCTCTTTCTTTAAATAGTGCTGCATAAATAAATTCAAAATCAGGTATCTCCAGTATCAAATCACCAGCACACTGGTTATTAACTCAAACTGATAGCAACAGATTAATTTCCCAGGGAAAAATAGGCATTTTCATTCTTCATAGGCAGTAGAATTAGAAAATAATAATAATAATAATAATAATAATAATAATAATAATAATAATAATAATAATAATAATAATAATAATAATAATAATAATAATAATAATAATAATAATAATAATAATAATTTTAAACAGATTTTTCTCATACCTTTTTGAACTATAGAAAGTAAAGAGGGCTTTACTTTTTTATTTATTTTACATCATTATAGTCAAGTAAGGTCAGTGTTCTTGTAAAAGACATTATTTACAGATGGAATATTTTCCTGCCCTTTTTTTTTCTTTCAGAAAGAGCAGTCAGCCTCACAATCAAATGTACCTTATTTTAAAATGAATTAATAAACATTCATGAATGATTGGATATGTGAAGTTCCCTCTCTCTGTATACATATACATATATATAGACAAATTAATTATGTATGCATGTGCTACACATTACGGTAAGGATGGCACATTAGTTGGAATGACTTTGCATGTAAACATAGAAAAAAATATAGGGAAATAGATCTTATTTTCATCCTGATTTCTATATCTAGATCCACTGACTGAAATAGTTGGGAATTTTCTGGTTTGGAATTTTCCTTAATTTTATTCAGCTACCATCTCAATTTTACAATACATGAAATATTTTAAATAATAATCAAAACAAACAAATTAAAAAAGTGATGAGAATTCTTCCTACATCATAACTAGTTAAGGTAGAATCACTGTTATTTCAGTCAGTTGTTTTTACACGTTTGTGAAAATATGTATATGTACATATATATATATATATATGTGAAATATTGATTAAACTACTGCTAATCCTTCTGTAATCTGCCACAAACTTGTTGGGAAAGGCTCATTATTAATTTACACAGATATTTTCTATCTAATCTAAAAAAAAAAAAAAAAAAGACAACAAAAACACAGATCATGTCATTTTGTTAAATCTATTTGAGAAAAAGGAAATGATATCTTTTTATTTACTAATTATTTTGGAGCTCAGCAGTAGAGAGTTTCAGAACTGTACACGCTTTGCAGTAATTACCCATTTTTCTCCACACTCACAATAAATTAAACAGAATTTCATCTGGACTTCTATCTATGAAAGATAAATTCCATAAATACATAGTAGAATAAGCTTTCATAACAAAATTATAATAAAATTGATTTCTTATTGTCAATTACTGTTCAGATATACCCAATTACTGTAAAGGTTTGCTCTTAGCTCTGCAATGCATTGCATTCTTATTGACTGAAGAGTTTCTAATATTCTTGATCACTGCAGTTACTTCTCCTTAAATATACACCACGGAAATTGATTCCTGCTGTTTGACAGAGAGTTAACCAACCAGAGAAGTAGGATGCGCATAATAGCTGCTTGGTTACCTTTCAATAATCATACCTTACACCATCACCTACCATACTTCCTAGGCTACCTCTGGCATACAAACTCCTCAACCTGTCAGCTATAGTTCATTGCTTATTTAAAGCCTGCAAAGATGCATGCAGGAGAAATGTTCTAATTGCAATGAAAAAAAAAAAAAAAAAAACAGATGGCAAAACTCGGGGAGAAAAGAAAAAAGTCACAGCTGATCTAAATTAATTCTATTAACATTTCTGGCAACAACCAAAGAAGGTCTGTAAAGGCTGAATTCTGTCACTGGTGGCCCTGACACACCTTTTTCTCCTCCTCCATCTCTTCTCCTGCTCCTGGTGCCCAGCTCCCATCCCAGCAGCAGCAGCTGAGCCTTCACTCATGGTGGTTGCTTACCACCGCAGCACCCTACAGCCTCCTCTCTGGCCCTGTTCTTAAACATGCTGCACACAAATGCTTCTCGCTGCTCCTCGGGTCTTGAGTATGTACAGAGTGTAAGACTGCAAGGGAAGAAAAAGGCTCAAGTGGACAGGAATATGAACAGGAGTGGGGGGCAGTCATGGCACAGACCCTATAAAGAAGGCTATACCCGAAATTGCACCACATCTCATTCATGCCAGCCCCAAATCAGCCTCCCTCAGGGACTATAAAACTCGGCATGGCAATATCATAAAATCACAGGGTTATTTGATTGGAAAGGAACGTAAGAACCACCCAGTGCCACCCACTGCCATGGACAGGGCACCTTCCACTAGCCCAGGCTGTCCCCAGCCCCATCCAGCCTGGCCTTGGGCACTGCCAGGGATGGGGCAGCCACAGCTCCTCTGGGCAGCCTGGGCCTGGGACTCACCACACTCTGAATGAAGCATTTCCTCCGTATATCTAATCCAAATCTCTTCTTTTTTACCTTAAAACCATTACTCTCCCTATCCCTACACCCTCTGACACAGAGTCCCTACCCAGCTTCCCTGCAGCCCCCTTTAGGCACTGGCAGGCTGCTGTGAGGTCTCCCTGGGGCCTTCTCCTCTCCAGGCTGAGCCAGCTTCCTCAGCTTGGCTCCACAGGAGAGGTGCTCCAGCTCCTTCATCATCCTCATGACCCCTCTCTGGACTCAGTCTAATACTTCCATGTCCTCCTTGTGCTGGGGTCCCAGAGCTGAGCACAGGCTCCAGGTGGGGTCTCAGGAGAGCAGAGCAGAGGGGGACAATCCCCTCCCTCACCCTACTGCCCACGCTGCTGTTGGTGCAGCCCAGGGTACGGGTGGCTTTCTGGGCTGCCAGCACACGTTGCCAGCTCATGTTGAGCTTCTCATCAACCACCACCCCCAGGTCCTTCTCCTCAGGGCTACTCTCAATCCATTCTCCACCCAGAATGTGTTCATGATTGAATTGCAATACACCGGAATCAGAACCAACAAAACAAGGTGAGAAACCACAGACACAGCTCACAGAGACAGGTTCCAAGCCCAGTTCTCCCCGCTGCCCAGATCCCTCAACTAGACAGCCCCGTGCCTCTGCCCTCCCTTCTCCTCTGACAGCTGAGCCTTCAATTCCATCCCCACACAGTGGCACAGCTTCACCCAACTCATGGCTGATAACGAAGACACAAATGTAGTAGAGGAAGGAGCTGAACCTTCAACAGCAATTTTCTGTAAAAGCGATCCAATCATTAGGTCACTGCATTACAGAAAGTGCTAGTTGCAGGCACTACCTTTACTTTCAGTGCCATCACCTCTCCTACAGCCATCTGTAACACAATGAGCTCTCTGCTGGCTCTCCCCATTCAGAGGTGTGGGTCTGCCTTCAAGCAGCAACCCTTTGAAGACCTGCTCAAGCATTTTGGCATTGACAACCCCATCCTCAGCATTCCCCTCCAGCTCTAGACAACTGCTCACCAAGCATACTGCCAGTTTCCATCAGTCTCATTACTTCAGACCTCATTACAGCACCTCGTGGTGCCCATGCCATGCCCTGAGCACAGGGCTGCACAGGGCGATCTTGGTCCTAAAACCAGGCACCTGAAGGTTTAGAGCTGCAGTGCTCAATTGAGTTAATACTACATACCTCCCTGCTTGATGTGAGATAGAAAATGTAGCTTTTGCAACTACACAAAATCTTAATAGCTTCCAATGAAACTACAAGTACTTTCCAAAGTATTATATAAATATTATATAATATTTATTACTATGTAAACATAGTGATACATAATATGATATACTTCTACTTCACCTGTTCATAGAAAAAAAAAAAAAAAAAGTAATTCAGAAGCTGTTTTACAGGAAGTGGTGAAAAGGAAAAGGCAGTACATATCTATCCGTGTCAAATAAGTGGAAGGTATGTGCTTATATATAACTTAATTATACCGTTGGGAACTTCAGCATAAGGCTGTGCATCTTAAACCAACCATTTTCACTTCTGATTTTTAAATTTGTATTTCAAGCCAATGTTTGTATTTCTACTACTCCCAGGATAGTGGCTGGGCAGTGAATGCTATCACTATAGGCCTCTCTATCAGGCACGTTTCCCCAAACCATTCTGCAAATGAGCTGTCTGGGTTTATCTTCAGTAAGCATTTTATTGAAAATAAAATACTAGGCAAAAGAATCTCTCAGAATCAAGTGACAACAGAATTATAACATTTTAGAGATAAAAAAAGATCTAATAGCTGGTCTGGTCAGCCCTCTCTAGGAAACAGGACTGTGACCTCCAGTGGGTTCTCTGGAGTATTCTCCACTCCAGATTTAAATGACTCAACAAGAGTCACCTTTATTTCCTCTGAAACTATCCCACAGTTTAGCTCCTTGTCAAGGATTTTTCCAGGTGTTCAGACAACCAACTCCTGTGCTCAGTTTCTTCTCATTTACCTTTCCTAAGTAACACGGACCATCATCTCAGCAATGCAGTAGTATTACATTCAATTTTCAGTGTAGATTTTGGTCAATATTACATAAAACTCCAGGTGCATACAAAGAGCGACCATGTAACACGGTGCAAGCCTTCGGTAGCTGGGATTACCCCTACCTGACCCACATGTGCATTTGCATTTGATCATCAGTTAGCTCAGCTAGTCCTCTCAAGCTTTCCTCCAGAACCAATCCATTTATTCTGTGACTTACAACAGTTTTCCCTTTTAAAGTGAATCTCATCACTTCGACTCATTACAGTTTTTTGAACTGCATGCTGTATTCTGCATAGCCTAAAATTCTGGAAATTATGGGTTCTAATATGATGCCTTTAAATATACAGTATTAAAGATATTATCCTTCCTATTTTTTTTTAGTGATATTGTAACCTTATAACTAATTTGTAGTCCACTTTCACTCTTAGGTTTCTTCCTATTACTTAGTGCATATTTCCACAGATTATTTCACAGACTATTTATTTATGTTTCAAATATATATATTTTTTTCTCCCAAGTATCCATTGCTTTTTTTGATTTCCAGACAATATTGCTAACCTAATCAGTTATTATATTTCTTTCTCTTTTCTACAAGTATTTGCAGCATTTCCAAATACAGTGACTTGTTTCATTTGCTGTCTCCATATTGTTGTAAATTAAGTACTTTCAGATTATTAATTCAGTATACATAGAATCAGATAATAAAATTCCTAAAAATCACCAGTGTGTGACTATATAAGCACTTTTTTGGAGAAAAAAAAAATCAACAACAACAACAACAACAACAACAACAAAAACTACATTGTTCATTTGTGAATTTATTGAGCGTTAGAATTGAAGCTTCAACTATACTCTGGTCTTTAACGTTCTCTGCAATTAACATCCAGTTAAAAATAGGATTGGTCTTCATCTGAGGCAGCAAAACCATAGGGATGAAAACATACAAAGAACAGGTCAAAATCGGGCTTAAAACTCAAAATACACAAACTTATATGCATTACTGAGAAATATTAATTTTATGTATGACAGGCCCAACCTGTTTGTTTTAGTATCTCCTGTTTATAGGAGCTGCTTCTTTCAGAGGGCACCACAGGTTAGTAACAACTATCTGAATAATCGGGAGTTGACAGGACAGGGCTCAATATACGACTATCAGATTGTACAATGTCTTTTGGCAGGTATTGTGGCCTACATTGCTGGAGATACTTGAACACACAGTTTGTGAAAACATAGTGTTTTAAACTCATTCAAAAAAAAATAAATAGCATTTGTGTTAAATATAGTATCTTGTTTATTGTGTATACAGCAAGTGAACGCATCAGCGTACTGCATGTTATTAGCAAAATGTGCCTAAATGGCTGACTTTCATTTACAATAACTGGCATGTCTTTTTTTTTTTTTTTTTGTCCTTCAGTGATATTTGTTTTGCAGATATGAAAGACATGAACAAAACTAATGAATATTTCTAAGGAAAGTACTTCCAAATAATACACTTTCAAGTGACAGAAGTATTTAATTTCATGAATGTATCTCATTTATGTTCAAAATAAAGTATTTCACTGGGAGAACATACAAATTCCAGCATCATCTATCAACAGCATTTAGGAGTCGTATCTTTCAAATGCAGCATTTACAAGTCACCACTTGTCATTAAATGTAACTGTATGTTCAAGAGGTTTGTAATAATAGCCTTTAATTAACTGAGGACTGTTAGAGGTTTCAGTTGCCCTTTGAAGTTCTTAATTATTAGTTGTATACAGCCCTTTATGGCGCAGTTAAGGTTAAATTAAATAATTAAAATATACCTCCAAGATAAATATAAGTATTTTACATGTTTTAATTAAATTTCTGAATTTCAAGGTGTTTAAAATAATAACGTATTTTTTGATTTTCCTACGATTCATGTATACGATGGCTACATACATCTATGAATGCTACATACATTAAACAAAAAATCGATATTTTTTTATAGGAATAATTGCTAAGCATTACGCATGTAAATGAGCTATTTTCTATGCATGGCTGGCAAAAGTGCTAATTAAATAGTTGGTATTCAAGGCTATGCTCGTTCATTGTTTAGTGACATACAAATCCAGCGATGTGTGCCAGCAGACATTTTAAGTTGAATGTTTTCTCCTCTACGCTCTTTGTCATGAAATGGTGGCACCATGATGAGAACACTGGTGTAAGCAAAACACTGAAATATGTTTTAATAATGTTTTAACCGTGTAGCGACACCAGTCTAGTTTTCTAATGAATTTTTAATTTCTTTCTTCTTATAAGGATGTTCCGAGTTATCACTGATGCATATTAAATCATGAGTCATTTTCTCACTAAATTTGCATAAAATGGCTAAATGCTAATGCACCAAATGGGGCTTACTATATATGGTACAGTAAATATGCCCTTGCAGGTTTTCTGCAATCAATCTCCTGTATTTCATTAGTGGCTAGATAGAGGTCTGTTCTGAAAGGGGAAGAGAAAAACCATTGTGTATAGGCTGTGAACTTCTGATACTGATGATGATTCCTAACTGATGATTAGAACCCAGTCTTGAATTAGAATTTGTACAAGGTGGAAAATAAAGTTCCTTGAAAAGTGCACTTAAGTAGCCTCTCTGAAAGTGGCCAAGTGCTGCTAATAACCAACAGTCAGTTCATTGAGACTTTTCTACATCCAGAATCAATGCCAGGTTCAAAATACACAGAGCCCATGATTTTAATTATGCAGTGCTTGATGCATCACTTAATACTCACCTCTAAGTCTAAAGCTGCCAAAATCTTGCTAGCACATCACTGTTTCTCTGTGTAAGTCAAAAATGCTATTCTCCTCTTATTGTTGCATACATTCACCTTCCACCCATATTAACTGTTCTCTCCTGTCTTCCTGTTAACAGAAATCACACATATTGGCCAGCTTATATTTGGATAGATAGTATGATCGCAATAAGAATGGCATCACTGTTGTAATATTATTAATCCAAACAAAAACCTCACATCTAATGAAGGAAACTTTATTCTCTCTCCTTTTCTTTCTGACATCTGGAACATTTTTGTACCTGGTGCAAAAAAAAAAAGGGGGGGCTATTTAAAAATAAATGTATGTTTTGCCCTACAGTTATTTTGAATTAGTCTCGATAAATAATTAAGCAATGCATAATATATTATTTAGATGCAATAGTCTTAAGAATTTGAGTGGTATTTCAACTACAATTATAGTAATTTATTTATCAGTGAAAAATTTACATAATCACTCTTCAAAATCCAGTGGACTGGAGAGATATCAGAATGACATGCAGGAATGTGCCTAATGACTTTGGGCATTAGATTCACTTAATAATGTAGTGATGCGCAAGATGGTGTAATATCTAACATAGCTATATTTGAGGAATCATTTTTAAATGAGGAAAAGGAAATATTGTTTTCTCTTTGTATTTTTATTTTACAAAAAAAAAAAAAAAAAAAAGACAACCTTTACACACACACCAAAAAATAAAAAACTAAGAACAACAAAAAAGAACTATTTCAAATCAAGTATTATTCCTACTGGGGTGGAAATGAATTTAAACACAGTTTACAATAAAACCCTGAGGTCTCTCTTTGTCAACTGCCAGAGGGAACACTGATGGACCTAGCACAATGTGAAGGGTCAGTTGATTCTGTTTAGTCACCATAGGCTGTCCCACTGGTGAGGAACCGCGCAGGAAAGAAATGCAAGTTTTGTGCCTTGTCCATACGGGCAGAGTGGTGGCAGAGTAATTCATAAACGTGTAAACAAAAATAAGCCTGCCTGTGCTAATCCTGACTGTGCAAATGCTTCTGAAGTAGAAAGAGTAGTATAGATGCCATAGGAGTCTAATGTATGCCACTGGAGAGTTATGGGAATCTACAGGAAGACAAAAAATTAATATTCATATATGTCCCAACAATACCTTTATGCCCACTAGTAAAATATTGGTACCCATTAAATCCTCAGTGCTCAGCTGAACGGACAGCAGCCAACTACAGCCATAGAGAAAGAGGTGTTACTGGTCTGGTTTAAACCAAATATTTAACATAGAAAAGACAGCAAAGAATTAGTTCTGGCTCTGTTGCAGGCCATTCCACCACAAGGTTGTACTTTTCTGTGCATCTGCGGAGAATTGTGAGATGCCACAACAGCAACCATGGATTGAGAGAGAAAAAAGCTAAAGACAGTAATTCATACTTCATATGAAAGATTGCTAATTTTACATTTTTGTGATGTAGCACAACCGCTGCTGAGCCACAGCTGAGAAAGAATTACGTGTGTTTTCTGTCCTTGCTGTGCAGATTTTCTGATACTGACTCCAGCTCTCTTATACAAGGCTATTGTGTTAGACTCCAATTACATTAAACTTTCATCCTTATGCTCATGATAATAACAGTATTTTATAAAACAAACAAACAAACGCCAAACCTTGTTTCCTAGATGTAACATTCCAAACAATAATTACAGTGGAGTATTTTTTTTATGTTAATGTCCCTTTCTGAGAACTAACATAACTAACAGAGAAAATGTAACTTACCCAGAAAGACATCTCTTATAAAACTGTGATTAAAATTTATATATATATATATATATATATGTACATATACACTCATATATACATATACACACAAACTTTTTGTTTGCACAGGGTTTGTTTTGGAGTTATAACAACCCTGTTTGACCAAACAGGTTCTTTAGAAAGGGCATAAAATGATTCAATATGAGTGTGGAGAGACTGACCAAGCTTTGACCCAAAACACTGGACATTTATTTTTCCCAACAAACTCCTCTTAGACTCAAAAGAAGACAAACTACTGATTTATTTCCCATTATTTATGAAGTTCATTTTGACCTATCCTCTACTTTCTCCATGCTGGCGTACAAACTAGAGGTCAAAAGGCTAAAGCACTCCTTATCAAGCCCCTTTGCGTCAGTAGTTTCCTTCATTCCTGCACCGCTCACATGCCAGCCACGTGCTTTTGAGCACTGTTGAAACCACAGTAGGCCACTAATTGTTAAGCAAATGAAGAAGGACTGGGGTTCTTTGCACAATACACTTTAGCACAGATAAATTGTCAGTGTTTAGGAAGAGGGATGCCAGGAGTCCCCAACACTGCACACTTCGTATTTCAGCAACCACTGCAGGGACTGGAAAAGATGCCCAGAGAGCCCTGCGTATGGGGGTAACAAGGCCATTTGTGCCATGAATTTGCAGCACCCCTTGGCTCTTGGCCAAACCCTCTTAGTAGGGCAGGGCATCCCAGGTGGAGAACCATGCTGGGGGCACCAGGCTAGGCCTTATCCCAAAGGGCCGTGCCCCCAGCTGTCTTGGTGAGGCCTTAACAGCCGCTGCCCTCTCAGGAGGCCTCCCTGTGTGGGTAATCAGCGCTAATTAAGAGTGGTAATTAGCAGCCACCAGCCCCATCGGGGCTGGGCTATCTCCATGGAAATGCCAATCAGTGCCAGCCACCATTTTGTCAGGTGGATGAGGGGCAGGGTGGCAGTGGTGATGGGTGGCTTGGGGTGTGCTGGGGTCTGAGGGAAAAGGGGGCAGAAAAGTTGCCAGAGGAAAAGCAACATGCATGGGGAATGGGAAGAGCCCTTCCTGTCTGCCTCCTGTGCTCATCTGCTGTGAGGCCATGACAGGGCCTTCGCTGTGGGCAGCTGATTGTAAATTTCCTCGATTGCTGTGGCCTGGTGTGGTATGAGATCAGGATTCCAAGTCATAAAGGCAAGTTTGAGATCTGGCCTGCTAAAACGGTTATTTTGTTAACTTCTTTCACTCAATCCCAAAGCCATTCCTGCTCTCCTCAAGAGGAGAGGACAACCACAAGTCCAGTCTTTGGGAGGAGCAAGCGACGAGGATAAAACCATGAGATTTGGCTGATAATAGCTTCATCTGATACAATTAGGGGGATAATCACATTAGCTGCAATGACACCAACAGAACACCCCACTCCCTTTCACCTGCTGTGCTCTGTACACGTGTCTGCTGGATAGGAGCTGGGTGCGAGGCACCTCCTGCCGCAGCAGATAGTGCCACAACTTCACCTGCGTTACACCGGCCATGCATGCAATCCTTGTGCCTGCTTTACACCACGCTGTGCATGTCTGTATGTGTGTCCATGTCTATATTCAGGGAAGAACATCCAGAAGAGACAAACAGGTAACTGCTGATGGCCAGCTGCAACACCACAACCCTCCTTTCTCCTCTCCCATCCCCTCCAGCAAGGCCCATCAAAACGCACTACCTTTTACCTCATGATTGCTATTTAGTTAGGAAATTTAACAGCCAAAGACTGACTTTTTTTTTTTTTCTCTCTTCTAAATTAAAATAACGAGGGCGGTAAAGGGCAATGAACGACATGGGACCACATTCCCAGTGCCTACATGGAGCTGTCAGCCCGAGGCCAGGGGGGCGGCAGAGCAGCTCCCCCCCCAACACGGCCAGGAGAACTCCTGTCCCAAGGGTCCCAGCCCGGGACAGCAGCGACACGCATGGGCTGCCCCTAGCCATGGGTGTTTCACCCCGGGGGTGGTTACAGGACCACAGCCAGGTCACAGGGCAAGCGGGTTTGATAGCCTGCCAGCAGCGTGGGTGCTAAGCGGAGGGCTGGGGGAAATGGCAGTGCTAATTGCCATAAAAAATAAAATAATATAAAAATAACATAAAAAAATAATATAAAAATTGAAACCTTTGTCCTGTACCTGGGTCTACACTGATTTGCACTGACAGATTTCTCCAGCACCTGGAGATACAGATTTCCCACAACTTTGTTTATGAATTTCAGCCTTATTTCTCCCAAACGCTCAAGAGGAGAGCTTTCCCTAGACCCAGCTCAGAAGAGACGACCCTCGTAATACAGAGTGCGCTTACTAGCATCTTATCGGTGCCAGGCTGGAGGGCTGCAGTAGTTGCAGAACACAAGCTTGTTTACGCAGTTTATTTTCTCAATTACATAAGAATCAGTTCTGTAACTTTTCGGGAAGCCTCACGCACCAAACTCGAGCTCCCGCAAAAAAAGTAAAATGTTTATCTGGCTAAAATAACTTGTAAACGAACTCATTATTTTTTTTCCCCGCTTCTTTTTTTTTGTATTTTGTGCATTGTAGACCCTAGCAATGATATTAGTTCTAGTGTGGGAAAATATTATAATTGAGATCTGGTAAGTTATTTGCAGACTTCAAGTTTTTCTTTACACTGTGCTGACATTTAGTACAGCCCCGGTGAGGAAAACAATGCTGCCATTCATGGCTCTAGACGTAGATTTCAATCGACTTAAGCGGGCACAATGAAACTTGGTCATTCACTGGTTACCCATATTGTGTTCTCAAATTTTCTCTCAGCAAAAGTATAATGACCCAGTATTGTATGGCCGCATAGACAAGGGCTCGGAACAAGAGACACTAGTTTTGTCTGACGGTGTGAGAAAGTCGTGAAGGGATCTTTTCTTCCAGATGGTGTTAAATTCAGCTGCCTTTTTAACATTGGCCTTGCAGAGCAATCTGCTGCTCCCTTCTCACAAAGAGGCAGCCCGGGTCCCTGCTAGTTAACATGCATGCTCACGCAGCCTGCAACTCCACTCCAACTGTTTTACAATGCGCCACTATGCTAAATAAACTTGATCTGGGCTCTCCCAGTGCTGAAGCGAGCCTTCAAAGAACTGCTCGAATGATATTTACGCTTCTTTTTCCTCTCGCCCGTCTAACATAAAGGTGCATATTGTTTTCGGGAGGCAGCACCTCCCAGCCAGGTAATCCTGCTGGAACCTCACTCGCCGCGAGAGCCGCACGCCCTCCCGCTCCCGTCCCCGAGCCAGAAGTTGGACACGCGGGACAAAAGGGGACACAGCCTTGCTCCTAAAGCACCGAAAGGTGTACCAGCACTGCTAGCGATAGCAGCCCTGTGCGTTTTTCTGACCGGCAGCCACCTAACACCACCACAACAATCCGATGTGACAATGGCCAGCGTGCGGCGGGTATATTAGGATTTTTCTCGGGTGTTTTCCTCGCCAAAGAGCAAGACGCAAGCGAAAGCTTGAGGGCATTGACTCCGCTGAATGGCTAAGTAAACAATAGCTTTCTCCAGAAAGCAGCTCATTGCCTTAATTGAAGCTCCCCAAGAAAGGAAAACGGCGTACTTTTGTCATGCAGATGCTAATTGCCGGCGACGACGCCTCTCGGCAAGCAGCCCCCGGGCACGGCTGCAGGTGCCGAGGCTCCGTGCGAGAGCACCTGCGGCGGGGCCGCGGGAACTTTTTTTTTTTTTTTTTTTGTGGGATAAGTATCGAACACAATCGCGACTTGCGGGGCTGCTGTGATCGCGACACCGCAGCAAGGGAGCCGCGCGGGTCAAGTCCAGAGAAAAAAACACCGCCCGCAGACATTCACACCCTCCCCCCCCCCCCCCACCCCCCACCCCGGCTCGTGTTCACCGCAGGCGCTGCCCGCAGACGCTTGTGAAAATAATAATAATATTAGTAATAATAATAATAAAAATAAATAAATAAATAAATAAATAAATACGTAAATAAATACATAAATAAATAAATAATACCGCGACGCTCCCTCTGTCCTCCCCCCTCCTGGGGGGGGGGGGGGGGGGGGGCGTGAGGCTCAGCCTCCGTCCTGTCCGCCCGTCCGTCCGTCCGTCCCCCCCTCCGCCTCCCCATCACGGACCCCGTTGCGGCGGCCGCCCTTCTCCCGAGAAGGGGGGGAGGGGGGGTGTGGGGGCGAGGGTCCGGGATCTGCCCGCCCCCCCCCCCCCCCCCCGTCCGTGCCCGTCGCCCCCCCGCGCTCCCCGCCGCGCTGTCTGTCACGGGCAGCCGGGGCACGGCGCTGCCGCCCGGCCCGAGCGTGGGAACGGGGGCGCCCGGCCGTTCACATCTCCTGCGCGGCGTTTAGCGGAATCAATTAGGCAAGACAGAGCCTCGCCCCCACCCCTCCACCCCCCTTTCCACCCCCCCCCCAGTACTCCCCCCTCCGTTTTTGTCAGGTCTATATACGTCCTAATTATTTCGGTTTGGGATGCCAGCGCTGTTTCCCGGATAGATCTGATCATCCTTAAACAAAAAGAGAGGAGGCGCACACGTGGGTTTGGGAGTAAATGTCACTTTCATTTCCAATGCTAGGCGCGGAGTAAGACACAGAACATTTTTTAACACTTTGACAAGGGGGGAGGCGGTCTCGTCTCCATCATGTCTTTCTGCTTCAGTAGCTTCCTCAAGGAAACCCTCTCGGAACAGAGAAGCATCTGTGCTCGCGTTCTGAATAGAAGAATGAAAATCGGCCATCACTTTTTTTTCATCTTTGTGCAGCTCCACCGAGTCCTCAGTAGATATAAATTATTAAGCTTGCCTACACCTCAGCGTAAACTTTTTGAAAGCCTACTTTCGTATGGCTCGAAGCAAAGCCCCAGCGCTTTGTCTCAGATGCACGCAGACAGTTTTGTTTGGCTTGGTTTTGTTTTCCCTCAGTTCAGTCCACACAGTATCACCATCTTCATCATCACCAGCTACTAGCTTTGTTTGCAAGGCCACTTCCTTGCAATGAATCACTACGCGAAATGAAACTCGGCCTTCCCAAATAGTTTCCTAAGAAAATATATATATATATGTACATATATATATATATATATATAGGTATATATATAGGTATATATGTCCTCTCACCCCAGCGCAACGTTAACTGGCCTGGGTCCTTACTTATTGGTTTTATTATGACAGCAGCGGTTGCACGTGCATTGTTTACCAGCAGGACCGTCTCCTCGTCGCAGCAGCTAGCTATCCATTCTGGCGTCTGACAACTTCACATTTTGGAATAAGTACGCCATTTAATTTCCTCCACTCCCACCTCCAGCTGTAAAAATGTTAGATTCAATAAGCATTCCTGACCTTTCTCGGGTTTTACTGTCTCTTGCAGTAGTCTTTCATTTTCACGCGCTGTACGATGATCTTGAAGGAGTTTTTACTTTCGGTTATCTAGCTTTATGAAGACCAAAACACTCATACAGCTAGATAACCAAAGATAACAACTCGCTTCCCTCAAAGCTTTTTTTTTATTATTATTATATTTTATTATTATTTTTTCCTCCCCCTTGCTAGACTCCAAATTCTTTCTGGCAAACAGCCGTGTTGTCTCCTCCAAGAGCACTAGTCCTGATTTAAAATATTCATCCTCTTATGCAACTGTGACCTGGTTTGTGTGTCTGCGTGCATGTGCAGCTAATAACATCCAAAAAAAAAAAAAAAAAGAGAGAGAGAGATCTGTTGCCTCCAAAGTTTATTCCGAACTTTTCCTTTCAGCCAGTGATTTCCGGCAGCGGTAGCCCACAATTCGTCTGCTCACACCAGAAAATAAAACCAGCTATTAAGGTGCGTCAAGCTGCGTTAAGAGCGAGAAGCATCCATCCCTTCGCAGGCCTCTATTTGCATTGTAAATCGCTTCGTTCTCACGGAAGGCTCTTTATAGCCTCTATGAAGATGTAAAAGCCAGCGGCAGTTTCCAGCGCGGTGTAAGGAGGAAGAAAAAAAAAAAAAAAAAAAAAAAAAAGATAAAATCCCATTCCAGTAGAAAGTGAGATGATTCGAGGATCCGGCTCCTGATCCCTGAAGGCTATGCAGGCAGAGAGCGTTTTGCCAAACGCTGGCAGCTCGGTCGCAAACACCGTGCGTGCGTGATTTTTAGGGGGAAAATCCTCGGTGTCTCGGGGCTGGCGAGAGGCAGGCGCGCTCCTGCCGGCTTGCTGCCGCCCCCGGCGTGAGAGGAGGAGAAAAAGGGGGGGCTCCCGGCGCCGAAACGTGGCCCGGGGTCAGAGGTCCCGTGCCGCGGGAGGCCAAGGTGCTGAGGATGCCAGGCGAAAACCTCTGCTCTGCATCAGCCCGGCGGCGGCCTCCATCCGGCGCAGCCTCCATCCGGCGCAGCCTCCATCCAGCGCAGCCTCCGCCCGCCGCCCTCACCTTCCTGCCGGCCGGCGCAGGCCGCTCTGCCGTCCGCCGGCCCTCTCTAAGGACAGATAAAAGCGTTTTCAGGTCTTTTTTTTTTTTTTTTTTTTTTTTTTGGAGTAGGGGTGGGGGTGGGTTGGCCTCCCTGCCCGCGCTTCTCTTCTGTCTCAGCCTCTGCCCTGCCTCCGCGGGGCCGGCGGGGAGGGAGGCACTTTGCTGCCAGGGCCCGGCCTCTGCGGGTGCCGGGAGCCGCCGTGAGATGGATCGCACGGGCAGCTTCTGCCTTTGCCTCTCTCCGCCCCGCAGGTATTGACACCGGGACGGCTCCTTGCGCGCTGCCCTCCGCGTGTGCGCGGGGGATGCTGCGGGCAGCAGGCTCCGCCGTGCTTTATAGCCTCCATACCCTCGCCCTCCCCTCTCCCTCCCTCCCTTTCTCTCCTCCTGCGCGCCCGCGGTAGGGTGCGCCGACGTTCACCGGGGGCGGCGAAACGCCCCGTGAATAAAAAAACACCGATTTATCCTCGATTTTTATTGACCTCGCACCCGGAGTGGGGAAACCACGCTTTACCCCTTGGACCGGGGGAGGCAAAGTCTTCCCCGGCTGTTCGCCCGTGTAACCCGTGTAACGCGAGGATTTAGGATTTCAGCCTCTCGACCTCCGCCCCCAGTGCCCCCCCCCCAAAAAAAATAAAAAATAAAATAAAATAGATACACGATTACACTCTGAATTATTTAACGGTATGATTCCTATAGAATTTTTTCCCAAGTCCAAAGTGCAAACATCACAGGTCTCTCGGGTGCACGCGATGCGATGAATCCTCACACCGAGATCTGCAGTATTTACAGTAGAAATTAATAAATGCGCTTCAGGAGCGGCAGCAGGAGTAAGACGTGCATTGGAAAATTCGGCACCGACACGATACGGGCTGCTGCAGGAATTACGACCTGAGATTTGTGCTGTTGCTGCTGCTCTTCTAAGGTGTAAAATAAAGCACAGCACGCCCTGCTCTGTCCTCCCGTAGCATTGTAGGGCACATACCACACCGCACTCACATGGATTTGTTTGTAAATTAACCCGTGTTTGCATGTGGTGCTATTTTCAAGGGGGAAATTTTTAGTGCATGGAGTTAAATTGAAGCTCTGGTGGCTCTGCACTGGCTGCACAGCCTGTCTGTGTGTGTGCTGCTGTGTGCACAGGGGAACACACATACATGTGTCAGTTTGGGTGCATGGATGCATGCGTGTGTGCACTCGTGTTTATTTTAACACGTACGTGCGTGCGGTTGCACTGCAGAGTGACACCTGCATCAACCATCCCATTTTTTACCCTGAGTTAATGTTATAAGGGCACGGAAACGGGGGAGCGGTCTCATTTATCAGACAAGGCCCCGGATTAATGCTGCCACCACGAAGTAACACAGACACACCACCGAAGTGCCCGATCTTGAATTCAGCGGTGATGCCACTAACCAGGGGCTCGCTCGGATTGCCAGCCCTTGAATCTGAGACGGAATTATTCATTACTTTATTTATCTATTTACTTATTTATGTAGTGCCTGTCAGATATCCCGGTATCGGGCGGCACCGCAGTTTGCCACCACTGGTTTGTATACCAGGGGTCAAGGAGGCAGTCGTGCCAGTGCTCGTAATGGGTATTGCAGAGTCTGGCACGGAAGGGTTAGGGTCCCTATAACGCCACGTTGTTGGTTACCCTGCTCCCTCATTACCTCTCAGGCTGTTCAGACACAACAGAGACGGCTGAGTTAGACATCTGCAGGCACATGATCATTGCGATATTATGTAAAATTCTAATGAGATTCTCTGAATGGGTAGAGAGACAGAAATATATATATTTTTCCTGGCAATAGCTAGAGGCAGCAGCATTAGTGATCAGGCATGTGTTACACACAACAAGCCCATGAGCTAACGCATTAAATTGTTCCAGTGAGGGGCATGAACATTCAGGTACTCCTCATGTGCGTGTGTCTGTGCTCCTGTAGATGCATGTGTAACACATATCAACACAGACACGTAACTACGCAGTAATGCATGCATTTAAAACACATCACCATGTTACTGGATTTACAGTTAAGAGCAAGGCTTATTTTGTCCATTTTTTCTTCCAAATAATCATGCTTAAAGATGCAAGACATACCTTAAAAACATCAAGTCCTTTTCTCAAGACTGCCTCACTTACTCACACACTGGCATGAGTGGTAAATGCAATACACCTGCCGCGTTTTGTTGACTAACCAGGAGAGCTTCAGAAAGCCAAAAGAGCCAACACCACAATTACAACCTCGCTGTTCATTAGCCGCATTTCTAACTGAATGTTCTACCTCTCAACCACCTCGCAGGGCTTTGAAATCCACACCTGTCCAGAAAAAAAAGTGCAACGAAGTCTCTGCTTATTCTAAATATCACAAAAAAACAGCGTGCAGCAGTTGCTAGCATTCATACACATCCAAGCCTGCAGCATTGTCTAGCAAGTGAAAAGTTTGTACAACGCGTAGTTCTGAAATTACTGCCACGAATACCGTCTGAAACGTTAACAGCAGCTGATAACACTACACGCACGCTTTCCCGGCCCCAAAATCCCTTTTCAAATGATCTGTACATTGGAAGCTACCGACTCCAAACATTTGCTTTTTCCTCCTGCCTCCCTAATAAATTTCCGCTAATGGCCTGTAGATTAGTATGTGATTGCCATGCTTGTTTTCTAATCTTTTTATAGGTCTCCAGATGGCTGTGACGCAAAGAAGTAACATCCTGCGTGGATTTCTTAGGAATAAACAGTCTCTATTTGCTTTAAAGAGGAACTCTCTAATTAGCGCAGTCTCATGCCGGTGTCCCCACCTTCCGCCAGGAGCACGCGTACGAGCCCCACCGAAGCTGCTGTGAGGCGCATCACAAGGTCCAGCGCTACTCAGATCCCCTCTTGGTACCAAACCAGAGCAGAATTCACGCCGGTACAACCCAGGGCAGCGCTTCTCGCACAGCACCCCTCTCCTGGCAGCCAGGTAAGTCCCTCGGCTGGCTCGACTCCCAGCAAAGTGCTTCATCATTTCTTTGCGGCCACGATTTCATGTGCAGAGGCACCTGCCTGTAAAGTCTGCTGCATTTTTTGTATCTGCACTATGCTGAGAGTGTTGCAGGCAGAGGGACATCCAGTACAAACCCAAACTACGACATTAGAAAATGCAGGCTATCGAGAGGTCAAAATCTCGAGGAAAAAAAAAAAAAAAAAAAAAGAAAAGAAACTCGCAAACAGTAGTTACACGTGGAAACGCTGCATTAAAGACCTCATATTCAAATCTTTACATAACGCGTATGGCATCGTCTGGTTTTAAAAAATAAAATAAAATAAAAATTACCGTTTCGTGTCTTGATTGCCATTCCCTGTGGTTTGTCTGCGTTGTCTAAATCTGAAAAAAAAGCCATAAAAGGTCGCAGTTTAAACACTTTTCCTGCTTAGTTCTTGTTCTTGGAACCTATGTTAACAGATAAACGTTTGTGTGTGTGTGTGCTCAGAAAGCACTGTGTATATTAACTTTTGAGATTGTTAAATAAATCACTGGAAAGGTTGGCTCTACATTAAACGGGGAAATAAGTAGCCACATGTCGTGCAGACGATCTAATGCAGCACAAAATAGATATGAGTAATGCACCCCGGTATCTGCAGGGTTAAATATGGTAATCGATATTTTCAGGACATAATAGGGATAACAATAACAAAAGTGGTACAATTACTTGTGGAAAGCTGCGGCTGAGAATAAAAAATTAAGAATACTTGGGGCTGACGAACTGAAGTGGCCAGAACTACAGAGAGAGGTGACATTTGCATACTATAAGCTGCCGGTTGCTTAATAAAGGACGGAGGCTCCACCTAGCCTTCAGTTCAAAACATGCAAAACGCGTTAAGCCAGCATTTCCCCAACAGCTCTTCCAGGTCCTCCACACCACGGCTGTCCTGCAGCCGGGACCGCGGGTTGTAGAGCTGCAGGGGTAAATAAATCCGGCGTGAGCCTCACGCTTCCATGGCATCGTATGGATTGCATCAGATGTAGGTTTTCTTTTTTAAAAAAGCACGTTTCCTAGCGAGAGGCTGTTTCTCCCACTCCGTGCTGAAGCAGTTTCCCCCACTGCATAACCCCGGGAAGTTTTTCCTCGGGGGAGGGATGCTGATTTGGAGGGGGAGCAGGGACACCCGTGGACACCCATGCCGAGCCGAGCCATCCGGCCCGGGGGCAGCCGGTGACAGGGTGATCCAGCACTCCCAGCTCCGAGGGATGATCTTTCACCTCATCCCCCGGCCATCCCGAGGATGTATTTTTTTCCCGTGGAAAAGAGGTGACAGCGCAACCTTTACTCTTTTTTCACTCCCTATGAGCGGCCGTCGCTCTGCCCGCACGCCCTCGGGGGTCACCCGGCACCGCTCCCTGCAAACACCCAGAGCTTCCCACGCCTCCCCCCCACCCCGCGACCAACAGGTCTGCAGGAGCCCCCCTCGTATCGCAGCTCCTGGCAGGGGCTGGGACAGCGCCCGGACACCCCCGGCCTCCTCCCAGCCCCTCCTGACCCGCTGCGGGGCTCAGCCCCCGCAGGGGGCTCCGGACTCGACCCCCCCATGGCACACAAGCCGAGCCCCCGCCGTACTCACATGGCTTCGGTGGGCCTCGTGGAAAATAAATAAGATCCCCATGGAGCGGGGGGCTCCGTTTCCTTCGGGGCTCCCCAAATTCACGCCTTTCTCCCACCGCCATCCCCGTTTGAAAGTGCCGCTTTAAGCTCCACGGTGCGCCAAAAAGGCTGTAAAATCGTCGAGCGATCTTCCACCCGCCCAAGCGGGAGACAAACGCAGAAAGTTATATATATTTTTTTCATTTTCTTCCCTTTTTCCATATTGCCTCCTACGCCCCGGAGTGGAAAGTGAAGTCTTGTATGTGAGGCTCTGCAAGTTTTTTGGGGGGGTTGGCCAAGGTCTAGTCCAGCCCTCTCTGCTGAGGAGGACGTGCTCTGAAATTCAACCAATTTCCCCAGCGCTTTTGTTGCTGATGAACTGAAGCCCTATTGTTCGTCCATTGCCACGGTCTTTTTCAGTTCCTACTATACGTTCTGCATTGCCAGAGATAATGAATTTGCACCAAAACCTCTCTTAGTGCCATTCTGACAGACGGAACAAATTAGAAATGTCTCGTCTAAAGAAGAGCAATGGCTACATTTTCCTAGAGAAGAAGGAAGGCGCACATTTATTTGTAAACTTAAAATAAATAAATAAATAAATAATGCACCGATCGGTAGATTTTTTTTTTTAAGGTGTTTTCCTCCGGCTAACTTCTGAACAGATTCTTCCGAGTCCCGTTTTGCAGAGGCGCTGGCATTTTGCCTAACTTTTCTCAGAGCCAACCAATCGGACAACAACGGGGGAAAAAATCACAATGCTACCAAAAAAAAAAAAAAAAAAAAGGGGGGGAATGAGAAAGAGAGAGGGAGAGAGAGACCTTTCTCCCATTCCTGCTGTCATGCAAACTTGTATCGTGACCTCTCCCCGGCGCGGAGGGGGCTTCCCGCAGCTCCTCGCATCCTTCCCCTGCTTCTCCTCTACCGCTCCGGGCTTCGAGGTCAGCGCCGCCCGAAAATGAGTGAAAAAGCCTGGTTTTAGGGAGCGGCGGCGGGCGGGGAGAGGCTCGGGACCCCCCTGCCTGGGGCCCGGGGGTGCTCGGGGGGTGGGGGGGGAGGCAGGAGGCGGCTGCGGGGGGCACCCATGGGTGCAGGGTACGCGTGGGGCGAGGGGGCGGGCGGCGGGAGGGGCGGGGACCTTATATATATATATATATATATATGCTTATGGATTACATGCGTGTGTGTACGTGTGCGCACAGCGCGCTACACCGCCTGTCCAGCCCGCAGCACGGGGAGGGGGCAGGCGCGGATTTTCCTATGGGGACACCCCCTCCTGCACCCCGCTGTCCCCTACAGCACCCCGCAGCCCACGGCGGACAAAGGGAGCTCTGTAAGGACCGAAAACGCGAGCCCAGACCGAGCCACGGGAATTCAGGGCAGGAATCCAGGGCAAACGCCGCGGAGAGGATTTGCAAAATTCCGCACGCCTCCCAATCCCCTCCTCCCCCTCCCCCTAAATACACGCGTGTTTCCGCCCCCCAGGTGGTTTGGCCATTCAATTTCGGAGAAAGAGGATTGATTGAATCGGGGAGCAGCGCAGGTGTGCGTGTGCTGAGCCGCCCGGTGGCTCGCTCCAGGATCTCCTGGCGAGATCCGAGAGGTAGGGAGAAGCTCTGGAAGACATCACGGCAAAATAAATAAATAAACAAACAAATAAATAAATAAATAAATACAAATAAAAAAAGACCTCAGGAAGACCTTTCTTTTTCAAAACGCCGACTGCATTTTATGCTGCAGCATAGCCCGGCTATAAAACTTTGCCCAGCACCATCTCACACCGCGGTGTGAGCGCGAGGATCGATCCAGAGGGGGAGGCAGATTTAGGAAACCGCCCCTGGTCCTGGGGCAGCGGGCAGGTGCCCGACCGCGCACCGCTGTCCCTCCGTGGGGATGCTCGACCCGGCTCAACCCGCGATGTTTATATCATTATTATTTTTTTTATTGGGGGTTTTTCTATTTCCCGCTCGTCGTCTGATGAAGGGAAGCATCAAATTACGTCCCGTTAAAAGGAAAAAAAAAAAAAAGGGGGGGGGGGCGGGGGCTGGTGCGGCTCGGGGAAGAGGAGGGGGGGGGTTTGTGGGGTTTGTTTTGGGGTCTTGGGGGGGGGGTTCCGCTTCTGCTAACGGGTGTGTGATGGGGTGGGGGCCGGATCCGCGCAGCCTGCGCGCCCGCGGAAGGCGCCTGGTGAGGAAGGCGCCGATAAACCCCGGGGTTTATCGGCGAGGTCACGTCCACTGACGTCAGCAGGGGGCTTACTGTACGTCCGGCCGCATTTGCATACATCGAGGAAATTAGGGCATTAAGGAAAAAAAAAAAAAAAAAGGAAAGGAAAAGAGAGAAGGAATATGCAAATCCGGCTACTCGCGGAAGCGGCCGCACGTTCCCAGCGCGCTCGCCGCAGATCCAGCGAATCGATCGCAATTAGCGGAACGAATAATAATAATAATAATCCGGGTATCCCTTTCCAGCCGAAGAGCACCGGCAGCTACAAAAGAAACAGCCCCGAAACGAGCACGATGGGCCGTGCTCGGGCAGGCTGTGCCGTGCCGAGCCGTGCTGCGCTGCGCGCAGGATCCGCGCAGGCTGCTGCAGGACCCCGCCGCTGCGCCATCCTCCTCCTGCCACCGCTCCCGTGGCCCCGCCGTGTGTTATTTTTAATGCTGATGCATATGTAAAGGTATATTTGCATTTTTTTTTTTTAATTTGCTGGATGTTACAGGCTATCGCTTTTCCTTTCATCTCGCCTTTAGAAAGAAAAACCTCCCTCCTTCCCTTTTCCTATCTCCTCCCCCTTCTTTTTTTTTTTTTTTTTTTTTTTTTCTCTTTTTTTGTTAGACTGCTGTGTACATGTCTTTATACTCAGTTTCCTCCCTGCTACTGTCTGCAAGAGGTTGCAGACCGCGGGTAGTGCTGGCAATGATACAAACCCAGGCGCACCACACGCTTATTGGGACCGGAGGGACACACCGCTGCCGTGCGCGGATGTAATGCCGATAGCTTGAACCGGGAGTTTGATCGACAAAATAACTTCGTCTTACAATAAATAAATAAATAAATAAATAAATAAATAAATAAATAAATAAATAAATAAATAAATAAAAATTAAGGTATCAGGCGGCATAGATTAAGCATAAGATGTTTAAAAGGATATGTAATATCTCATTGCTGGATTACGGCCTATGAACGCATTTATATCTGCACTGATTTCAGAAATCTTTTATTTAAAAAAAAAACTCTTAAAATTTGTAGATCCCGGTCCACAGAGCTTTCTCCGAGGAAGACATTTTGTATGCTCTAACTTCTGTATTATTAAATGTGATGCCTTTTATTTTAAGGCATGTAGATTTAAAACGACTACCTACCTCTTAACAGAAAAAAAACGCATCATCAGGGATTATTTCAAAGCGTAGCAGGTAGCATTGTATTTATTTTATCCGGAAATGGCACAGGCCTTGAATTACATCAAAATTACATCAAAATCACTTCTATTAATCTTAGTGGAGCATTTGAATTGCTATTAAAATAATTTAAACCTGACTAAAAGCAGAAGGCTATTCTCTTTGTACAGTACAGAGATATGATATTTTTAAACGAGTAATATTTTCCATAATAACAACGCCTGTCCATATACACTTTTTTATTTTTTTCCTTTTTAATGTCTAAGTGCATGCATATATATATAATCAGTTACTCTGTGAATGACTTACCTGCATGAAAGTGTAGGGCAAAAGGAAGCCCTCCCGAAAGGCTGTCATGCTTACATATTTATATATATATAAATATATATATATATATATATATATTTAATAAAGAGCAGGGTGTCATGCTCGGTCTGTGTTGCTCAGTGTCTGTTTCATCACAAGTACACGTGAATTCTTTTGGTATTTGCAGCGCTCCAGCTTTGCCAGCCCTGCGGTGACGTGCCGGGGTGGCATGTGCCACCCAATAAAAAGCGATCAGGCGGCTCCACGCAAAACGTGACAAAAAAAAAAAATAATAATAATAAAAAAAAATCCAGATAAAGGAAGCAGACGCTATGTCTGGTCATGTCATCCCTTACCTCATCATCACATACTTCATTAGCAGGGCACGACTCTACGAACAGCGGCCGGGACGCGCCCAGCGGTGCTGGGGACTCCCTCGCTTCTGCTTTCAATTAGCACACTTGCGTCTTCCTCATTAGCATCTGCAGAGAGCCAAGAGCCGGGGGAAGCCCAGCCCGGCCCGGCCTGGCTGTGTGTTCTGTTGTCTGTCTGTCTGCCTGCCTGTCTGTCTGTCCGGCGGTGCCCCCATGGGGGGGGGGGGATGTAACCCCCCCTCCCCGCAGAGCACGGTGCAGGCGGCTCCTGCACAGCGCCTCCATTCTTTTCCTCCACATCTTCCTCCGCTGTCCCCACACACCCCCACGCCCGCAGTGGCACTGCTCAGATTTGGGGTGACCAATGGAGCGGAAGAGGTGAAAGAAGGCGTCTGGTTGAAGATAAACAAATAAACCAGATCTTATTTTATTTCATTTTGCTACCTGCAACTCAAGGGACACACTCCTCTAAACCGAGGTCCCAACTCTTTGCGCTTAGGATTTGACTCCTCGCCTCCTCTGTCTGCCTCGTAATCAAACCGCACACAGCCAGAGCCGTGCCTTTACGCTCTGCACTTGTTGCACATGAACATACCTGATCCCGCATTGTTTACGAAGTATTTTAAAAGAGTGGAGATGCAGGTATAGAAAAATATCTTCCCTTTGCCTTTCCCGTTCCCTTTGCCTTTCCCTTTCCTTCAAATATTTAAGTACCAGAACGAAAACGTGTACAATGACAAATTAATAATTTCAGATGAAGTGACCGAAATTTGAAGTCAGAAAAAATAAAATCCTCTTTTTTTTTTTTTTCCCTATTAAGGAAAAAGTTTAGTGTTTTCTGCCTACACGCATAAATATGCATATATATAAATCATAATTTGTATTTCCTTACACAAAAGTTTTCAGTGCGGATGCACCTCATGATAGACCTCTTTCGGAAAAAAAATAACGCTGTAAAACCACAGCCCCTCTCCGGTTAATAATGCCGCTAATTACAGGTAGACAGGCGGAAGCCAAGAGGATCGGCAGGGAGTGCCGGGACGAGAACGGCGCCTTTTGGGACTTTCACCCAGACTTCAGATAGCTCCTAAACCGCCGGGTTTGCGGGGAGGGGAGCGGGGGGCCAGGCTCCCCCTTGCCGGACACATTTGGAGCCCTGAGGCGTGGGAATTTCTGCGCTATTTCTCCTGCGCCTCCGCACCCCGCAGCCCACTCGTGGCATCCCCGCGGGAGGCGCGGGGGGGGTGGGGAGGAAGGGAGCGGGACACGGGGGGACAGCGACATCTGCCGGGGGCCGCTCGGCGGGGCCGCGCCGCGCAGCTCCACGGGCATCCCGGGCCCCCCGCCTCCAGACCCGCGCTGTTTTCCTCAAAACAAAACAAAAACAAACTATATATTTATATATGCACATGTATTTGTATCTATTTTTTTTTTCTTATATATTTTATATATTTTATATCTTATATATTTTATGTCTTATATATTTTATATCCGTATACATATAAGAAAATAATCCACTCATATATATATAAGATATATATAAATATATTATATATATATATAAATAAAAGAAACTGTGGATCCGACGGTGCTGTCCGTCCAGGCCGTGGGTCAGGCCAGGCTCACAGCAGGTTTAATTGCCGGCACAGAGCCCTAGGCTTCCCCCGTGGGCTACTACTGCTGCTGCTGCCTGAAGAAGTCATTCGGGATGTGCCGAGGAATTCGGGATGCGCCAAGGAATGGCGAAATTTCGCTCTTCGTCCCGGCAGGAAAATAAACCAGGTTTATTTTGACTTGCATCTGTGCTGAGATTTTTGTTGGAAGGACTTCGCGGGTGTTATTTTACCCTTATTCCTTACTTTACCCCTGTTCCTATACCTTGCCCCTCTTCCCCTATACCTTACTACTGTTTCTACACTTTACACCTCTTCCCCTTTCCTCTTTTTAATAAAAACCTTTAACTAAAGGATAGACCCGATGCTGTCATGGGGCAATTTTTATGAGCGCGGGTGTCGGTGAGGGAGCACCGACCGCACTGGGCTGTCAGGAGGCAGGCGAGAAGTTCGAGGTTACGTTTGATTGGATTAACCGCCTCTTAATTATTTATTTACTTTAATTTTGGTAGCTCATTAGCTGCGACTCCGCAAACCCGGCGTCCTCCCGGTAATTGACTTCCGAGGTCTTCTGCTAGGGATTTCGGTCGCATTTCCCACCTCGGCTGGGAAACCTCTCCACAGGCTGCGTGTGGAGAGGGGGACAAGGAACCTTCTCCGAGAGCCTCGGGGGTTATTTCGGTCCCACCCGAGCACCTCACCGCCACCCGAGCTCCTGCGGTGAGGGCAGGGTGGCACCTCCCCCCGACCCCCCCGAAATACCTGCATGTAAGGGTAGCACGGCGGCTGCATGAGGAAGCAACAGGACGCGTGAGGCTACTGCTTTTTTCCCTATTTTCTCTCTCTCTTTTTTTTTTCTTTCCTTTTTTTTCCCCTGTCTTTAATTTATTTATTCTCTCCCCCCCCCCCCCCCCCCTTTTATTTTTATGCTTATTTTTTCCCTTTCTCCGCGCTCCTCCAGCGCCCGTTGCCAGTACCAAAATAAAGAAAACTTCTCTCCATCACCTCACGGGTCATAAAACCCAGGTACAAAAGATTCCACGATAACCCGTGGCGTGACAGGACAGATAAAGGTACGTTTGCTAAAGGAACCGGGGTGCTCTCTGGACAGAGATCGTGCTCGGCGAGACGGCAAGACGTGAGTAGAAGCGACAAAAAAAAACCCACGCGCACCCCGAGGTGCTGAAGGGAACCCCAGAACTTGTCGTAAGAGGAGGCGCGAGCAGATTTCGTCTGCTTCTTAAAAAATGATTATTATTTTAGGCGCTCCGCCGCCGACCACTCTGACACTCCAATAAATCACAGACACCCCTTTTACTCTGGACGCGCCCCTCCCAGCCCCCATTCCGCATCCTCCCTCCCCAGGGAGGGCAGGCAGGACGGAACGGACAGAAAGACGGACAGACGGCGCTGCTTGGACCGGTTCCCACATCGTCGGGGCCTTGACACCCTCGTTAAAACACAGCTTCGTTAAAAGCGGGCGATGGGCGGCGGTAACACAAAGTTTTGGGCGTCTGCCGCGCACTCCCGAGGCGTGCGCACGGCGGAGATGCTGGGGAGGTCTCCGCACCCCAACCGAGCCTTCGCGCCCCCGAAATCACACTCGTGAGGGGCAGGGGGAGCTTCGCGGCAGAGGTCTTCCTTCCACCCATGTCCTCCCCGTGCCCCTCACCCCAGGGACGAGGCAAGGCGACCGTGACAGCCAGCGCGACCACCCGCCCCAGCCCTCCCACCTTGTTTTTTTTTTTTTTTTCCTGTTTTTGTGCCGATTTATCCAGAGTTATTCACCAGAAGGTGCGTCTTTAGGAAGCGCGGAGGTAAAGTCCCGCGGGGGGGTCCCTGGAGGTACTCACCCGCTGGGTCCGCTCCCCGCACCCCGTCGCTGACTTTCATATCCCGACCCGATTGGGGAAGAAGAGGGTCGGGGAGAAGAAGGGGGCAGCCTCGGAAGCTGTCCCCCCTCGTTTCCCACCTCCCTCCCCTCTCCCGCCCCCAGAAACACGCGGAGGAGGAGCTGGGGAGCTCCCCCCGCCCCGTGTCCCTGCGCTTTCGGGACCCGGTTTGGGGACGAAAGAGGGAGAAGGGAGGTGTTGCCGCTGTTAATGACGCCTCGGGGCTAATTGGGCGTGAATTTGGCACCGTGTCGTGGGAGGGTTTAGGGTTACGTGTGCGCTGTGCCAGACCCTGCTCCACGAGGCCGCCGGTGGAGAGAGAGCGCTAATGGCGTCAAATTAATGAGTTAGCTGGAATTAAGTTATGTGGACAAAGAGGCTGGAACTATTTTTTTTTTTTGATATTTTACGATTAAAAAAAAAAAAAAAAAAGGAAAAAAAAAGCGTTGTAAACATCCCATGTTACGTTCAGAAGTTGTCTCTGTTTTTGTATCTATGTTGCTGTTATATAAAGTGATTAACACAATAAATACAAATAACTACGTCGGTGTAAATTATTAAAAAATGATTATATTAACTAAATAAAATCAATCGATTGATGATTTTCGTTCTAAAGAGCACTGAAACGTTTTCCTTCTAATTTACTCATTTTCAGAAAAAAAATAACAACGTGTTGCGAGTGGCTTCCTCTCAGATCGGAAAAGCTGGCATCACAACAGCAGTCTGCCGGTGCTATAGCCCGTAACAATTACTACGCAAGCTCTGAAATTTGCAATTCATTTTTTCTTTTCCTTTTATTGTTTATAAACATTACTTTTGATTGCACGGACTCAATTTCTCGTTCAGACAACGTATTGTCTGCTGTCGGCAGTTTCAGAATGTGCTAAAAGCCAGGTTTCTTCTTCAAAGTAGTTACTAGAACTACGGTAACTTCAGCGTGTATTTTGATTTTTTTTTTTTTTAATTTTATTTTATAATTCTGTAAATGTAGGAATACAGGAAAATTATTTTCGACTAGAAAATAAGAGCTAAGCTATTTCTGGCTAAATTAGCTAAAGTGATGTCGAGCTGTTTTCAACCTCGAAAAAGAAAAGAAAGGAAAATAAAAGGAAAGAGTGGGCTGTTCAGGATCGAATGATTTCCAAACTGCTCTAAAGCCGTTGAAATCGGTACGGCTGATTTGGCCCAGTTTTCAAGTTACAAGGGAGTGTAGCTGCTCTTTTTAAAATACGTGTCTCATCCCCACTTCTCGTTAAGCTCATGTTTTACATGTGGCAGGTGAAAGCAAAATACGCAGCTTTTACAGAGAAATTTAAAGGAGGGGACTGTTGAACTCACACACAATCAACCCCCGAACTTACTGGCTTGTTTCTCCTTCCCAATAGCAAACTTGAACGGAACATTATTATTATCAGCTGGAAAAGCCTCTCCAAGTGGCAGACGCCCTTCGGCCGGGGGCGCAGTGCTTTAAATCCTGATTCTCCACTTGCCACGACTCAACTCCCCCTCCCCATCCCACCCGTGACAAGCTTGAAAAATCGCGATCCTGACAGGAACAGGTCCATGGTAAGGACAGGGCGAGATATTTTTAATTTAATTTAATTTAATTTAATTTTAGTTTAGTTTTATTTTATTTAATATTTTATTTTGGATTTGAATCTTATATTGTTCCTTTTATTTTCTTTCTTTATTTTACTTTATCGTATTTTTATTTATTCTCTTTTTCTTTTTCTTTTTCTTTTTCTTTTCGACCTTAGTCACTGAGATGCTTTCAGGCTGCGGTCCGTCATTTCCTAAAAAAAAAAAAAAAAAAAAAAAAGACCTAAATGGGGCGTTATTATGAAAAAGCACAGAAGTGACAGCCCCGAGCTCCTGCACACACTAGGCGAGGACATGACGTCACCTTCCTGTTCTACGTCAGAACGAAGGAAGGAGGCAGCGAGCCTGACCCGCCCCCAAAACGAGCGAATTTGGGATTTTTCCGGGCCGACGGGGAGCGAGAAGCAGCGGGCGATACCACGGCGAGTTGCGCTGCGATCGTCGCTCTCCCCGCAGGAGAGGGGGGAGCTGCCTACGTCTGCGGGTTTGCTTCGTTAATTTCTCTCTTCCTCGCTTTATTTCTTCTTTTCTTTTCTTTTTCTTTTTTTTTTTTTTTTCATTTTCCTTTATTTTTTTCTTTCTTTTTTTTTTTTTTTTTTTTTTCCATCTATTTTTTTTTTTAGCTGTTTTTCCCTTCCTCCTGTTTTGGGGGATATATTATTTTTTCTTTTCCTGACACGCTCAAAGGGGACTATTATCCCCAAGTGGCTTTAGAAAACCGGCAGGAGTCATTTCCAAAAGAGCAGGCGACTTCTCTGCCTGTTTGTTGCCTTCCCCGGACCAACAACTCCAGCTGCTGCACACCGATTCGGGGGCGAGGGAGGGGAAAAATATAAAAGAAGAAAAATCTTCTAAAGAACCTTCAAAGCCCCCAGGTGTACAGAGCCGAGAGGTCGGGGGAGCCGCCTGCAGGTGGGAATCAACCATTTAAATAACGCAGTAATAGTAATAATGGTAATAACAATAATAAATAATAAAAATAAAACAAACCAACATTAATAGCAACAACAACAACAAAACGACGACGACGATGATGATGATGATGATGATGATGATGATGATGATGATGATGATACAAAACCCAAACCCCCCCCAAGGGCCCGCCCTGCCCCATTCGGGTCCCGGTGCGTCGGGGGCGCGCAGAGGCGCGGGTGCGCGGGTGGCTGCTGCCCCCTGGAGGGTCTGCCCCGCTCCGCACCCGCGGAGCTGCGCGCAGCCCTGGGAGAGCGGCGGGGCTGAGAGCACGGATCGCCGCGTCGATGCAGGGAAGAAAGGAAAAAAGCAGTATGAAAAAATCAGAAAAATCCAAAAAACGCCGATGAAAGGAGGCGTTCTGCTGATTTGGTGTTCTCCAAAAGTTGGGAAAAAGCAGTGGGAAGTGTGGAAATGGGCACGAGACTTTGCTACTGGGTGGGCACAGCTGGGAGCAGGGAGAAAATTTGGAAATTGTGCTGGAGGATGTGGGGTTGGAAGCCTTTGAGGAAAAGTGACCAAATTTTGGGGTCACTGCCTGGGCAGCTTCTCCATTGCAGGTTGGCTCTGCGGGGAGCAGCTGGCCTCTCTCAGGCCCAGGGCTGTGGTGATGTTGGCTGCAGAGCACTAGGGTTGGGATTTTGGCTGCTGCAGGTGCCAGCTTCCTTCATTAGGGCCATGGGGATGGATCAGTGGTCTCATTTCTGCTGCCAGGCCTCCACCTACCACATGGCCCTCCTCCTCCTGCTTTGGTTGTTGTCGTTCATCCCAAAAGACAGGGAAGAAAATAGAATTTCTTCCTAAAATATGGTTTTTTTTTTTTTTTTTTTTTGTCTGAATTTTCAGTGGAAGGATTTTTCGTCAAGATGCATGGCAAATGTTTCCTCTGGTATTCAGCAAATGAAATTCAAAAGTCAGGTACAATGAGAAGAAAGCTCCAAGTTATCTCAGACACAATCACCTTCCAAGCACTGCTGTATGTAATCAAGGTTATTTTCTTGGCTAAACTCTTCTTCCTCCATGGACATGGGTACAGTAGTCTTCCTTTCTGATTTCTTGCTTAACAGTTGCTAAATACAATGGTTAGATGTACAACTGCTTCTGCGGAACTGTATCAAAAGGTTAATCACATAATTTTACCAATTAGAAAACGGACAGTTCATAAAGAAGAATCCAAAGTCCTTTCTCTGTATTACACGCTTTTGAAACCAAGAGATAAAATGGATTGTAGTAAACAGCAATTTTTAATTCCTGCTGTGTTCGGAACAACAGAGGTAAAAGACAGATGTTAAATGTTACATGTTTGCAATGGGGCTTGGGGCTTCCTTCCCTCCCTTCTATACCTACATCTAGTTTTGAGGATCCCCAGGTTTTTCCTGTATTTGTACTCTCTTGGTAAAGCAAACTGTGGGCTGCAATATGGACATTCACTTTCTCAGCATGAGTTACTGTAACACAGAACAGTGACAATACTGTGTTTTTTGTTATGTATTTAATAACTAATCAAATATGTGAATATATTGTGAGGGTGCAAAATTGTAACATCAAGTTCAAGTTTATGATTCCTTTTTCTCTGCATTGATTTTATTAAAATGTTGTGTTTTAGACTATTTCACTTCCAGAAACGCTGAGCAGTCCTGCATTGACAAGTTTTTTATTTTAGCATTGCAGTGTAAAACCAACATGCCCTAAGCTTTGCTGTCCCGTGTGGGTGACTCTCACAGCACAGTGGCATGCTGAGACCTTCTCTTTCTGACCTGCAGATGAACTTGTAACATCGCTGCTTCTCTTGCTGCAGTAAGGCCAAGGAGGATGGAGGGCATGGCCAGCTCCAAGACTTCACTGAGTCTCCCCAAGGCAGGAAAGGAGCTTCAGTCCTAGAGGTGAGGGGCACGGACCATGACTGAAGTCATTGTTATGGTAATCCGCACACTGTGGGAACCTGTGAGAGATTTAAAAATGTTTCAAGCACACATTCGGAAATTCAGGTTGTGTGAGTTTCATGATTTTATAAGGATGATAGCAGCAGTTTATCCCTGAAGATGATGTCCAGCACAAAATCAGGACTCTTCCTGACACACTGCCTTATTACACCTTATTTTGGTGGCCAGGGGGTGGATTCTTCTGTGGGTAGAATTAGCTTCAGCAGGGGAAGGAAATATATTTAACAGAACAGTAAGTAAGAAACTTAGGTTGTCTCTTCTGCTCCCTGGTACTTGATACAACTCAGGGTTACAAATGTTTGCCAGGCCAGAAATCAGCAATTTGTCACTGTCTGGAGTATAAGTTGTGTGTTCCTGTAGATGCTATTTTTATAGCTGCACCAGATAAAAGAATATTTATAAAATTGCCCAAAGAGATCAACTGAAATGAGCACCTGTCCCTAGAAAATACAGCTCTCTTCTTTAAAAAAAAATATTTATTTTTATTATTATTATTATTATTTTTAACAGCAGACAGATAGCCTCTTTAATTTCCTAAAAGCCACCACTTGCCTCCTTCACTTTCCCATACCAACTCAACCTTTAAAACTGGAGGAAGATTGTGATTAAGTAAAACGTAGATATTCAAACTTTAAGCTCTATTTTCAGTTTTTGCTCACATGAAAAAGAGCCAGATAGTCAAAGAATTATGTTATTATTAGCATTTTTTTTTTCTATGAAGAAACTGATGCGCTGTGATAATAGGCAGCAGTGTGGGAAAGCAAGGCTGAGTTAAATAGGTTAGTTTTGTTATTTATTAGCAAAAGAAAAAAACACACCTAGTTTATGGATAAGCTTTTTATTTCACAATCATAGCCATTTCCTGCTATGAATATTGTCCTGCTCAATTGTACAAACATTGATTCTCACATTTGCTGCTGCTAGATTATGATAGCATGCTCCTTTGGCATCCAGCATGGAATTTCTTTCCCATTGCCTGCAGTTTTATCTCAAGGTGACACAGGCTGTGTGTCCCAAACACACCTGCACTTTGCTTACCCTCCTGCCCTCTTACATGCAGCACCATGTTTCTTCAGCAACTGGCTTGCAGCCTTCCTCCTCACCTTCATCCATCCTGACTACCTAAGTCTGCATTTGTCTTGTCCACTCTGCCAAATCCACCCTCAGTCACCTACCAGTTTCTCATTAAGAATTCCACAACCCCTGTTGCACACTGCCTGGATCCACTTTCAGAACTGCATCTTTGAGGATGCTGCTCTTTCTGGCTCCTTCTAGCTTACAGAGCCTTTATTTAGCATTTCTTTTCAGCTGCACCCAACCTGATGAGCTCCCAGTGCTAAGACATGAGGGACATCTTTAGCAACATAAAGTACATAATACACTAAATTCACACTACTAGTAACCTACTCTTTTCCCCAAAAAATTTAAATGGAGAAACACCACTCTCTATTAATTAAAAGAAGAAAAGCGGTCAGTTTCTTCAGAGGTGTCAGCGACATCATAAAGCTGGTTTGTGTGGATTGCAGGAATAGAAGCATCATCAAGTCAGGCAGTGTTTTCTTGACATCTTTTGTAGTCATGTATCACCATACTAAATGAAAATGCACAATCAGATCTTGGCTTTTGATCGTGAGGTCAAAGAAAGAGAGAGAAGAGAAAACCCACTTCACGTGACCTCACTCTGTTTAATTTTGCTTCATTATGGAAAGGCAGCCTGGGAAGGATGCATACTAAGTGTTAAAATTGCCAGTATGGTCACTGAAGGCTTTCCAAACTCACGTGTCTTTCTGAAAGGATCATTAAATTTAGTAGGGCTCTAGGGCCTAGAAACTAACCCCTGGTCCCTGTAGTCCTTTGATAACTTTATTTCCTCAGGGTTAACATGCTTCCAGAAGTTATTTGGACTGATGCTCTCTCTCCATGCATTCCTCAGCCCAAGGAGAAATGCATGGCTTTCTGAGTGCATCCTGGAGTTGATGGAGGACAGAGGCACTATCATGACCATCACCTACAGAGTGTCAGGCAACGCAAAGAGCCATCTGATTGCCCTGCCACCAGAAACTCTCTTAACATGATGTCCCAGTTCTTCCTCTCTTCAGCTGATTTATAGACGAATGTTGCAGTTTCACTGCTTAGGAAATGCAGCAGTCATGTATACAACAATCTGTTGCTAAACAACAAATACAGATGATAAATTGTGAAAGAGAGTCAAAATGCAGCCACAGTTGGCGGATGTTGTATCTAAAGCCTTCTGAAGAAAAACGTCCTCACTTCACACAAAATTTCTTTAAAATCCAAACTTTCACGTCTGGGAAAGTCAGTTCTGGAGATCAGCACATCATCTATTAACTATCTTTGAGTTATCATTGATTTCAGTACATTGAAGAGAATCTTTTTTGATGGTACTATTGTGCAAGGGTCCTTAGGGAAAAGAGGGCAATTTATTCCTTCTTTTCCAATGTATGTTGCTTATTCTCCAGTCTTGCACAAAATCTGAACTGTTGACACATTTTGTTAGTTATTTATTGAAGAACATAGGCAATTTTGAATAGTTTAGCTTGCTTGCTATGCTTTGGGACCATATTTATTGTCTCCTGTGTCAACAAATATACACACAAAAAAATCACATTCGTGATTTATTTTGAAATAAGTAATTTTCTCGCATGATATCATGCTCTGTGACCAAAAGTTGATGCTTTGTTGTGAAACCTATCTGATTTTGTACACAGACTTCTCAGCCTCATAACAGCAAATAACAGAAGAGTGGCTGTCTGAAAATTCAGTGCTTTTCCTGTATAAATATATATTTTAATATATCAGGTTGTGATTGAAGTTGTTAGGACTATTTTTCACCAAATATTGAGTTTTTGTGAACCACACTTAATTTTCATCTCTCAAAATGTGTACCTTACTGCCCCTAACAACCCTCTTTGTACTAACCAAAGCACTGAGAACAATTCTGAATTGCTTTGGTAAATTTTCTATCTTTCTGTACAATCCTAAATTTTATTTGGAAGATGGTTTAACTCAGGACAAATTAGATAATTTAGCATCAATCTGAGTCAGCACAATGAAGAAACTGATGCCCAGTTAATCAATAAGAAATTGAAGAAAGGGTGTGCAACTAGTACCAACTCAGTTTTATGGAAAGTTGTTTTACTCAAACAAACATGACATCATTTTGTTTTATGAGATAACTGAGTTCGCTGATAAGTGCAACCACACAGTCCTGCACAGTGCTGTTTGTTTAGCCATAAATGACTATCTGACTGAAGACTATCAGGTTATCAGTAAAGCACACATTATCATGGATTAAGAACTGTTTGACCAGTATACCTCAAAAAGTAGGTTTTAGTGGAAAAACTATCAAATAAGTGTCTTTCTGACGAGATTCTCATCAATTAGTTGAAGACTCTGTTCTTTCCAATATTTTATTAACTCTCTGAAATTAAGCAGAAAATCACAATCAGGGGTATTTTCTGATGAAGTCAGCTTTGGACAAGAGGGAAATAGTGATGATTTCAGAGCAGTTATACAGAGCATTCTTGATTTGTGCCTAATTAGGATGAGTCAAGGCATTTTCTAGCACATGCAAATGAAAGGCAAAGCCGTGTATCACAAGACAACTACTGTACACCACACCTGTGCTGTGGTGGCAATTCCAAAAAAGACTTGCTTACATGACATAGGTAGCTTGACAGCGGGTACTCAAGGGGTCTTCCCTGCATGAGGAAACCACATCACGGATGGGAAGCCATGTGAGCTGAACAGAGGCACTTATCATTAACCAGCAGGAGTTAACAACCTGTTGCAGGGATGAGAATTGCTCCCTATCTCTTTCTATCTCTCCTCAAGGATGTATTTTAGCAGGTTATTGGCCAGCTCAGTGCAGGGCTTCATGTGAAAATTTGCGGCCCACGAGGCACAAGAAGTCAGCTGCGACCACCTCAGGTTCCTTGTTTTCCCAGCCTGTGGGGAACACTTAAACCACCCATCCTTACACACTTAATTTGTGAGGCTGCTTCCTGCGGGTACTCAACAGTCACTGGAGGGAGACAGAGTCCTCTGTGAGAGTGTCTGAGGACTCCTTTCAGTATGAGCCCTGTCTTTGATTCCAGATTTGGGATGTTACTGGCGCGGGAGCACTGCACCTCCATCTCATGCTTCTCAGCAACTGGAAACACCTGGGCAGGCAGCTCTTACCTGGGCACGGTGGGAAGAAGACACCCCAGAAGGGTCGTCTTCGGAGCAGGTGCCCCCCAGAGAAGGAGAGGCTGAGTGGTCTTCAACACCAAGGAGCGTGGCGTTTCAGGTGAGGCGTCTGCACTGAAGCGAAGGAAGACTGGATATTTAAGGGACTAGCTCAGCTCTGGAACAGCAGCAGGTGCCAACATGAGTGGCATGTTTGGGTGCCAGCTCTGCAGCATACATTGCTGGGACAGGAGCGTCAGACAGCTGGTGTGCGAGGCTGGGTTTCATCTGCTCCTGCTGCTAGGAGGGAGAGGTAGCACTCTGCTGCAGGCAGTGGCAGCCAAAGGGGCGGAGGGTGACAAAAGCTGGTGGCACAGCACGCATCCAGCTTCTCTTCTTGCACAGGCGAGATGCAAAATGACGTTCCTGTGAAAGCAGAAATTCCAGCTGCCAAACCACATGCTCCTCTACACAGTAAGGAGAATCAAAACATGCATACGCTCATGGAGCAAAATTGTTGTGTTTTCATCCCAATAAATCTTCACACAGCCCATGAAGAGGGATGTGCCTCCCTCTGTGAGCACCCTTTATTTCCTGCAACCATGAAATAAAGAACCACAGGAGCTGCCCCTTTTCCCTTTTTGATTCATTCATGTTCAAATGGCGTTGTCCAATTGGTGTCACATGTTTTGGGGCTGAGCCTGGGCAGTGATGTGGGTGGCTTGGTGGTCGTGGTCATGCCAGAGACAGCACCCAGTGGGAGGACTCGTTGTGGCTACACTTGAGCTGGTCTGTAGCATGGTAGATGAATGACCAAGAAACATGGGCTCCTGTCCCAAACCACCTGAGACCCTCTGCTCAGGTCCTTGTTTGATGGTGGCTCACAAGGGGGTGGTGACAATGCTACAAGAAGGCAGTGGAAAGAGATTTCCATGAAGGAAAGTCTACCAGGTCCACTAGAAGAACATCTTCAAGATGTCTCTTCAGTACCTGCTATCAGCTACTGATTTTACAAAGTGGTGGGGCTAAGCTCACAAAGTCTCCTAAAAGTTTATATTACGTTATTGTGCATCACAAACAGTAAATTTAATTATCTATATGCATAAAATATATACCATTTAACTAACTTAAACATAACTAAATGCTTAGTTTGCCTTACTCAGGCCCTGTGAGATGCAGGATGCAGCAGCAAATCCAGTTCACAACTAGTGACTGATTTTGCCCACAGGCAGACCAAAACAGGTGGCTGTAGGCCTTGCTGTGGGCAGGGAGAAGGTTTCAGTGAGGGTAGGCTTTGGGGCAGCTGGTCACACAGCAAGAAGCCTTAAAATCTGCCTCTCTGCTTTGCCTCCCCCAGCCATGGCCTGCAGGCCTACACTCGTCCCTGGGGAGGTGCCGAGGTGATGAGGGAGACATGGTCAGAGACAGCACAGGAGGAATATCTATTCCTGTGAATTTAAGTAGTAATTAAGGAGGAAAAATGCCTAGACAAGACTCTAGGCATCTAACACGCAGTTAATAACATTATAAGGTCCCAGCAGCAGAAGTAATGATTTCAAACAGGAACTTAGCCAGACAGTTACAAAGGCCTCGCTGCGGCCCAGCATTGCTCCGGAAAACATTTTCCTCAAACCCTTCCTGAGCAGATGTCTCTTGCAGCATGCCCAGAGGAGTGACAGCCCGAAATCATATCTGTAGGTTTCAGAACAGGGAGGAGGTTAAGGTTATCAGTGTGGCCTCGACTTCAACATAGCACTCCTATGCCCTGGCTTGGTGTGTCCCTGCAGCATCCTTTAATGAAGACCTTTAAAAGTATTTCTGTCTGGCTGTCTGCCTATTCACTGATTCTGTTATTAAAAATAAGATTATAACCTGCTAGCATTCATTAGAAGAGAACTATTTTGTAATTAAAGGTCTACAGGGTACTGGAAATGAATGGAAAAAATTACTATTTTTTTCTTTAAAAACATTGTGAAGCTCTTTTGAGCACAGAATTTAATTTTAATTTTAATTTTATTTTAAAATTTGATTTTAATTTATTTTTATTTTCATTATTTTCATTTTAATTCCCATTTTCATTTTCATTAATTATTTTGATGAAAAAAGGCACAACTCAGTTAGAGAGACACTTTTTTTTCTCTCCTGTGCCATACAGGCAGGTAAGCAGTCCAAAACAAGAGATCCAGAGCACATCCCCCGATCCCCCATGGTGGCATAGATGGTTCAGAGAAGGACCATCTCCCTGCAGGTGGTCCTATGCAGACACCTGTGCAGTAACTGCTTGTGCCACCTCAAAGCCCCACAGCTGCTGTGCCCAGGACCCAGGTAGCCTCTGAAATGTCTCCCCCATCCCCTGGAGCTGTTCCCCTTCTCTTCCAAAGCCCAGCTTTCAGCAGAGGCAACCCCACCCTCAGCTCTAGCCCCCTCCGCCTCGGTGCACACCTCATATTCCCTGCTGTGGACGTGGTGCATGCACACCCTACAAAGCCGAGCAAGCCTCTTCCTTCCACCAGGCCAGCAGGGCTAGAGGGGCTTTTCCTCACTCTGGCCCCAGGCAGAATATTTACGCTGAAGGAGGAGGCTGTGGGAAGGTTTAGAGGGTGCTGTGTGTGTGCAGCCAGCAGAACTGCCTTTGGTTCTGGTGAGGAACAAGTGTAGCTGTCCTCAGGCACTGGCTGCCTCTTGGACAAAATCACCAAATGCATGGGTGATGGAAAGGAAGGCTCTTTCTAAAGCCTCATACTCTGTGTCTGCACGAACAGGACTGAAATGCTGTTTAGAAGAGTCTGACTGGCAGTTATCTTCCTGAGAAGTGTGCAGCCATTCAGGAGATGGGAAGACTAAGTCTGGCTAATGCTCTCTGTTCAGAGGTGTCTGAAGGTGACTGCTATTAGCCTTTGCAAAACAAACAAACAAAAAACAACAAAAACACATCCAAGCTTGGCTTCATGGCCTGACCCCAGCTGGCAACATAAAGAGCAGCCAGCTCGGAGCGGGCAGCCTGCGCTCTCACAGCTACAAAAACTTACATGATAGGACACTGAATTAGATGGAAAACATGTAGAGGGTCATCCTTCCTACTGAAAAGTGAGCCCTACTGTAAGGAAAATTTACAGTCTTTTACATAGTGTTATCATTCCGGTGCTTGGTGTTGTGAGGAGAGTTGTTTCTCCATGGGATAAATGTATTATCACATTCCATCTTCCAACTTCTGACTAGGGAAATATAATTTCAGTAAGTAAGGAACCAGAGAGCAATTTTACAGCTTAATGCACAACAAACCTTTTGGTACAGCTTGTTTGTGCATTGACAGTGGCCTAAAATCCCCATATCTTCAAATAAATGTGTGATGAGAGACTGGGCTAAGCTCAGCCTTGGGGTGGCACTGTCCAGCTTTTCTTACCATGAGCATCCCTTACCTCTCAAGCAAGACTTTCATAAAATGTGAATTGCTGCACACGTGAAAAAATTTCCAACAGTGGAATCTCAGGCCTGCAGGAAGACGTATCAAATACATGTAGGGGAATTAGCTCCCTTCTCTCCCTCTACCTTGCAGCCTTCCTTCTGTTCCAGTCCAGCAGCCTTTGATGTCTTCTTGTGCTGCACACTTACAGAAGTGCAGTGAAACTCTCCTTCATGCAAAGATCTCCTCAAATGGAGATTTTCAATATTTCCACAAACCATTTCTTCATGGCCAAGTCTTCTTGCAGGTGTAGACACACATTTAAACAGCACTGTGTAGACGGAACCCTAATTCTTAGCTTAAATTTTCTAACTAAAATGATTTTTTTTGCTGGAAATGTATGATTAGCTCTCTTTCTAGTATGGTAACATTCTGCCTTCCATTCTGGTAAGTAATATAAAAATATCATCAGAAATATAAAAAAGGGACAAATTGGCACCTCGTATAGAGGGGATATTAAAAATAATAAAAAATCATGACAACTCAGGAAAATTTCAGGATATCACTTTGCATAAGGAAATGTTCTGAATATAAATCCATGCAGATATGCTCTCATATTAAATCGTCTATTTTTTTCTGTCCCCCATCCTAAATGTGCCAGAAGGAGATAAGCAACCTCTGAGGTCCAGCATGAAAGAAATGTGCTTCAGAGTCTTGCCAGAGCACAACTGAGGCGACACAGCAGAAGGTGGCTGAGGAAAGAGATTTTTTTTCTTCTCCTGCTTTCTGTCACCAAAGGGATGGAAGGACAGCAGAATGCTTGTTATGGCTTTTGCTCTGCTGACTATACATGCACACACTTTTACCTGTCTGTGCAGCACTTATTTTTGTGTGGCTTTTCTGTAACCAGACTTCCCTAAAACGATATCTGAGTTGGGACTGTGGCTCAAAACTGCTGCTCATCGGAGAGTTTGCTGAGGCAGAAATAATCTTGTTTGTTCTGGGGCGTATTGAGACAAGGAAGAGGTTTTGAGTGTGTCCTGAAAGTGTTTCAATATGACGACGACTAAAAAGGTAAAATGGTATGAATTTTGGCTCAGAAGTTTAATTGTGATATGTAGCTAGAATTTAGGAGTGAGAGGCTCTGAAAGGCCATCAGTGGAAAGAAATTGCAATGAAAAACTCAGGAGCTGATTGTTGGGTATTGGTTTCGTGTAGGAAGGAGAAAAGCCCCCCAGATTTTATCAAATCTGGGTGTATACCTCACGCATATCGACATTTCATTTTACGTAAATAGAGGGAATCAGGCATAACACTGGATCAGAATGAACTCTTCTACATTTTTAGCAGGCAGGGTGTGCACTTCCTCTACTAAATTCAGGAATTAAGAAAAATCAGAAATTCCTGCCTGTATCACACTCTTGTGTGTGTGTTGATCAGACATCTTTGCTATTCTCAAAGCCTGGTTCAGTGTCATGCTGTTCTTACTCTTTTCAAGTTCCCTTACTTTCGAAAAAGGATCAGAAGCCATCCCACTGGTAGTTTCCCTGTCTTGACCTGCAGGTTGATTCTAGTTCTGGAAACTCCAGAATGATTGCTATTTACACTTCTGAGCAATACTGGCACTGTCGTATAGAAAGCTAGATCAGAATTAGCCTTAGAAGCATTTTAATGAAACTTCTACATTTTAGCCATTCAAATTTAGAACAGATGAGATTTCAAACAGATTTCAGAAAGATGGCTCTGAAATGATGTTCGCAGACTGTTTACTCTTGCTGTTTCTTTTGTCCAACTGTCTTCTTCCATCTTTTCTACGATCTTGGGAAAAAGTCTGTTTTTCAGCAAAGCTTGATACACTGAATTGTTCAGCTAGTATTCACAGGGCAAAAGGAGAGAAGAAGTCACTGCAGGAGGCTGCATTTGGCGAGGGCTCAGCCTCTGCCTCTACATGCTTAGGTAATACAAGTTAAGACTTTTAAAAACAATTGCTATATTTGTGCTGCATCTGTCATGAGCATTTTCCATGAGTTGTTAAATTACTCCCACTAAATGATTTCATGGTTAGACTATTAATAAACTTGACTAGTTCACAGTCTCACAGATACAACAGCGTTTTTGGAAACTCCCAAAATACCTCAGTCTACCCTGAAAGATAATGGATTAGAAATCATCATCTGGAAGTCTTTGAGTGTGATCCATATAATATATCTGTGGAGTTTCACTCAGGAACTTTTGCACTAAGCCCCCGTAGTTTTAATTAAAATGCAGCATGTCTTTTGTCAAGGTGGTCAGTCTACATACAGAAAACAAAGTCTGCACAGGGCTGGCTAGTCCAGCATATCCCTCTGTAAGCTGGTCTAGCAGACCCCTTATAAAAACAGTCTTAAACCCCTGGCACGACACCTGGAACACATTTTCTCTAACATGTTCTATGGAATTTCCGGTGTAACTGGGTACTCTGACCCTAGACAAAGTTTTCATTATTTGTCCTATGCATTTGTGTGCTTTCATAATTAAAGCTTAATGCCTATGTGGGCATATTTGCATATGGTACTCATTTCTTTTTCTTGGTGGGAATAGTCCCAGCGCATTAGCTGGCACTTTGCAGGTACCTAAAAATCCCTCTTGTGCTCTTGTGCCACCTCTCTGTTTGCATTTTTACCCCCATACCCACACACTCTCATATTGTATCTTTTTTTGTATGTGCACACCTTAATTCTACCAATCACTCATCTCTAACTGTACCCGTGCATCTGTAATTTATGCAGTTTCTCCTTTTGCCTCCTTGTTTCAAAATAAATTAGCAGGTGCATGCTTACACTTAACTGTGTGTGCCCCACAGTATTGGAAAAGCAAAGCCATACTAAACGGAGAAGTCTGACAGTCTTAGCTCTGGGTTTATTGTGCATGCTGACTTCTTCATTTGTCCAGCATTAACTCCTCTCACTGCAAAGTCAATATGCATAGTCAGAGAAAAAGGGTTTACAAGGAAAAAAAAAAAAAAAAAAAAAAAGGTTGGTTACATTATGTGATTTATCTAATTATCTTCTCCCTGATGGAGGTCTGTGAGGGATTTTCAGGGAGAAGAACATAAAACAACAGGGCATATAAGAATTCTCCCTTTAAATACCTCTCATTTTCCAGCAATAAGCAATGGAAAATCTTCCTTTTCTCCTTCGATGGGTAGCTGTGAAAGTATTGTCATGCTTTATAGGACAGATGGAGCTGTGTCCTGTGAACTTGCCTGATTCCTTAAGGATTTACCCAGGCTTTTGGTTTCCACAGCATTGTACGGCAGTAAGTCCCACTACGTAACGACATGTAATGTGGATGTCATATTTCCTTGTGAACCTGATGCCTGATGTTTTCTTTGGACATCTCTTGGTTCCCATGTTTTTTGGGAGAGCACACACAGTAGCTCCTTGCAGATCTGCTGTCTGCACACCCTTCAGGTAAAGATATACTGCCAATTTCATTTATTTTCCAAGCTGAAGACTCACATTTTTTGTAATGCCTCTTTCCAAGGAGATCTGTCTCCAGCTCTTCATATTCTATATTCCTTCTGAGGTGTAGTAACCTCTGTGTTATGTATCAGGGTTTCCCATGGTAAGAAAATAACTGCAGAAATGTCGTAATGACGTTCTCTAGTTTAGTTCTCGTTTTCTTTCCAAAAAATTCCTAACGAACCAAAAAAGTTGCAGAAAAGTAACTTGGGCCTCCCACAAAGACAGGCAAATTTACTTCAGATGACTAAGTGCCAAATGTATTATATTTTCACAGCCTTATCCTTGAAGGTGTAGAGTGTTGCTGTGAGTCAGCAACCGCAGTGCAATCTCCTCCAAGAGGATGCCTGAAGCTTTGCTGACTGAAAGTTCAGTACCCACAGTCTGAGACTGCTGATGTACATCCGGCTGCTTTTCCCTGGCTACTCACTCTGAGCCAAGCACACTTAGGTCAGCAAACTCTTTCCGGCTTTCCCAAGTTAACTAATACGTAGTACAGTACTCTGTGGTTATGTAAAGCAATTTTTTCTTAATAAATAAGTATCAAAGAGAAACAGATGTGTTGCATTTCAAACACCGCTCTTCCAACATATACGGAGATATTTAGAAACAGGAAGGTGTATTTTTTACATTATTATTATGAAATTGTTTCCTTTATAATGATTTTCTCTGTGATTTACTTTATGTGGTTCACAATGTAAGCAGGTAAATGCAATCAGTTGCAACTCCGTTGGATATTTTGGTGATCTGACTGCTGTTACCTCAGCACCTCCACTCTTTGTAGTCAAATTTTATATGATTTTTTCTTGTTTCTTCCTTTTGAGCTGTTGCGATACAACACATGTTCATACACGCTGGTCACAGGATGCTGTGCTCTCACTGTGAGACTACACGACATATCCAGAGCAACCCCCCCAAATACAAAAAACAGGTGATGTAAAGTTCTGTCATTGAAAAAGTGTTTTACCACAATGATGCTTATCAGGCAAATAAACTACCTTTATCACCGTTAAGTTTTTCCCATACAGTAATAAGTATCCCACTTCATGTCTCCAGTCAAAGAAAGGAAACCTTCACAGCTAACAGAGATCAAACTCTCCCCTTCCCCACCCTAAATGAGGCAGTATGTTTTCCAGCCTAAAACAGCGTATGGTTCACTGTCCAGACAAATAAAAACAAGTACTTGTCATTGAAAACTCTGTGCAGGATACGAATGAATCACAGCCAGAAGCACAAGGACAGAACAAGGTAGAAAAGACAATTAGAACGGCACACTTCACAGCTTTTCTAAGTGATGTATTCATTTCAAATTCAACGGTCACAAAAGCATCCCTGTGTTAGCTTTGAACTATCTCTAGCAATTAAGCTGAGGCAGAATGGACTCATTCTGCTCTGATTGCATGCTCTGAAATCTGCTGCAAGGGGAGGAAGAAATACATTCATCAGAAGAAATAGCAGTTTGCCGTAACACGTGCTAACAACATTTAAAGTTATCTTGGACACGTGTACATGATCTGCATGGAACAAAGTAGATTTACCTATTGCAGGTGCTCTGAATACACAGTGTGAAGTGTCAGGCACAGCATGTGAATACAAAATAAATGTGACTTTACTATGGCTACAATGTCTGAGCTTCCCAAAATCAGGAACCCCAGAAAACCTGGGTTCCATTTATATGTGTAGGTGGGAACATTCACGGAACAGATAAAGCCTTGCTGTGCTTATAAAATCTCTGCAGAATTAATGAAGAATAGGCTATGCTTGTCGCTAGAGGCATAACCAAATTTATTTCTGCTGTTTCCAGAGTACATGACCTGATTGTTTTAAAATCATTCCTCCTTCCTTCTCCTTGGACCCTCTAACATCTCAGTATTTTACCTGGGAAATGTTTGGCACTGTGTTTGAGGAAGGGTTGGGTATGAACAGGTCACAGCTATAACAGCAACAATATAAACAGGAACAGCAGCCTCTGCTTTCTCTTGGGAGGCATAATGCAAAAACCCTCAGGTGCCACAGACCATTCACTTCAGCATTGCTCTTCAAAGTGACATAGGTGAGCATGAAGTAAGAAACATTTAAAGAACTTGTGACCTCCACACTTGTATTGCAACACACATATTTTAAAAATGTTCGGAGCATCTAAAGCAAAGCAATCTGTATATATATGATTATGTTCTGGGAGGAAAACACAACAAAACGAAACAAAGAATGCAAAAAACTATTTGCTAAGCAATTCCTTTTTCAACACAGGTGTAGTGCTATCACTGCTAATCACACAGAGGACTGACTGCAGGAGCCTGTACTCCCAGATGTGAATTGTGTAAGATTTCAGACAATATTCCACTGCTTTTCCAGAAATCTTTTGCTTATCCTTGCCAATAATGAGAAATAGTGTTTCTCTTGAGGAAAACATATTACATAATAAAACCACTGACATTTAATCTCAGTTTTAGCATCTAATTATTATGCTGTGTCTAGCACTCCAATACTAGAAATACTGCTGCTTAAAAAAAAATTGTCATTACAGGCAACAGGTAAATAACAGCACAGCTGTTTTCTTTCACAAGTATATTTAGAAACTAAACCTTGTAATGCTATTATGGAAATTGCCACATTCACTAAGCACCTTAAGATATTAATAGGTTGTCTGCATTAAAAAACATCTGGTTGAAATAAAGTGATCCTTGTATTCTCAGAACTGAAAACTATAAATGTTGTGGGGTAGGGGGTGGGGAATAACCCCCCCAAAAATGCACAAGAGCAAACAGATCAATTCTGACACAGTCCCTATGAAGTTATGGCATGTTAGAGAATACACATATAAGGGATAGGTCCAATGATAAATGATGTAGACAATGAGCATGCTTTTTATGTGTTTCTTGCATGGTTCTCTGCACTGGTAGGAGTTACAGGACATGAATATTAGGGAGTCTGGGTCCCTGTCAGGGATTAAATAGCTAGAAGCCAGGCAGTATCTTGCCTAGCTACTCTTCTAGCTCAAACATCAGGGCCAGATTCAGGCAGGCTCATGCCATGACTTCCAGGGCAGCACTGCTACAATCACTCAATTTCTGGCCCAAAGAACACAATTCAATTATTAAAATCCAGGTTCATTGAAGTTAATGAGACAGGATTTCAATGTCACACCCTTAAGGGTATTTGGCCATGAACTCCCTTGTTCATAGTCCTCCCTGCGAAGTGAGAGCCATTGGAGTTTCCCCGATTGTCTGGTGGGATGATGCCTGGTGGGATGATGTGTGGTGGGGCACTGAGATGCTCAGGGCGGCACAAAAAGGCACTTGATTTTCTAGCCAAGCACAAGTGACAGGTACAGAGACCTCAAGAAACTTCCGTTTGTTAAAAGTGTTGATTGTCTCACATACGACAGTGCAAAACACTAAAAACAGAACAAAATTTAAATTAATAAAAAATACACCACAGACACCGTATCACTAAGAAAGCCAGTAACTTTACTGATTTGTCTGCAAAATACAAATTATACCTTATTTCCAGCAGGAGAATCTTTTGAAATTTTTCCATTTTTGTTCACTACAGACAGCTGAATTAAGTCCCTTGAGATACACAGATGTGGTTTAACTTAGTTATAACATCTTGTCATCTAGTGGCGACAAAGTCCAGCTTATGCCGCTGTGAGCCTCTACTTTAATATTTGTTGCAAATGCTTGTATGCTCCCATTTACAAGCTATTTTGTTATCACCATTGTTTTATGGAAGCAGATCCCCATGAAAGAGAAGAAAAAAAAAAAAAAGAAAAAAAAAGGATACAACAAACCATCTGAAGCAATCCAAGTGTAATGCCTGCGGTAACCCAGGTCTGACATTAGTTACTCCACAAAAGACTCTGGTACTGCAATTTTTTTTTTTTTTTATTTTTTTATTTTTTTTTTAAATGAGTTACTAAACTGACCATTTTGATTCAAACTGAGGTACGGATCAGTCTGAGGTATGAACAGGGAAGGTAAAAATGCAACACCTGATTATGAAAATAATCAAATGGATCCTTTTGATGCAGAAGGTCTGTGGCTCAAAGCTTGGATTGCTCCACATCTTTGGTTAAAATATATTAACAAAAGCCTTTTATTACATCTACAGTCTGAAGCATTCTAACAGACACCAATGTTCCATCAGTCCTTCAAGAGACCTGTAGTGGCAGGAAATTAATGCCATATAACTGACGACATCACAGCAGATGGCACAAACAGGAACAGATGAAGTATGCCATGCTTAGGCAACAGCCTTTATTGAGGTTTCAAGTGGCTTTTAAAAAATTACAAAGCATTTACCTTCAAGGCGAAGGAAAAAGGAAAACAAAACAGCTCTGTTAGGACTATAGATAAAAGAGGGTATATAGGATAACACATACAATACAAAAGGGTTGACATCCTTGAAAACAGTCTATGAGTTCTTTTATTCTTGTGTTAGCTTTACCTGAAAAAGATCTGATGACAACAGATATTTTTATATTATTCATTAAAAACTGCTAAATTCCTCTTCCAGGAAAAATATAAGCCATTTTGTTATAAAACACAACTTTTGAAAAACACTGAAATGATAAAAGCTTTACTGTGAATGGCTCAATGCGTACAATATACAGATTGTGCAGGTTGGGTATATCATATAATTGTCACCAGCAATTAAACACTAAACAACAACACCTTTTAATAGAGGTTAACTTAGCTATAACAATACTTGCAGATGTCTAGAATGCCACTTCAGGTGTTTGAACTTGCAATTAAGAATGTTGCCTAAAACATTATATAGCATGGGTTAAGGTAAAGTAAATGTTAATACTCTTTCAGGGCTCTGCCCCAAACTCCTTAAATACAAAGGAATCACACAATAAACCCAAATAAGCTTTGCAAATACAATAAATGGTAAGGTACAGATAAAGGAACAGAGAAAGGTAGACAGTTATAGTTTACAGAAAGTGACTTCACAATCAAAGTTGTGCTTCTTATCATTAGATCAGTTTGCAAATATGCATTATCCCCCACAATTTCGCCAGTACATGTTAGTTGCCCTCAGCAGCAGGAACAAGAGGGATGACTGGCGTTAATTTTCACGTGATTCTATTCTATTTGTGTTTATATAAAAATCACTGTCAGAATTAATATACATTGCCCAGGCAATACGTTTCACGCTACTTTCCGCTTAGTTACTTGCAGTAATATATTACACTGCATCTTCCTTAAATATGTTATCTTTTCTTTTTCATGCGTTGCTGAGGCAAATCGCAAGGTAAACTATTTATATGGCTATTCTTCATATTTCAATAGACCAAATCCCCTTCCCCACTGACAAGTTTCTACTACAATACTGATAAAGTTGTATTTCTTGTTGAAATGTCAAAGTACATTTGCGATATATTTGCATATTTTTGACACACCAAAGTTTAAAATTCTCATAAGAGAATATGAGTATAGATTTATTTGAAGGTGAAGAAAGTGGTTTTGAAAAACAGTTTTGTGTTTTAAAATTAATTACGGGCCCCATTTCCCTCCCGATTTTTTTTTTTAATTTTTTATTTTTATTTAACATGCGTATCTTTTTCTTTTACCCTGCATATCGCTACGTGAGATATGGTGGATGCATTATTAGCACAGTATTCTGCTTAAATAGTTTCCAGATAATGCACAAGCCCCTGCGCGGCTGAAAGTGCCTGTAAGGCAGGCTTCTGTAAGTCACGGTAAGTGAAAAGCGTATGTCCTAAAGCACGCTGCAGTCTGTTAGTCATCTGCTGCTACAGGGAGGTAGACTCTACCATCGAGCAGTGTGCAGCAACTGTGTGTTTAGAAGGGAAACAGAGTGTATATTTCCCCTAAGACAATGCTCTGTGCTGATATTTACCTGTTGCAGCATATCTGTGTCCTTCATCAGAGTCTCAAGGTACGTGAGCGAGAGCTGAAACAGCTCTCAGAAAGAAGAGAATGATTACAGTCCTACTATGGCACTAACATGTTGCTCGAACACAGTTTCCCTCCAACAGAAAGGTTAAACTGAAACACGTGAACATCCCATTTTCTTCTAATAAGCAAGAGGGAAAGAGAGGAACTAAAAAAACCACAATACTTCCCTTCTGGTCAAGCTGTTTTAGTCGAAGAAACGATATGAGGCAGGAGAAAAGGCGGGCGCCGTATGCCGAAGCAAATCTTTCTAGGGCGTAAATGCATGGGCAGCACTGTCCAGCAACGTCCCCGCTGTGAGACAACGTGACTGCAGAGGTCCGTGAAAAACACAGCGGCCTGGCCGCCAGCATCGGCCGCGCACTGCAAACTGGTCCTGTAATTGGCGGTCTCTCTGAAAGCTTTAAATCTGAGAGAGGGGAGTCACCTTGGCAACAGGTGGGACCGCCGAGCCAATCCCTTGCCCGCTGCTCTCCCTACTGCTCCTGGAAACATTCACCTGCGCTCAGGTAACTGGCAGCCGCTAGAGCTGTACGTCCGATTCTAACAGGCAGAATACCAGCCTCGCTTGTGAGGAAGGGCCAAGCGATGCCGCTTTGTCATTTACCCCACGGGAATCTACAAGATACGCAGGACGTGAAGTAGTAGAAGGGCCCTCAACTTGTTACAATGCACAAAACAGCATGAAAGAACTAATCAGTATATACAATGAATCGCAGTTCACTCAACTGATTGTAAAATGTTGTATTAAAATGACTTTAAGTTGTTACACCATGGGTAAATTCAAACTTTTTACAGATCAGTCTCTCAACAGCTGACTTCGATCTGTAAAATGTATGCCCAGTAAAATAAAACTGAAAGAAAATAGTTAAATGTGCAACTGCACAAATATAATTCCCCACTATTAAGATAACAAAACCTTTTGCTATTACCATAATTATTATATATATTAGAAAGCTATACACAAGCATGTTAATTTCACAGATTTTTTTTTTAAAAGATTCTTAATATTTTATATAATTAGAAATACACATTTCAAAAACAAAACTTCTGCAAAGAGAAAACAGTTATCTTGGTTAGCAAAGCATGGAGTTCTTCATGGCTTAGGGTAGTGCTTTCTATACAAAAAGTCCTCTGTTTTCTTCAGGACTGTTTAAAAGATTAGCGAAGCTATCAAGGAAAAAAGAACACATTTTGGCTTAAGGAAACTACAAAAGCCACAAATGCTTTGCAAACTCTGTCTTACTTTTTAATATGAAAATAAGCAAAATGTAATGTACATATTTTTATATTTTTTTTTATTTAATAAGTGATGCAGACCCAGAATTTGTTAAAATTAAATATGTTAGCCCTCGAACTCAACTTTTTTTTTCTTTTTTTTTTCTTTTTTTTTTTTTTTACAAGTATGGTCCTCTGTAAATGCTTTGATCCTTCTTAAACTGAGTGCCATACTCCAAAGATATGCCTGCATGTTTCCAAGCATTTTCACTACGTTAGGTGACCCAGTCTTTTTCTAGCATGGATTCACGGCCACCCAACTGCTGGGTCTGTCAAAACATCTGTACATTTTCTATATGTTGCATAACAGCTGCTTTCTCTCTCAGTAAAGGCCTGCCATTGCTGGCAGACGTTTTCCTTTTGTCTATTTACATGTAAATAACGTTGAACCTGCAACATGACACTATCTATTGTAACATACATTTTGCAAGGGAGCACAACAGTGAGAAGAAGTTAGCCTTAAAATCTATTTTGTACAAGTGTTCTGTTGTACAGCTCAAGTGCTAAGCTTATCTCAGCATTTCTGTTTATCCTTATACTGTATCACTGAGGCAATTTAAAAGTACTTTTACAAAACAGAGTACCTGACTTTTTTTTTTATGTTTGTTTTTTTTTTCCACACACGGCACATATAATGCATATCGACCCCCCCCTCCCCCATTAAGGTATAGCACACACACACTGCAAGAAAAAAAAAAAAAAGAAGAAGAAAAGAAAACCTAATAGATAATAATGTTATCATGTCGCCCATCCTTCAGAGAGCCGCATGCGCTTGACAGAGGGGCTTTCCCTTTCGTCCGGCGAAGGTCTGGTGAGTCCAATGGGGGAGTGGAATTCGTTCCGGTGGTCTTCACGGTCACTCCCGTCGTAGGAACTGCTGCAGCTGCTCAAGCTGTCAACGGGAGATCTCCCCGCCTCGTGGCGCGTGTGCTGTGGGTATCTCGAGGGTGTGGTGGTACGGTCTCTAGGAGGAGAAACAGGTTCTGACTTGATGTTGAGGCTTTGAGTAGAAGGCAGGGAGAGATTTGTACTCTGAGATAAATGAGTGCTAGTGCAAGCTCTGTAGGAGGAAAGGAAACCCAGTTACAGACGGAGGAGGCATGGAGCCCCCGGAAATGCACAAACACTCACACAAAACACCAGTGTAAAGGCTCACGCAGTACCAGAGAGCACGGGAACGCTTTTCCGGGCACAATTTGGAAATACAAAGAGGCCGAAACGTTGGGACAAAAACAGTTGGCTTGAGTGGGGCATGCCTGAGGTTTGTGAGTAGGCCTCTCTCTCTGTCTCCTCAAGAGTCACGACAAATTTGGGAAGCTGAGCCTTTGCACTGTTGGAACCACCTGCAGGTTTCGTTATCGTTAATGCTTGTGTGTGTGTAGGCACCGTGTGAGACAGGGGAGGCATGGAATCTTGCCGGGATCAATTCAATTACATTTGTCCCTGTTCATTTTGACATGAAACTTCAGATGTAAAACAGAAACCAAAATTTTGGCCCTGCACATTGGATCTTTTTCAGAACAGAGTTGAACTTACTGGTCCTTGGACTAACATTTATAAAATTACATAGGCCGGGTGGGATTTAGGTATGTCTTTATAGTATAGCTCTATTAATTCTTAATTCAACACAGAACATTTGTGAATAAACTCCCAAAGAGAAGTTGAAGAGCTGTGGAAGATGCCAGAGGACTGCCGTGCTTGCATGTCAGACAACCCAGCTCAGAGGATGTTCAAAACTCAAGAGAAACTGATCCTCTAAAAGTATTCAGAGGCTGTATGCCTGTTCTGAGTTCGTTCTCTTTCAGTGCATCTTTGTGGGCAGGTAACGGCACAAGAAATTTGAAGTAGGCAGGGTACCAGTGAGTACTTTAGTTCTATGGGAGAAAATGAGATCGCTTGCATCTGCAGAATGTTCTGTACAAAGTCGCCACCTACCGGTAAAATCTGACTTTGTTTATTATTTATTATTATTATTATTATATTTAAATAAAATTCAGCTATGAATGTATGTTTCCCCCTATGTCTTATGTATTGATCCACTTCAGGGACCATCTGCTAGGCTGAAGATACAGTCTAACCCAAAGACACAATTTCAAGGTTTCTAGTAGTGAGAAATACTGAAGACAGTGGGACAACAGGACACTCAGCCTCACTGAGACTCTAAACCCAAAGGTGCAAGCAGAAGAAATACTTGGATTCAGAAGTATTTTTTTTAAACATGTAGAGGAAACAAAAAATAAGTTCAGATGTAGTCTTTTCCATTTATTGAGGTATTCCACATTTTCTAATATCTCACTGACTGCGAGTTGGGCTTTACTTAAGCAACAGTCACTGTAACTGATGAAAGCCAAAATGTCATTTTCTTTTGTTTTGACAGATTTACAGTGGAACTGTATGGCGTTATTACTAAATGATATCAGATGCTGTTTTCAGGAATCATTTCAGTGTTTAATAATGGATGGGTCTTGTTAGACAACAGAGAAAACAGGATGTTCTGCCTCCAACTGCTTTCATCTACCTTTCATTCCTATACAGACAAGTGTGTCAGCATTTGCAACGTCACACAGTATGTGAGTAATAGCCCTCACAGGAGCAAACGTAGGCAGTTTTTAGCAAAGAGGACTTTTTTTTTTTTTTCTTTTTCTTTTATAACTACGAAATTAACATATTTAAGAAACTGTAAATACCAAACTTGGTTATTACACTCTAGAGAAATATTCCACTCTTTTTTTTTTTTTTTTTTTCTCAAAAAAAAAAAGTTGAAAAGAATAGAACAAGAATCAAAAATACATTCCTGTTTTTTTTTTTTTTTTTTTTGCTTTTCATTTCCAGTGACTTTAATTTTCAGTTCCTTTGGAGATGCTAGGACTTCAGGTGGGAAAACAGGCTGCCGGTTTAGCAAGTGTGATAAGATTACATATGATTTTGGATGTCAAGCTTATAGCTAAACCTGCAAGTGCCTTAATACAGGATGGTGGATCCTGGGGATTTGATCTAGGAGTGTTTGATGTGACCAGATGATGTGTCACTTTGCAAAGCAGGGGACAGTTAAAAACCCATGCTAGTTAAAAACAGCATTAGTCAGTCAATTTTGTTCACATGGACCCTACTCACATTCTATTCTGGGACAACCCCCCCAAAAAACTAGACAGAATAGCTGTATTACCTAACAAATAGATTTAGTACTGATACAGTGCAATGCTGATTTCTTAACAGTGTTTCTGAAGTGAATGTGAGAATGCATCTCGATAGACCTTCTTTTTTAGGTTCCTTGTGCTTTCTGAGATGCATTATGTAAACACCTGGCATGAAAGCTTTTGGCAGTATTAAAAATGCTACAGGTAGGTCTGCATTTTGAGGACATTTTTTGTAAATTGAAAAAAAGGTTTATGAAGACATTTTGGCAGGTAAGGACTATTTTTTTCTAGGTTTTAAACAATAGAAATATTTAAGCTGTTGCTATGCCTTATTTATTTATTTTTCTTTTAAAATTCTGTCTGATTTTTTTTTCCCTGATAAATCTGTTTTTGAAATTTTGAAATTTATTATCTTTTTGTTGTTTTTGTTGTCTGCAATCCACATATTTGGTTAAAATTTTCTGAAATGTTTTTACCAGAATCTCATGTAAACTGATATGGTCAATCAAGGGAAAGGTCAGGCAAGGGAAACCTACTATTACACATAGAAGTCAATGGTGAAAGAGTGCCTACTTAGGTGCAGTCTTTAAGCTGTGTTCTCAGCAGAGAATGGATCTCTATTTGGAATAGAAGCTGTATTATAAATATATAATTCTTTTTGCTAGTATTTTTTTTTTATTATGTTATTTATTTATTTATTTATTTATTTTTGTGTATGCATGTGTGTGAATGTAGAAACAGCTTCATATAAATATGCAGTTTTGGTTCTGGCTTGTGCTATTTTCATCATGTGAAACCTGCACTAAGTTCATTGAAAAACAAACAGGTTTTGAATATGGAAAATCCACAGAGAAAATAAAGCAAATGACTTTAAAGGATTGCGTATAACTACAAGCACTCTCTAAGTGCCACACAATACATTATTGTTGATGTAATCATCTGTTTCCTTATATTTATTGTAAGAAAACATGTAACTTTTCTCTTCCTCATTGTCCCTGTAAAGTTTAAATTTTACACAGCAGTTTCTGCTCAGATCAGCGTGAGCGCAAATGTGACGTTGATTTAGCAGCCACATGGGAGAAGTGCTGGTTCCTACCCAGGTTCAACATTATACAGTGACTATTAAAGGAAGAAAGCACCTCACGTTTCTTTCCTTTTCCTTATAAACTTGTTTCTCTAAATCTGTGTACCTTTCTGCTTCATATATATATTTAATATATATATATATGAATTTATATATTCATTAGGAAACAGAAAATTCACAGTAAAATTTAGTTATTTATTTAGAGAATACTGGATATTTTTGACCTGTTTGTAATGCAACCTTCCCTCCCCTCCTCTGTTTGTCTTTCAGGTAGAAGCAAAGGGTTTGTGTTTGTTTGTTTGTTTTTATATTATTTTGTTTTTCATATTTTTTGATCAATGTAAAAGCAGAATAATGATTTATGTGTCCAGATATTTTGATCAGCACTCGCACTTTATGTTCCACACTGTTAAAGGAAGTTTCTAAACACAGAATATTATGAACCTGAACCACTAGAGTATCTTATTTACAATGGTGGCATAATAAAAATTCTCTATCTGAAATATTTAAGGCTTTAATTCAAAACAATCAAGTTGGCAAAAATGATACATAAATTCACAAAACATGATGTCACTGCATCTAAATTTTTCAGTAAAAATGTTCTAAGGAAAATATTTAACCATCTCTATCTCCGGCAATGAGCTAATCAAAATTAGCTCTGATAACAAGCTTGCTGGATAAGAAATACAGAACAAATCAACAGCATAAATTTATTTGAGTAAATCTTTCATTCAGCTTGGCTGAAGTTTGGAGAAACTTCTCTTACGTAAACAATTGTTTATATTGAAGATTCTCAAAACGAAATACTTTGGCTGCATTTCTATGCCTGCACTTATATTTTAGGAAAGCCAAAATTTCAACTGTGGATGGTACTTGAGGAAGAAAAGATCCTCTCTTAAACTGAGAAATACAGAATGAGAACATTTTCTATCTAATGGACTGGTGCTTAAAGAATTTAGATTATTCATTTCAAAATTAGGAATGATGTAACCTTCTCTCTGTAACATGAGAGATGTTGCAGCAATATTCAGACAAAACCCTTAAGTTTTGGGAGGAATACATTTTGATTTTTAATAGAATTAATGTGTATTTTTTTTCCAGACATAGACCTAGTTAAAAAGCTGCAAAAGTACTATTTTGTTTTTTAATTAGAATGTTGAAAAGTCTGACTTGTTTTACTATCATAGTCACGTCAAAAGAGATGCTACTCTATGTTTCTGTCCTGTTCACCAGGCTTAGTACAAGCACGGAAAGTGAACTATTCCCATCTCCTCAGACACTTTCCCTGAGGCTCACTGGCACCGGTATGGTTGCTAATTGCAGGGTCAATGTGACAGGTTAGACCTGGGTTGTAGAGATCTTCTACAGTTATCTGAAAGATGGTTGTGAGAGTGCTGCTGAAACTGCTGGGGACTTATATGGAGCCAGCCAATGTACCTGAGTATCCCCTATTCTATTGCTAACCACATACTTCTGCCGTGCCTTGCAGAAGTAGAGCTGGTTTTCACCTTTGTACTCTGGTGTAAAACAAAACCTGCTGGAGAACTGGGTCATTTCTTCCAGTAACTGTTCTTTTGCAGGTCTTTACAGCCAAATGTTACCAACAAACATCTCACTGTTTCCAAATCTTTCCAACATGTGAAAGATTTCCTCAGGATACGGGTGGTCAAATCTTTCTACATGCATTTTCTCAAATGCCTGGGGGTTACTACACTTCTGCGCGTTTGTTCTTATTTTTCTGCTAATTCTAGCTTAGGCTGACATGGACTAAATATGATCTGTACAATTTCAAGTTTTTTAAATAATCCAAAAGTTAGAGAATAGGTCCTTTTGCATGTACAGCTCAGTGACTAAAATAAAGTAAAGAAATGCATGTGATTTTCTGCACACATGGAAGGCTTCATCAGAACTGTCAGTGAAGCAGCTTTCATAGCTGAATTCATTTACAAATCACTGAAAGAATAATAATAAAAGTAGCGACTCAGAATGTATTCCACCAGCCACAGCCATTACACTTCGGCATTCTGTGATATGAATTAGAAACAGATGATGATGTGTGACATATCTGAAAAGGCATGTAGTTAGTTTAGGATTTAATTTATACTTTTTTTGGTTAACCAAATATCCTTATTACATTCTTTGGTACACCACTGAAAACAATCAGCTTATTGTAAGGTTATACATTGATACCTAACATGTGAGCTTTCAATTTATTTGAGATGTTATGTCTTTAGTTGTACAGTTAACCTAAATGTTGCCCCAGAAACACTGCAACCTCAAAAAGAAAATAGAAGAAGCATAGCAGAAACGTATTAAGACTACTTTTTCTAACACACCAACTATTTCAGTTTTACGTTTTTATGTAGAAAGTATCCACGTATGCTTATATATGTGGTGTTTCAAAAAGTCTATGCTTCTCCTAAGGCACTTGTATAGCTGTTCTTTAAAAATTCAACCCATTTGTACATGGTAAAGAAATTACAGTAAGTTATAAAATGTGGTCAGATAAATTAGAAGGTGAATTTTGAAATTTAAACCATGTTTATAGTATTAAATATTTTCAGATTATGGCAACTGTCTTGCAAAAATTACTGCACTTGTGCAATGCCTCTTTCTGGAAAGAACTTTGCATTTCAAATGCTTGAGAATTAAATTTGTCTCATAAATATACCTTAGTTGCTTCAGTTTGTATTTTTACAATGAAAACTTGATAAATCCAAACATCTCTGTCCAAACCTTAGTACAAGCATGTAGGCATACCGGTGAATAACTACAACCTTACTCAACAGAAACTGCAGATATGAGGATTTTTGAAAATCTTACTAGTCGCATTCACTTGAATAAGCAATGAGGTTTATTTTTCAATAATGCATTAGGTAAATTCCCCGTGTGAAGTTATAGACTTTTAAAAATATTGAAACAGTTTAGCAGAGTGCTTCACCATTTTGGAAGAAATGTCTCGAAATTAGCCACTAGAGGGCACGAACACCTATCCTCAACGTAGGCAAACCACCATGAGTTCTAAGGGTTTACTGATTCTTAGACCTAGTTATGTTATTTGCTTGCAGAAAACATTTCCAAAGAAACGAAACTTGAATGTCAGAACTGAGTAGAAGGGAGTACGTGAGGGAGCCTTATATAAAGCTGAGGCTTAATCTCAGGTCAAATAATTTTGTAACCCTTACTTGATTAAAAATATTTGGAAAAATTCCAAGTTTATTGTAAATGTTTGTGCTATAGTAACTGGAAATAAAAAGCATAATGGTGAAATACAACAGCACGATGTAAGTGTTTAGTTTTGCCCTTGTTGTGAGGTAAAATGCCATTTAAAAAAATAAAGAGTAAAACATAACCACTACTGAGAAAATGTCATAGACACAGAATATTCCATTCTAGCTACCTGGCAACCTTTTCATGAAATATGTTGTACCAGTCTGGGGAAATGGAGCTCTTAGAGATAGTAAGTATGTGCTGATCTGTTGTGTTGATTTATTGCATATTTGGGACTCCTGGGGATACTGAAGACATCGTAGAACAATATAGTAGTTTAAAGAAAACACTGCTTACCCCAATTGACTGAGGGCAGACGGCGGCATGTTATGTAGGTGTTGCTGTTGCCAGCCAGTCACAGAACCAAGATGAAGAGCACTGGCTGTATTAAATCCAGAGAGAGACGATATATCTGCACTACTCAGAGAATATTCTAGATTTGAAAATAGAACAGAAAATGATTAAAAGAGAATTAAGGAGGAAGCAATTAAACAATAACTTGCATCATAATTTTCACATGACACTTTATAAGCCTTTTTATCTTAATTACACCAATCACACCCAGTTGCAGCAGAAAAAGTAGACTCTCCTCTTCCCTCAACTCATTAAGTTGGTAGCAAATAATGCACTAATAATTATTCCATAATTTACTGGCTCTTTTTCTGGGTCTGCGAGATCCAAAGAATTCTTAGTCTTTATATAACCAACATGACTATACATGCATTCTGACGATGTCAAAAAGTTGAAAAATATTGTAACACTTGGTTACAGTCTTTGTTGCAGAACCTGGTGCGTAGCCAGTGTCTGAACAGTGCATGTCTTCTCTAGAAGGACAGAATCTGCAGACCAACATGATCTATATAATAGCAATGTGCAACGGGAAGTTGAGGCTCTTTTGAGGCTTCATTTCAGTCTCCCAGGTAATTACGTGACAGCCCACAAAGATGTTGACCTCTGTTTTGAAACCAGTGAAACTTCTCACTAGCACTACCCTTGTGACTTTAGGAAGGTGCACCCAACTACAGGAAATTACCTGTTGTATGAAGAGGATTGAGAAGTTTGAGTATTTTTTTGAGAAGTTTATTTTGTGTATTTTTTTTTAGCAGTTTTCTATTTGAACAACTTAGCTTTTAAATAGACATCTCTCGAGTCAGTGACAGATAGAGAGTAAGCAAATGAGGTGTAAAAGCACATCAGCTATGAATCCTTCAGCTTCTCCCGAGGAACAGAAGCTAATTCATTACCAGTGCGGCCGACACTTGTCAGCATCTCGCTCCCTCCCCCAGCCCTCGCACGGCGCTCCGATACTCACCAGTACCATATGTTGTTGAGATGGCTGATGGGTATCCTCCCATCCCTTGCCCTGGTAGAGTAGGAGTTGCTACGGAAACCACTGGAGTAGCCAATGACTGAGCAGACTGGGAGTTATTTATCCTCTGATTCTTTTAAAGTAAGTAAAATAAACATATTATTGACCGGGTTTAAGCCATCCGAGCGCACTACCTTTCTGGGTGTGCTTTGTGCATAAGAAACACAAGCCGGTACAAATTTCTGGGAATTAATCGTTTAACATGTGGCTTTTATGAACTCTGCCAACCCTATCATTTGCAAGCCTCGGAGAGACCAGCAGTCACCATAGTAACCCTTTACATCAGTATCTCCTAGGTAACTGCCCTAGAAACAGGGAAGATTGATTTTGTTGTGGGTAGAGGAACAGATCGTGTGAGAAACTGATGAAATATGTAGGCTCCATCCCCATTGTCTTCCCTTTTGTTCAGATGCAAAGGAGAGACTGGAGGCAGAGGGAGGAACCCCAAACCCGGCCCTCCTGGCTGCTGTGCTCCTCTGGGGCTGCTGAGTGGTGACCCCTCACCAGCAGATGGTGCTCTGAACACTTCGTTTTTTGCAGAAATAAAGCAAACTTCCAGAGCGCTGGGCGGCACAGCAGCTAACGTGTTCTGCTGTAACTCTGGGGCATTGCACGTTTTGCTGCAAAACCTGCACCAGAGAGCTCTAACCTTGGAAGTCTCAGGGTAAAATGTCCAGAGAGCCACCAAAAAGTTGTAATAAGGCCGTGCCATCCTCAGCGGCACCAGGTTACATGCTAGCAAAACATCAGCACCAGGAAAGCTTTATTTTGGCACGAGTAATTTGAATATGTGCAACAACTGCACCTTGTCTTCCACATTGCTGGATTTCAAAGTTTATGATAACCTTTTTTGTTCATGTTATAGCTATTATAATGTTTTCAGTTTGGCTTCAACCATTTCATCAATACAACATATAAAATAACATTTTTTTTTTAAAATTTTATTTTATGCTTTCATTATTAGGATGAACATCACTACCACTTACCAGGAGCAGATCAACATCCTCAGACTGAGTGCATAGGAAAGGAGCATTAAAAATCAGTGAATGTAGATATTTACCAGGGTGCAGATTTTATAGCCTAGTGAATAGCTTCAACTGAGAGGGGCAGCAAATTAAATAATTTCTGAGCATAGTCTGGAAAAATAACACAGATCTCTTCTTTGTCCTTCTACCGAGATGTTTCTCTCAACTGCGAGGACAATCTATCCAGCTTGAAGAACGAGTCTTTCTCTAAGAGTTCATTAATTCTTCCACAGCCTGAGTGGCTGCAGACTGTGTAGCTATACCTGGTTTCAGGAGACCTGACCATTCACAGATTCCCTTGGAAAGTATCATTTTTAAGGACCTTGGAATAAATCATTCAATGCAGACAGCTTGTCACTGCCTTGGTTGACTTTGAGCTTTGCCTTGTAGGAGATTATTTGTTACTTAACCTCTCAGAAGCCTGCATCACATTTGTGGGGAGTTTAGTTTGAAGTTCAAAGTTAATTTATAATGCATCAGGCTAAAGCAGCCAGCTTGGAAGTTGTTTTAATAGTGTCTGTTACATAACAGAAATATGTGTTTATAGCATCACTTAAATTACCATCAAGATCCTTTTTTTAATCAAGCTCACTTCTAGTGTTGAAACACTCATGAAAGATTTACTTGCAACCACTAACCCACTTTTGGAAGGGAACTGCAAGATACTCACATAACACCTTCATGATTCAACCTTCTATCATAATAGCCTGCTTACATCTTGTTAATCCTGGCAGGAGGTAGAGCAGTTTCTTGCTCTGCCTTATCCTGCTTTATCTATGTACTACCTCTCATCATTCTAAAATTTGTCTGTTGTTGCTCAGAGTGATAGAGTTCAAATTCATTTATTTGTAGTTAACCTGTCATCTGCTGAGAGTCTGCATGACTAAATATTTAAGAAAAATATAGTAGGTTAGGAGTACTTTGGATTAAATTTAGGATTATAATAAATCCAGGGAAGGCTCCCCAAGCTACTAGGAAGGAGAGTGAAGAAGCTCAGACTGTGCAGGACACAGTTCCTACTTTGCAAGTCCATAGAAAAAAGGGAGGAAGTAAAAATGGCTTCATAAATGCAGTCAAAAGGATCTGCCTACATCCTCAGCTCACTGTCAAGACTTAAGGCTATCTAGATAGAAAGACAAAACGATCAAGAATGTGGAATGCTATTCTACTGATTTTTGTTGGCTTAGCAGGCCTTGAAATTCTTAAATACTTTATCTGAAGGAGATTTAAAAAAAAAAAAAAAAAAAAAGCTTTGAAAATGCATATTACCACTGATGGCATTGTATTCTTGCTGCCAGGTGGAATAAGCACTCGGAGATCTGGTTTACGGTTGTTCATTCCCAAATTCATTGGAGGCGGAGATTTTGCTTGCATATTCTTGTTCAAGTTGCCAGGTGAGACCAGCAGACCTGGTGAGTTGCGGGGGTTGCCATACCCATTTCCTGTTAAGAAAGAAAAAGAAAAAACAGGAAAAAAAAAGTGAGAGAAGGATTGTAAGCTCAAAGGTATTTCTTAAGATCGAACATTAAAACTTTCAAATACAACAAGTCAAGGTAAATGCTAGTGTTGTATAATGTGCCTTTATAAAAAAGACATGTTATAAAGTATGACACATGCCATGTTTGGAACAACTGCTCTTAAAACACTTTCTCTCATGGTAGCTGACATCTTGGTGATGTGCCGAGGTCAATGTGATTACATGACTCTGTTTACCATTGTATAGTACATAACACTATATACCACGCACTCAGAACAGAAAAGATCTTATTTGTTCCTTACAAAAGAGTCAGGAAAAGTTGGCTTAAAAAAAAAACTTCAAAGCTATGTAGTGTTTACTCGACAACTACGGAAGGTTCTGCCATGCCTGACTCAGCCCTTTCCAGTTTATGATTTTGTTTTGTTTTTAAACAAAGGATGAGTATAGTGAAGCTATAATTTCCAGAAAAGGCAGGGGTAGGACTAGGAAGATTCTTAAATGTTTTTGCACTCTCTCACCACAGTTTTTGGACCTGATTCTGTCAACACTAAAGTCAATGAGAGCAAGAGCATAGCCTTATTTGGAGAATGCCTCTATATCTTTCATCTTCATCTATTTGCTGCTCTCTGCAAACCCCAGGAGCTCTGACAGGCAAATGCTTCGTTAGTTTTTTTTTTTTTTTTCTCCTCTTTTTATTTTTCAGAAAAGGGTTTCTTTCTCTCACTAAGTAGTACTGGCAAGTGTGTATCTGTACTGCTACTGACCTACCACCGCACTAAAAATGTGACCTTCCTTTTCCATCCATGAAGTCTCATGTCCCACCTACAAGGTCTGGGGAAAGAGACAACTTTGTAGTGTAGTACTAAAATTCTGCCTCAACATGGTCAAGAGGAATACAGAAACTGCCCAGTCATAATACTACCTTCATATGAGAACTAATACAGCAAGGGAAAACTTTCAGACAAATACTGGTAGAAAAAATGTTAGGGAAGACAAGTGTTTGGAAGACCAAATGTTTGGGCTCACTGTTAATTCACAGTTAGCAAGCTGTGACACACCACCTAGGAACAGTGTCAGAAGAAGAGTTAGGGAGAGTGGTGGTAGGTGCCTTGCACCAACACCATTTCTTTTGCAGTACTGAAGTCAGGGAGGTACTCAGTGCCTCACTCTTTTCACACGTGAAATGGGGTTTATAGCCCTCCTGGACATAAATGGATTACGGAACTAAATTTGTTAAATCTGTGATGTGGTCATAAAAGTGACAGTAAATGCAAGTGAATCTGTTTTCTAGTTACGTTAATGAAGTGCGTCCAAGTGCGACTAACATTAAATCATATTTTGAATCAGTGAGCACATCAGTTAATTGTATTTACCAGAACAGAAAACCCATGGAAGAAAAATCTTGCAAAGGCTATTAACCATAAAATCACTTCAGGCTCTGGAAGACCTTGAACTGTAACCATTAAGTTTTGGACAACAGGAAAAGTATCACAAAGTGCTTGACTTCCTTATTCGTTAGGTACCTTTAGCCACTGGTCTTGCCAGGCTTGTTTGTTCTCTTGATTTTTCTTATAACCATCTCCCAAGCCTCGGCAAAATGGAATTACGATCAAAACTTAGAAGAACACAGATAATTTGAGAGATTTTAAAATAAAAATATTCTTTATAGTTAATCTTGTTATTTCCTTGATAATAGCTTACAGATAGTGAAATAAAATTAATTTACTTAAAAAGTGTATTTTATTCTTATCAACTTAAACCAGCAGAACGCTGGCAAGTTTTCCATTTTGTGTCAGTAGGCTTTTTTTTTTTTTTTAATTTAAACAAACAATTGTTCTCAGCATGGACTTGATACATACTATGCTTTAATTAATGCTATGCATTGTTAGAGATAGTGAAATTATAAGGGGCATTTGGAATAAAAAGTATATATTTTCTTCTCTAGAAACTACAGCACCTTTTAGAATGTGACTGTACACAAACGAATACTGCAAAACAGTTATGCGAGGAAATGATCGACAGAAGAAACTGAAGCAAATGCAGGGTTGCTCTGGTGCTGGTTTCGTACAGGAGGTATTTTAACAACAGGAAGTAAAGCTACCTTGTGAAATATGTTGTACAACAAGCATTGGTTCAGAGAGTGAAAATGAAGCTAAAGTATTTTATATATATATCTTCTATTCTGCAATATACTACCTGAGATATTTAATGATAAACAGCACATTGTGTGATTTATATACTCTTTTCTATGGTTGTGTCTTCTGGGGAAAATAAATCCTTACAAGAAAAAACTCTCACTTTCCACAGAAGACCAACTTCATATAATTTTCTATTAAAATTAAGAGAAAGAATGCACCCTTATCAAACTTCAGTCTTCAGAAACTTTAGCCAGGCCTTTATATTATTTACTAATGTAAATGTAAATGTAAAATATTTTGAACAGTGATAACACGTCTTACATTTATATTTTTGGAACATCAAATTATTTTAAGCGCTGCTGCAATCTTCTCTTTACTACTAGATTTCTGCTGTTCATGGCATATTATGCCAGCTAGCATTTTGGAGCCATATAATAACCATCCCTCTTTCCAGCCACCAAATTGTTATTCTTTTGGTATCATGTGGATTCAGGAATTCAAGACTGTGGACCTTAAACCAGTGATATAGAAACCCGTCATTTGAAAATCAGTGATGAATGCATGCATGCGGTTTACTGCTAAGAAGAGTCTGCATTTAAACCAGCTCTTTAAACCGTATCCTCTTTACTCAGAAAGCTGTGGCCTGCTCTGAGGCAGCTGTCCCACCTTCAGATAAATCTGCCAAAGAGAATGGTCTCATTTACATGCAGAGGCAAAAAAATGTATAAGACTTCTAATATACAAATTAAACCTTCCTTCATCCTATACTTTAAAATTACGCTCTGCCTGGACAATTATCAATTTAGATGTGACTGTATGCAGAACATCACATTCCACTATCCACTTGAAAGCACAAAAATTATATGTCATGTATGAATGGATTTCCTGATTATAGATTATATGAAAATGAAAAACAGATGGATTTTTGAGCAAGTTGGCTTTACATTTTTATTTGGTTAAAAGCCATATTTTTTCTGGAATAGAACATTTTTAAACATTACTGATAGCACTTGTAATGCATAATGAAAATAAAAACAGTAGATGTACAAGTTTTAAAGGGCATATGTCACAATTTGTAAATTTATAGCTTTCTCTATTCAAGAAGTTTTCAGAGAAAATTATTTTTCCACTTGTTGTTTGTTATACTGATTTGAAAGAGTAAAAATATTTTACACATAAAAGAGCTTGTTTCTAGACAGAACTAGTGGAGCAGCACGTATCATGAAACACAGTGCCAGACTTTGTACTGGGACTAATGGCAGAATATAAAGACAAATGCCTTCTGAGCATAGAATGCTCTTCTTGGGTATGTTCCCACATTCTGCAATTAGGCACAAGTGCCATTGACTTCAGTGGGAATTTTGTCCACGTAGACACTGCATAATTAATCCCTACAAGATCACTTTTTAAAAACATACAGAAAAGGTATTTTTATGCACCAGTAGTTAGTCAATACAAACAAAATATATTGATATATTAATATCAATATATATTAATATTGATATATTAATTAATCTACCTATGATTTGAACTATGTTGAAAATTCATGCAATGCTATCTTGAATTTAAGGGCATAGGCAAGGCACGGGTTTATTCAGGACAGGACAGGGAGCAAAGTTTAGCTCTCTTCCTTCATAGTGGTGTCATTTGTGTGACAGTGATTGCAAAGTGGCTGCAATTCTTGATATTCTGTTAGGACAATGCTCCTCTAGGGAACATTTAAGATAGGAAGCTTCTCAAATGTTAAGGTAAAACCAATCAGGAGTCAATTATTTATTTCCATATCTCTCAGCATTTTAGAGCAGCAATGTTATGATTCAAAGTCTCAAAATCTTGAAAAAATGGACAATTTTTACATTCTGATTTCTTGAAGATTTGATCCTGTCACATTCCAACTTGATTTTTTTTTTAATTTGTAATTTCAAATATATAACAATATGATGAATGAACAAAAACACTATAGTAGTCCTAGAAGAACTAAGAGCAAGACACACAACGTATATGTCCTTCCTTTGATCTTTCTTTCATTTCTCTAAAGCATCTCACTCACCATATGGGTTGAGAATTTACAAGATCTTTAGGCACCTGGGATGCCTACTTCCCATTAATTTTAATAGGAAAAGAGCTTTCAAATTCTTGAACTAGTCTTAATAAATATTAATGGTAATTTCAACTTCTCAACAAGCATATGCTCTTACGTGTGGAAATTATCATAATTCTTCCACTAAGGATACGTACATTCCGTTTCATGCAGGATTCCTCATTCTTACTGGGTTATGTTAAATGCGCATCACATACATGACATTATGATAGACCACCAAGCCTCTCAAAAGGATTGTTAAATTTAGAATAAATCTATATAAATATGAGACCTAAGTATGCTATAATTTACCCTGGACTTGAAAATGCATAAAGAAGAAAAAAGAAAAAGATAAATAAATAAATAAGTGAAGGAAGGAAGGAAGAAATAAATCAAGAAGAAAGGAAGAATAATCAATGAAGTAATAAGCATTCTGTTAATTTTATATCCAGTTTTGCGCTCTTCACTTGATTCTGCTTCCCACTACCTAGAAGAATGATAACTGTTCCTAACAGTAATTAAAAGACAAAGAATGTGCTCCTTTTCTCTTTTTATGTCTTATATGTACATGTATTTTTTAATGCATACACACCATTGGAACAGGCTATTGTTTACGACCCAAACAAAATAGATACTGATAATAATGCACTCATGCCAGGAAGCTGTACTGGTGTTTACCTACACATAATTTTTAAAGGAGATAATTGCAGGTTTTTACTCACGTCTTGCAGGCTAGTCATGTCACAGTACAAGACCTTTAACAGCTGCAAGCGGTAGAAGAAAACCAATCTGCAGATACACTCACTCAGAATAAAAGAAAATCTTTATGTTAAAGTAGCTGCCTATTCCCACAGCATTACTCTAATGGACCTTCTTTGCTGAATTGCTGGGAGCCAACTGAGACAGATGTGGTATATAAAATCTATGGACTGTATGTGGAAGAGTTCTCAGGCATCTTATGAAATATCAGCTGCTTTTTGGATGGAAAGAGTAAAAAAGTGTAGTGAGTGTACAGACATTTGGAAGAGCAGTAGAAAATGATCTCAACAACTCTTTGCTCTTGTTACAGTTTTAGAAACCAACCATTTAGAAATAAGGTAAGTATAACAGCAGAGATTTCTACAAGAACACACTTTTTCTGTGTCCCTGGGCAGGTTGCAGCACTTAGGCTCTGAACCTACACATACTGTATGGGCCTTATGGCTACATCTCACATCGACTGTCACTAACAGCCCTCTAATCAGTCCTCTGGCTCCCTGGGCCTGATCCTGATCCCCACCCAGGGGTCAGGAGCCTGATGCCCAGGGCTGGGGCTGCCCTGCCTCCCCTGGGAAGCCCTCCTGGCTCCCCAGCTCAGCTTCCCCCTGCCCCTGTGGTGTCCTGGCAGTTTGCTCCTCATCATTAAGGAGCTAAAGACCACCAGCTCCTCCTCTTTGTATCTTCATGCAGAGGATCTTAATGAACTGTTTACACAGATGTAGTAGTCAGAATTAGTTCTGACCCTGGGACAAGTGCCATCTGAAACCTGGAACACTCTCACAATCTATTCTGCGTGGAGTGTTTGCAGGTACACGCAACTACGGCTGAAAAAGGACACGTGTGTCCTATACTTCAGCAGGGTTCCTTCAGAATAGACAGGGTGCTTCAGAATAGACAGGGTGCTTCTCAGGCAGAAGCTGGAAGTAAAGAAGCGGCCCTTTGGCCACCTGATGACACAGAAAGCACTGCAAAACTCATTTCTGGAAAACTAAGGCAATGCCGTGAATCTAGGAGGCTAGCAGTATGAGATGCTGTTTCAGCCAAGCGGAGAAATGCATGGGTATATTTACATGCGGGATGAGAGCAGAAATCTGACCATTACATTTCATGCAAATATCTTACTGCTGACTCAACTGCGTAACTAAGTGCATTGCAAACCAACCTGATCACTAATTCTGTGGTCATGTTTTGTTGCTATAATAAGATCCATATTTAAATATTTTTGAAGTAGTTCTTGTACGAAATATTCTCCCACCTTAGTCTGTTAGGAGTTCACACCTTAATAAAGTAGATGTAAAAATGTCACCTGACTGTCTATGGAATTACCCTGTTTCTGCCCACACAAAGAACAGCAAGCAGCCCTTCAAAACATTTCAAAACGAGGGTTCCCAAGCTGCAGGCAGGTGTTTCAGCATACCTCTGGACTCCCTCCTCGCAACCTTCAGAACAGGAGCATATACATCACAGCAAAGGTCTGTCTCAAGCTCTGTGTACACTGACAGAAGGGGGAGGCATGCTCTGCCTTCCTCAAGCTGACACAATTATCCTTATTCCTCATTCCTCAACACAGAAGGAAAGCAATGGGTAACCCATGCTTATGTTCTTAAATTGTCTGATGATAGCATCTTACTGTTTGCTTTCATAATTCTTTAAGGTATCCCATTTCATGAATCTCAAATTCAATTAGCTTCAATGCAGAAATGCTCTGTTTCCTATATCTTTAATTCTGATTGTATTGATTCATTATTTCCACTTCTACAACATTGATTTGTTCTAACACAATTGTATCTATGTCTATCTCTAAAACCATATATTTCAAGTTACCTTGTTTATCTTGAATCTTCACCTAATCAGCACAGTAACTAAGTCGAAAATTTCAAGAAAAATCACAGTGTTCTTCAGTTTTGTGCTTTATAAAGACTAAACTTCTGTAGGACAAAAATGAGGGCCCTGCATAATGTTTTTAAGGTCCAAGCAAGATTTCTGGGATCAGACTGACACTTGAAAGTGTATTGCCATGGTGAAAAAGTTACTCTAGTTGTAGCTGTTCCCCTGATGTCCCCAATTCAATGTTACCCTGCCTCGCACAGTGTTTGGGTGTCACTGACTGCTCACTTCTGCAAGGCTTAGCCCATTCCTTCCATTAGGAATTTAGCAATCTTCTGCACTACACTCACTTAGATTAGGTCAACACAAAAATCAAGGATGGTTTGCAAAAATGTTTATCAGAAATTTAGCTGGTATAACCACATTTTCTGAAAATCTTGCATTAATATCACAGACTTGATCTCTTAATGTGTAGTATGCACCAACCATAAATGGATCTCACCTGCCTGTGATAACCACCTCTCCAAAGTATATTTTCAGGACTGAGCTGGCTACTAGGATTATAACTTAATTATTATTCCAGAAAAACTATTAAATACTGTGTAATGTGCTTGTAGTGGAATCTTCCTTTACATTGTTTGCTAGCTGAAAAGCTACTCCATTCTAGTCCTGTCTAAAAACAAAGAAAAACAAAAATACCACCAAACCCATCCCAAAGCAACAACAAACAAAACCAAAACAAGCAAAAGATGCAAAAAAAAGCAAAAAATTTTTTTTTGCTTTTTTGTTTGTTTGTTTTTTATACATAAGATGTTCTAGTGTCAGAAGAAAGCAAAAGCAGACTTGTGTGAGATGGAAAAGTACACTGCTGGAAAATATAATATTATCTGAAGACATGTAGGAAAAATATATGAGCCTGGGAAGGGGACTTATCTCTTCTCCTGACTGCCTGAGTGAGAGCTGTTGACAAATCATCTGCTTTTGAAAAAAATATTTGCTGATGATGTATCCTTTGCTTTTTTGGATATTTGAAATAAATTACCGCTTTGCAGAAAATGCTTTTCAACAAAAAATATTTCAGGACAAGAAGTCATTCCAATTACAAAATGAGTATATAACTTGAAAATATACTTTATTGTGTTCCCAAAGAAATTTTAGAACTATCTGTTAAGATTTTTTTTTTTCCCTTAGGCATATAGCTACATGTAAAGTTGTCTTTACATGTCTGCTTTTGTTAAATGCACAATTATTGAAAGATGATGAATGCAAAGTTTAAAATTTAACACCAGGAAAACTTCAAAACTATCTATTTTAAACACAAATGATGCAGCCTATTTTTTAAAAAACTTCCCCATGTTATTACAACTGATACACGTACAAAAGGAAAGTGTTTTGCACAGAGATAATAGTGCTTTAATTTGTTTTAAATTTTAAGTAGATAAAAAGAATAGATCAGTAACTGACTGATCCCTGTCTCCTCCTGCATTTATTTCCGGCAGACTGTTCCAACTGTTATTAAAGGAAAAATCAACTTGCAAGAGATTTGGAAAACAACTGGAATCTATGTCTCGAATCTTTTAATTGTGTAATCATGTTAAAAGTTAAAGGGCAGGGGTCACATTAACTTAATACTGCCAGGAGCTTCCACATGTGGCTGCAGTCCCAGCTTCATGAGTTTAAAAGAACTTCTTGCTTTCCTTTTCAGAGCAATGCCATTTCTGCATTCCAGATCCAGGAGGCATCAACTATGCCTGTCAGGACTTGGGACAGACATGAAATCCAGATGTTTGCTTATTTGCAATGCCTTTTTGTGTTTTATGGATTGGAACAAGAATATGGATGGCACTGTGCAACAGCAGACAGTGTGATGTCCTAATGAGCAAGAATGCACATAGAAAACCAGTAATTGTGAATTCCCTGTCTCACAAAAGTAAAGCAAGAAATTCCCATAGACCTCACTAGGAAAAGGATTTTATCCTAAGAATCCAAGCCATTCTACAGGAATATTTGTAACTGCTTGTCATAAAGGAAAAGGAGAAGTCAATCATGCCTGTCTTTGAAATCCTACTCACAAAGAACCACAGTTTGTATGACTCACTTAATTGTTCATTACATGTGAACTTAGGGCTTTCTCCCTTTCAATCCTTTCAAGCTGTCTTTTTATAAATACAAATATTGAGACACTGTTGATAATGGAGATGATGAGATAGAATAACTAAATAAATTACCAAGTCAACACACAATTGATGGAAAGATACTGCAGGCCAAATTTTCACAGATTTTCACTGAGGTCTACTCCAAATGAGCCTACGCGAACCTCTTCATCGGTAAGAGCTAGCTGAAAATACATACAACCGACATTTGCATCTGACATACGCTGCAACGTTTTGTTTGACTTTTACATGGACAGTGGCATCCATCATTTCAAAGCCATATTCAAAGTTTCACCAATGTGATTTTTACCTGTGTGAAAAAGAGTCTGACGAAGCTGTACAAAACAGATCAGTTGCTAGGGGCAGGAAGATAACTTAATTTTGGAAAGGTCTGTATTGACTGCTTGCACGGGCATGAAATTATATAGACTGTTTCCTTCATAGTATGCATTAGAAAACACATTCCCATGTTAATGCTTCATCATAAATCTGCTACTTACAGACACTTGCTGTAAACAACAACTCCTGGATTAATACAGGACTAAAAACACAGCACGTATCCTTCCTATATGGATAAAAGCTTGGAAAAGCAATACTTACTGGCATACATTGAGTGGAAAAAGGCAAAAGAAAAAGAGAGCTGTTGTATTTTTCATTTGTCATCCCCCTCCACAGCTTTAAGCCAACCTGCCAATTTATGATTTCTTATTGTTTGGATTTGGCAGTGTTGCATCATGAACTCTGTTATGAATGACTGCGTGTTCTTTCTTTTGGACTGTACACTTCCTTGGACAGGAACTGTTGTTTACTACACTGTTGTACCACATCTTGCCCAATCTTTAAATGAGAGGTCTGTGGGCAAGTGCACTGACTGAGCTGTAAGGGAAGGGCAATGACTATAATGCTCTCCTTGGCAAACCCAGTCCCAGCAGGATGCCCATAAGCTGTTTTGGGAATCGTTGTTCTAAGCTCACTTGTTTGTTTAACATATTCCACACTTGTAGCCTATGAATTACCTTCTCTTGCCTATGCCAAGCATGATTTCAGGGCACAGAAGAGAATATTTAAGTAACACTTTGAATTTTCATTGTTTAGTGCTCATTTGCTTTATTTATATTTAAGACTTCAAAAGACACTAATAGAACTAGATGCCTTTGAAACCCTTGTTTACTTTTTTTTTTTTTAATCTATAATTGTATCAGTACTCCTAATAGGCTTACTTGGGCAGATAATTGTTTCTTGCTAGTAAATATTTTTTTTTTTTTTTGAGATGGTACCACTCCCAGATTGCCTCTACCCTAATAGCTTAGAAAGAAAAAAAAAAAGAGAGAGAGAGAGAGAGAAGAAAAATAACTATTATTTTAATAACTATAACTAATACATCCCTGTGTTTCTTGAAATGTTAGCAGAATACATTCACCCAGAGTCTGCACATGATCAAAAAAAGAAAAGTTAGCAAAAAATCACAAACAATTGTGATATTGGCAGGTAGATCCAGGTCCTCATTTCTCAGAAGACAAGAAGATAACTGTTAGCCTGTGCTTTGTTTCCAGAAGAATATAACTAGCTGCTGGTTTACAGGTAAATATGAGATTCAATTACTGAAGAGACCTGGGATGAATTTTTCAAAATGCACTACTGACCTTTTCAGTGTCTAATGATTTAAAAGAACAAACTTAAAGGCAGTTTAAGGCTGCCTCATTTACAGAGAACAAGTACTTGACACAATGACAGCATTTTTAGACTCACAAATAATTTTGAATCACTTGCTCCTTTACTTTAATACTAATGTCAAGATGGAGGCAGTACAGAAACTGAACAGTGAAACAAATTATGGAAAAAAAAAGAAATTAAAAATAGTATGATCTTTTTGTGAATATTATAATACCCATCCCTGATTTAAAACTTGCTATTAAAAATTTCTTTGGATTTTATAATTTATAGTGGTCTAAAATCTAAAGAAATTCTGTTGACTTAAGAGGACTTATTTCAGTCAAGAAAAAAGTTACTTAAAAAATACAAAATGCCATAATCTGAAAACCGTATGGAAAAAAAAATAAAAATGACTCAATCTGAAAATACAACTCAGTTTTAAAATCAAGTTTAGAGTAAGATGCAAAGAAACACTTCCTCCAATACTGTAGCAGTTTGTTTTAAAACTACTGAATATTTTTGAAGTTGTGATCTTTTATCAGGCATTCAGCATAATTACAGAGCCATTACATAAAACTGGAGTTCAGATAATTTGCAGAACTAAAAGCACTACTTCACCGTTGTTATTAATTTCTGGTAAAGTTATTGTTGACTTAGCCAGTTTTGTTAACAACTAAATCCGTTCCTCAAAAATTAAAAATAACTTCGTATGGTCTATTATGGGAATAGGTAACACGCTGCTTATAGTTTTCATGTTATAGTGTAAGCTGATGGATTTGATTCCAGAATGAGACTGTGACCCAGCAAACCAATCTGCGTCCAAAAAGAGCTTGTTCTCTCTTTCAGTCAAAAGCCTCTGGTTGGACAGAATAGTGCCAAAGACTTTGCTGTAATTTAGCAAATATACTAAATGTGAAGTTCACTTCAAAAGTTTTGGCAGTTGGTACTGTCACATGATAGAAACTATTCAATCAGTGTTTGGCTTAGAAGAAATTTACTTTAACAAACCTGAGATAACCTTTCAGTTAAGGTTTAAGTTAAGGTTTAGTTTAGGTTTAAGTTAAACATACCACTGCTGGTATTTAGTTGTGCAGGATAATAAAGAAGTAGTCAGCTTTCTTATGTTCTATTTACATCTTCGGTTGACTCCCAAGGTAAATTGTGGATGACTTCAGGGTTATTACTTAAAATAATCCAAACCATCAAAATAACATAGTTTTCAAAACACAGGCTTAACTAATCTTTTTCCATTTGTGATATTGCAGTTATAATGCAATTTGCAATAATGTAATTTGTTACAGTGGTGCAGAAACTGAGGCCTGGTGTTAGCAATCAAAAGTAGTTTCATTTTGTAGTGACAGAAATGAAACTTTTTAGACTCCTCTTCTTGGAGTATGTTATTTTGAATATATGCTATTTTTGGATGCTGCAGAAAAATGCAAATTTATAATGTTCTAATTTGGCCAGAAATATGAACCCTAACAGATTAAACCACATGATCATGCTACCAGCTTTTAAGATGCCAATTAGAAAAAAAACACAGAGGTCTCTGTTTCTTATGAAGAATGATGAACAAAGAGAACTTTTGATGTTTATTCTTCTGCACCCTTAAGAGAGAGCCTGTCCAAAATAGTGCCATTGTAGAATAATGCAACTAAGACAGAGGATTTAACCTTATAGTGACCTTTCATCTTCCTTCAGCCCTGTATCAAATTCTTCCTACTGCTCTGCATTTAAGAGATCTGGAAAACACTTCTTTAATGGTGCTTAAAGCTCTTATTGCCAGATAAGAAGAAAGACTATTCATATGATTAAATATTTATGGTGCATTCCTAGCAATGCCCCCCATATACATGCCCCTCAAATCAATTGCCTACTCCAAAGTTAGATTGCTTGAGAGCTTAATGCATAGCATTGCATGCAGGAGATACAAATTCTTAATTAATGAGTAAATAATCAAACTATCCCTCTTACTATGCTTATATATGCTTTTAATATATTTCCAATAAAAAATGTATTTAGAAAGAATATACATTTTAAACTAGCATACTGATATAGAGATTTTATTAATCACAAGAATTATTAAACCAAATGCATGTGTTGATGAGCTATTGTTTTAGTATGTGACCCTTTCAGAAGAAGACATTGCCTTTGTTAATTGGTTTCCAGCTTCTTTTTAAAGAAATAGGGAAACCAGGAACGAGAGAATGATATTTCTTAGCACACCAGTAGAGGGAGCTCCTTAATAGGACAATCAATTTCCTATCCGAGTTCCTCCGCTGCCGTTCTTGAAGTTTCTACTATACATAAGATTAAAAAACGAGATGAAGTGCGAACATTTCCAGAATGAATCTTTCTTTAGCTATTTCACAGAATAACAAAAGATAATTAACAAAACTATAATTTTCTACTTTTTTTTTTTTTTTTTTTTTTTTTTTTTATGATAAAGGGGACTAATATCTAAGTTCTGGTGCTCTGCTTACCCTACTGCTAAATTAATTCAAAATTACCTCTCAAAGTATCAGCATGTGTTTAAAGCAGCTTTTTCCTACAATGCTATGCAGTTTCAATTTTACTACAAATGCATCACACAAACATCTGTGACTCATCTATGTGTGAAGATAAAAGGGGGGTGGTCTAAAGCAGGCTGAGAAGAGCCAAGAAAAACAAAATAAAAATCACTGTATCCAGAATTTCTTTATAAATCCTTTTATGATAGAAGTTCAGAATGGCCAGATATATCAGCCTCAGTTTACAATGCACAAAATGTATCTTCCAACTATTTTCTGTACAATTCTGAGAGCAGTTAACCCAGTAACATGGGATATGCTCTGTGTTTTTACCACTCAGCTTATTTTCCTTGAACATATGTGTTTACTTCTACAACTGAAACAGTAATCCTGCCATTGTCTTTTGTAATCTGTATTTGTAATAATGCAACATTGCTGACATTGCTAACAAACCACTGAGTTTACTGAGCAAAGGGGACTACTCTGACAACATTGCTTTGGTAACACCGACCTTAACAAGTACAGTTCTCATTAGTAGCAAAGGGACAGAATTAAAGGGGAAAATCTCTTCCTCTGCATGAGCATTTGGAAAATCCTTTCCCTGTCATGTCCCTGAGCACTTAAGTAAAAACATACAACTAAGCTTGAGTTAGTTGCTGATTATTTAAGTAAATGTTAACAGATTTTGATTACTATAAATGATTTTATGTGTGAGCTTGAAATAAGGTATGTGCTTAATAGATGAAAGTTTAATGAGAAAATAGCAAAATTTTTACTCAAGTCCACTGAAGTCAATGCAAGAACTCCCTGTGACTTAAAAAGAATCAGGGTTCCAGATGCTGGCCTCAGCAGGAGTTTTGCCTGACCAGGGCAATGCAATGGATTCAGGTTTTTATGGAAAGGCTCTTGTGAAGGAAATCGGCGCTTGTACCCAGGCAATTTGTTGAAGTGCAAGATTTTAAACACTGCTGAAAACAAGTCTAAAAAAACATACTCTAAAAAAACAACAACAAATACCAACTCCCTGGCCCTCATCTGGGGGAAATAAACCAACACTGATCACTTTCCAATATCCCATCTCCGATATGGAGCTATTTTAGGACTTAGCCTTCAGAGGAAGTCCTTTGTTCAGTTAAAAAAAATAAATACAAATTATTTTCTCTTTACCTGCACTGGTGCCTGCACCGGTAGTGAGGTCCCCACCCATCAGGCCACCTAGGAGGTTGAAATGAAATACTATGAGTGAGTACAATAATTTATAACAGGCAAACATGCAAAACATTTTCTCTGACTTCAAACAGTCTGCTCCAATATGCACTACAATTTTCCTCTTACTTCAGCAGGCATCAGATCAGACCCATAGTCATAATATCATAATGTTTAATGTCACACATACAAGGTATTTGCCTTTCAAGGACAAATAAAATATGCAGTACCCAACAATTCATTATTTTACTTTCATACTTCCACAGCACAGGAAGTCAATTATTTTTGAAAGCTAAGTATTCATTCACTTGAAAATTGCCTTTAGGTCAGTGTTAGTCAGAGAAGCAAGGCTTCCACACAGGATTTGGAGGAAGAGACTAAAAGTTTCTGTTAGACAGCATAATTCATACGCTGTCATACGTACTTGCACAGTTTTTCATTTTAATTTCCTCAGCTTTTCATAGGCATCCATGCTAAGGATTTTAGAAACTTCTCTTTGCAGTTGGAGACCTCACAGGTCTCTTTGAACCCTTAAGGGTGTTGATGTTGCTTCAACCAGGCACATTGAATTAACTTAATCCCCATTTATCCTATTCGGAGGTGAGCCCTCATCATTACCAGAGTGAAGCACAGCTTCTTGCTACACAAGCCACTCGACTAACATTTAGCCATTGCAGAACTACTGATAATAATAAATTCTGTGTTTAGCCTCTAAACTTGAAATTTAAGCAATGAGTGTCCTATTTTACTTGTTTCAATTTGTTTGCATCGGCCACGTTTCCCCCTGCCCCCTTAAGTTTTATGGTGTAGTGAGCTCTTACATGAATTAAGTAGACAAGCTGCATTTTTATGAAACAGCAAATTGTCTGCCCTTTTATCCTTTATTGATTTCCCTTAATCTCAGTCAATACTCAGCTTTTTCTAGAACTCTTTTTTTTTTTTTTTTTTTCTATATTGGGAATAGAAACCTCTTTGGCTCTTTTGATTTTTTCAACACAGCAATTTTGGACAAACTGTTATGACTTGTACAAACAGCATTCTTGTCTCTAAGAGTGCAGTTTAAAGTGACCCAAGGCACGCAAGCAGCCAATAAAAGAATGTTTAAAGGGATGGGACAGAGTAGAGCCTACCTGTGTTACCTGCACTCGGAGGCCGATGTGTCACGCCAGGAGACATGCTATTTCTTTGCAAAGAAGGATGAGCCAGCGGCAAAAGGTTGGGGTTCCCCAGTGAGCTGACTGGGTTACTGTACACCAAGCTGTTGTGGTTGGACACTGGGATAGAAACTGGCATCTCAAAGTTTGGTGGTGGAACAGCCTGTACAAGCAAAAAAAAGGGAAACAAAGACAAGAATAGTACAGAAGCACAACAGCCTTCAAGTACAGTTACTCTATATTTAGTTCAAATATTTTGTAGTTGGTAGTTAAAATATTTAAGCTCCCCCAGACTAAGAGTCAAGAAAATAGTTTCAAAGAGTTACCAAAGCTTTTAAGCATGATTTTTTAAAAATCAAGCTTCCATCTTCCATTAATACAGCTTGCCTATTTACTTGGTAAGAACTGGGAAAAATTTATCTTTTTCTTTTTTCTTTTTTTTTTCCTTTTCCTATTTTTTTTCTCCTATCCTTTTCCTCTCTCTTTTTTCTTCTTTTCTTTTTCTTTATCCCTTTTCTCTGTTTCTTTTTCCTTTTCCTTTTCCTTTTCCTTTTCCTTTTCCTTTTCCTTTTCCTTTTCCTTTTCCTTTTCCTTTTCCTTTTCCTTTTCCTTTTCCTTTTCCTTTTTCTTCTTCTCTTCTTCTTCTTCTTCTTCTTCTTCTTCTTCTTCTTCTTCTTCTTCTTCTTCTTCTTCTTCTTCTTCTTCTAAACAAAACCCTGCTTTTATGAAGCTTAATTTTCTTTTTTTTCTTTCATTCAGTGAAGTCGTAATTGTTCATTTGTGATATCTTAATCTAGTGTCACAGATGACTGCAAGATCAAAGGTGGATGATTATGATGACTTCATTGCATGGAGAAAAATTAGAAGGGGTGGAATGCAAAAGGGAAAGCTTTAATTTCAGCTTATGTTGCTTTAGCAACCAGAATGATCGCAAATTATGTTAAAGCCACCAACACAGTAAATGACATTTTTTAAAGTTTCTATTTGAGCTTGGGAAGGGCTTAGAAGAAACAAAGTTCTACTCAGGCACATTTAGCAAAAGCAAGAATTTTAGAAATAAATGACTCCCTGGGATCTTTGTGTTTTATTTTTATGCGTGTGTTTGGTGATGTCTTTTCAACATAAAATTGTCACCCTTTAAGGTAGCACCCTCTCCTGAGCCACCTTCCTTAGTAAGTATCCCTTTCAAAAGCACAGCAAATTGTGGACTACTCTGACCCTGTATCTGACAGGGAGTATGAGATGATTCTCGCTAACTTCTCAGAAAGACCAGCTCAGTCTTTTTTGTTTGGTTGTTTTTTTTGTGTGCCTGAATTTCTTTAAAATCTTTGATTCTGGCATCACTCAAATACACCAGAACTCCATATTCATTTTTTTTTTAATAATTAATTTCCTTCCTTTTTGAATGGAAAAAAACTTTCTTATTTTTTTTTCCGTCAGCATCTTAGTTTTTCCCAACAGCATCTTAAATGTTAGAATATCTTTATGCAAGCAAAGTACCCCTTAATTTAATTTAAACCCCTTTAAAAATCTTACAAACCTCAACAGTCTCAACTCTTTGAGAAAATCTTTAAACCAGAATTGTACTATTTTCAGAGGAAGGAACTCACACATTTTAATTTTATTGTTGGCAGTTGATAGTACTAAGTCTTCAAGATCCTATGTCAGGCAGCAGAGACACCCTGACCTTGTACCACCCACATTTATTTTGTCTGGGTGGTTAGATCTCTTGGCTGTGCCCTGCATATTACAGCACTGGTCGTCACATTACTTTTAGCCTTCCAGGGCTTTTTTTTTTTTTTCTTTTCTTCTTTTCTTTTTTCTTTTCTTTTCTTTTCTTTTCTTTTCTTTTCTTTTCTTTTCTTTTCTTTTCTTTTCTTTTCTTTTCTTTTCTTTTCTTTTCTTTTCTTTTCTTTTCTTTTCTTTTCTTTTCTTTTCTTTTCTTTTCTTTTCTTTTCTTTTTTTCTTTTCTTTTCTTTTCTTTTCTTTTCTTTTCTTTTCTTTTCTTTTCTTTTCTTTTCTTTTCTTTTCTTTTCTTTTCTTTTCTTTTCTTTTCTTTTCTTTTCTTTTCTTTTCTTTTCTTTTCTTTTCTTTTCTTTTCTTTTCTTTTCTTTTTTTTCTTCTTCTTCCCTCTTCTGCCTTCTGTCAGCAGGCATAATTTTGCTCTAAATATATAGCCACCATTCTGCTTAACCACAGAGCAAGGTTTTAATTCAGAGCATGATGTGAAGGATACATTACACAAATGCTTTGGGACTTATTTCAAGGTGTTGATTTAGCTCTGAAACCTTCTGCGTGGCCTGTGGCCTGGTTTTGTGAGAGATGGCTTCTCTCGTCTGTAATGGCTGAGACCAGTTAGGGCACCTGACCAGATGGACCTGCTGACGTGGCTCCTCAGCTGATATCCCACATCTCTGGAACTTGCTTCCATTTGGCTGAGAACCTGAGGTGCATCCTAATGGCCATTTTTCCTGAAGAGTTGGTGGGTTTAAGTAGGGCTGGGTAGGGAAGAGTAAGTACTTTGACAATCTCATTCCCCATGTGTTCAGTGGATAAGCAACAAAACTGCATGTGCTGCTATGTCTGTGTAGAGATTCTGAAAAGTATTATTTTTTTTTCCCGTCACAAATGAAAAAAAAAAAAAAAAAAAGAGAACATATGATTACATCTTGAAAAGTGAAATTGCTGAGGTAGATTTAGGTAGATTTTTTGTCCTAGTTGTTCTTTGTTTCTTTTAGGAGCAACCTTCTTCCAGCTCATGTGTGGCTTGTCTTTCAAAGGAAAATTTACAAAGCACATATCTCAAGGAGCACCAGTTTATGTCACGATGAGTCTGGGCTCCTTGGAAATAAGGAGCATAATCTGAAACATTTTATCAATCTCTATGTACATTTTGAAGTGAGAAGTTCTCTTCATTAACTGTGAAAGGATCTAAGAGGTTCCCAAATTCCACATAAAAAAGAGGTACAGCTTGGACCTCTCAATGCCCAGCTGCTTCTGTAATTTAAAGATACCTGCTGCTGCTGGTTTCTGCCTTTTCAAAAAGTTTAACCAGTGAATTCACATGAGGATTGGCATCTTAGCTTCACATCCAGCCTAATGTAAGACTTGAATAAGTCCATGTAGAGCCTCTTGGCATTATAATACTCATTGCTGTGATGCAGATCTTTCTGCCTGATTGCTCTGAGCACACAGTCCAATTCCAAAGGCTTCAAACAATTCCTAGCTGCTTGAGTGCCATCCTATGTTAGATTGAGTGTCACTCACTGCAGATCTCTTTGCACTGTATCTTCTTCATCAGTGTTACAAGATTTGTGAAATCTGCACTCAGAGCCAAGGTAGACAGCTGTTTTCCCTGGCCTGTTTTCCTAATCTCAACTTCTGTCCATCTACCCAATATAAAACCCTTGAACAATGAAAATCAAGCTCATCTGCTTTTATTATTATTTTTTCTTCCACATTTGGACACTTCAAAGTTTGGAACCTTCTTTTTCCTACGTTAGTACAGAACAAAAGAGCCCCAGTCTTGTTTTCCCTTGCGGCTGCCACTCAGTAGTCATCACTGAATCATACAAAACATTGTTGAAACAGTTCCTTCGTTTTCCATGTTGTCATTTTAAAATAGTATTTAAACTACTTAAACATTTTCTTGGTTTCTGCATCTGTAATGGATTCATTTTTATTGTTTTATCTACTATCTGGATATACTGACACTTGTTTATGGACACCTAATAAGCAATTTTATTACTGCAAAGTCAATTTACTCTCTGCTTTGCAGAGCAATACTCATGATATTCTGGAGTATCATTGTTCTTCTTATCAGTAGCCAAAGGTTAGAGAGGGAATTTGTCTGGATAAGCACTGGTATTAAGCGGTATGTGTCTAGCTACAGTTTTCCTCTGGCTGCCCAACTTGTGTTACAGTCTCGTATATCCTTTACCAAGAAGTGCAACCTAGTATAGATCCTCTAGTCATTCTTGGTGGTAAGTCACAGGGCATATCTATTCCAGTTAGGCCTGATGGACTTTAAAGCTTACGATGTACTTGCGTAATATCTATATTAGTAAATTAAATGTGCCTAGGAACGAAGGCCATCTGAGGCCACAGGGCAGTACATGTTCATACTATTAAACTTTCTCAACCTCGATAACATCATGGCTACATATAAGCCAACAATCGGGAAGTGTTCCTGGCCTGGGCTAACTACCAAATAGAGCTAAGAAACAGTCTGGGAGAGCATTATTTGGCCTGTGCCAAAAGCATGCCAGGGACTGTTCAAAAATCCGCTGCAGAGATAAGTGCCTTCTGCTGCCTCAGAGTGCTCTTTGCTGTTCATTTACTAACACAGACATGGTCTGACTCTTAACATGTATGCAGCTTTGCTACATTTTAGTCTTTTTCCCATCTTTTCTCCTTTGGACAAAACTGCTAACAAAAGCAGATTGCTTACTTGAAAGGGAAGTGACAGTGTCCAGTACTCTATGTTAGATGTGAGCTCCATGAGCTGAAGAGTGTTGTACAAAGCAAAATGCTGGGGACTCGAAACCCTTGAAAATTCATGGGCCAAACATTCTGTGTCAAATATTGTTTTTTTTTTCCCCTCCTATGTTCAACTACATTTTCATTTATTTAGAGACAGAGATACTTATAGCTCCCTTTTGGAGGACTATTTCTGTCTCCTCTGCTTTCATCACTTATGAAAACTACAAATAAATGTGTAATTATTATCAGATGTTTTAGAACAATATAAATACTTATCCCCAGAAAATTATCTGAGGAAACATTATTGGCCTTAGCTGTTAGGAGGAAAAGCCAATTTTTTTGTCATTTGGCAGCAAATTTTTTCTCTTACAAGATGAGGCATAGGCTTTGCATCGTTTTGCATTTTTTGTAAATAGTGATTTAATGACTTGTTGACTTTTCGTTTAATTTTGCTTTCTTCCCCCAAAATTTCTTGGCTACCTTTGATGATCACAAGCAAATTAATATAACTTCTCTGACTTCCCTGAGGTTATACTGAATTGTACAGTTAAGGTTGATGTCTTATGTATACAAATGTCAGTTATGTACAAGCTCTGAGCTCCACCTTGCCTGTAAAATCTAGGCTTATGCTAAGAGAAGGAGCTCCTGTTGCATTAGGGGAAATCACCTACTGAGTCTTCCTTTTGTGGTGAGCAGCTTGATGGAGCACACAAGCCTTTAACTCTGTGTGAAGTATTCAAAGAAGGGATATCCTGTCTTACACAAAAAGAAATGGTGACATTTTGTAGTTCTGTGTCTCTGAAGCACCTTCAGAGCAATTTCACAGAAAGATAATGCATTGTACCTGGTAACATCCCAGCAAGGTAGGTAGTTACATTGTAACCAAAATCCAGATCAGGAAAGCAAGACAATCGAAAAATTAACGGCCAAACAGGATTTGATATAGAAGTGGGAGATTTAATGAAAACAACAATTTAATTAATTTTTTGGGAAGGTGAATGTGACATACTATGTATAGATTAACTATGCTGTTTTTCACTCCTTGAACTTTCTCAGTTTTGTTGTGAAGGTGATTTTCTCAAATGCTTAGAAGGTAAAGTAGGTGGTGGAACTCACTAGCAGCCAGAAACACATTTTCTTATTGTTTTTCTTTTTCCCTCCATATCTTAATTAGAATGGTTATAACGTGAGCTCCTTTGTCAAAAGAGAGAATGCAGGAGAGAAACAGATGATCTGAAGAATCATCACCTCAAACCCTATTCAAAGGTGGAACAGTTTCTTGGTTAAATCCTATCGGATTGAAATTTTTGTCACTTTATTTGAGCAAAGGAAAGGTCATTCTTGAAAGAGGAAAGGAATGGTGATGGCTAAGATTTTGATGTGAAAAAGGGCAAAGCCTTTTAGCTTATAGTAGTCACGCTAAATGTTGCAGTCATTGTTTGTCAAACTGAGTTCCACCCTGAGAAACCAAACTCGTGGTGACAGCTTTAAAACTATTTTGTTGAGAAAAACTCGTACAGAAATGAAGTAAATAAAAAGGGAGGTAAGAAAGATGGAATATACATTTATACCTCCCTGATGTTCCATATACGTGTTGGGCATTCTTAAGAAGTCATTCCTAACACTCATTTGTCAAATTTGGTGCCATTGTGGACTACCTGAAAAATCTGTATTATTATTTTTGCAAAAACATGTTTGACAGGATATCAAAACTTCGTATTTTAATTAACTCGGGTGATTTTTTTTCTCCTGAAAATTCATGGAAAGAACATTTACACTGTATGAGACAGAATCTGTAAGAGGTACTCTCAGCTTAGATATCAGACTTTGTGCACAACAGAACCAACTGTGTCATTCTGGGTGAGCAGACATCCTCTGTGGTAGCTAACCATACAACCTCATGTGGGAATGAGTAAGGAACATATCCAAATGATCTTTCTTAGAAGCAAGCAGTTATTTATCCAAAATAACTTTAGGATATTTATCCAAATTCAGATGCTTCCTTGGAGCTGGGCAAATCTTTGGACTGCTATCCTTTCTTCCATACAGAAGAAGGGCCAAATATATAGTCTTCATAACCTCCATATTCTTTTTGTCAGTTTTTAAACTCTTGTATTAAGCATAACGACAAAATGTTTTCCCCCTGTATGTCTTGTGCAAACAAAATAGCACATGCAGAGTTATTTCTCTTAGATATCTGGCAAGGCATATGACTGATGGTTAGAAATTTTGACTTGGTTAAAACAAAATTTAGCTCATGTTAAAGCATTAAAGAAATGCTGATGAGGTCAAAGCAAATTCTCTGATAAAGCTGTAAAATCACCCCAACACACAAACATGTCTGAATCCTACCATTAGGCTCTCATGCAGTCTGTTTCTCTGCAGCGAGCAAGTAGCTGTAACCCTTCAGTGCTGAAACTGAATTTGGCAGAGACACTCGAGAACTGAAGTGACACGCACAGAATGTACTAATTGCTATATATAAAGGAATTTCAGTTCTACATCATTTTTTCTATATCACCACAGAAAGTATTCTGTGGGTTTGTTAGCCTGTCCACAAAGAAAGATTTCCATCGTTATTTTTTAGGTATAATTTGTGCAAGTGGTGTGGTAAAACAGTTCTGTAAATCAAGTGAATATAATGTATATATGTATATTTCACTTCCTTCTGTAGGTTTCACCTATAGTAGGCTTTGTCTGCGTGTCAGAGGTAGAGACTTGGAAAAAAAATATGTTGTGTGAAATTTTCTGACCACAGTGTTTAATTATATATCAGGCTATTAAAGCCTGTTTCCAGCTGAAATGTTTTCCTTAAGAAGCCAGAACTGAAAGGGTTATGGTTTGTTACTGCAGCAGTTATCAGCAGACAGCCATCTAACCTTTGGTACTTACAGGTATTTTATGGCTCTTGATCATATTATCAAATTCTTCATTAATTTTTTTGTATTTTTCTTCAGTGCGTGGGGTGAGGGCGTAAGAGGAGTCAGGATCGGGGCTTTCACAACCTTTGTTTTCTTTCTTGTTCAATGCCTGCCAGGTTCAGAGAAATATCAAAAAGTAAAAAAAATGAATGGGAGCTCAGAATACTTACACATAATCTTTGTCTGCTGATCATTAGATCAATATCTTCGTTAATTTTCCTGTACTTGTCCTCAGACTCAGGGCTGTGACCTACTGAATCGTCTGCATCGGGGTCTGGACTGTCACAGCCATTAAGTCCTTTCTTTCTCAACGTCTGAAATACATAATTTGGAAAGTTCAATCCTTGACATAGGCTGCAAGAAAGACTCAGCAGTGTTAGAGTAACATAAACCGTCCGAAGGTGGAAGGTTTTACATTATAATTTAGGGAAAGAAACTGTCTACGCCACAGTGATGCTATAGGTCTCCTGTTATGAGTAGCAAGACAAGATTATACAGACCTCCTCCCTCTGAAACTGGAAGCTGTCAAAAAAGAATGAAGCTACCAATATGGCAAAGTGCCTGTGTTAGTACCCCCCACTCCCACCACAACTGATAGCATTAAGAGGTTAAGATACCCACCCAGAAAACAACTCATTTAAACATATTTACACATATTAATAAACACTAACAGCAAAGGACACATACTGTTTAGACTGGAACACCCTGTGTTTTCCTTTTTTTTTCTAAAGAAAGATATAGGAGGAAGAAATTGAAAAAAAAAAAAAAAAAGAAGAAGAAGAAGTAGCAGACAGCAATTCATGTTCTTCACAGAAGAAGTAGTAACTAAATCAAATTCTTCCTTTGAATTTGATGTAAGGGATGACATTAACAGTGCCCTGCCATTCCTAAATGCATGTTTTTGGCAGGACAAGTGGGAGGAGAGAGTTGTGAACATGGCTGTGAAATACTGATTCAGAGCTTCTAGACATAGTGTTTACTTTTTATTGATTCCAGTATGCTACAAATGTGTAGTGCTGAAGTTTAACATAAAGGAAAAAAGCACTGCTAGAACAGATGCTTAGTAAAGAGTCAAAACAGATGAATTTCAGGTTCAGCAGCTCAAGTTGACGCTCAGAACCATGAACATCATCACCAAGATAAATAACAGAGATGAAAAAGATAAAAACCAAATAAAATCAGTAGGTAACAATTTAGGTATGTTGCCTGGCCTCTAACAGGCTTTAACTGATCTACCAGTCACCCACTGCATTAAAGTAAAAGAATATGAGAAACAGGTCTTTGTGGACTGTCCAATACAAGCAACAGTACACAAAGTCAATATTTGTAAGATTTCTCAAAATTAGCTTTAAGAGTTCTTTGGTCAAAAACACTTCAAAGAGTCCATTTGGCTGTCTACAAACATTATCAGACAGTTCACAGGTTTCAGCTGAAGCCTGGCTGAGAAATCTCAGTTACAACACATAGATTACATAGCACTCCTGTGTTGTTAAGTGGCTATGCTGATGCTGTGTGATTAGTGTCTGATGCTCTACCTTGTTTCTTTTAGCCTCCTAAGAAAGGCTGCCTCTACTCTGAGCTTTTTTTTTTCTTTGGAAAAGTACTTTCCTTAATTGCTTTCTTTACGGCAATGCCCAATTTTGCACTGTTAAATATCCAAGTACTACAATTTCATACTTTGATTTTGTATTACTGCATTTATATATTAAAAATTAGACTTCATTTCTGTATTTTACACAAGATGGAAGAAAAAGGCCATCTTAGTCCTGCAGAAGCCATAATGTTACTGAACTTGTGGAGACACGACTTGAATCTCGTGTTTTCTTCACACCAACAAAATGGTGGTGCTCACCCTTATGAGATCTGAGCCTTCCAAGTCCATGTTGTCAAGGACCTCCAAACACATTTTGGTAACTGTGGAAGGCTAGCTCAGTGTAGCGCTTTTCAAAATTCAGTTACCTATGAAACTTCACGTTTAATCCTATGAGCTATTTCTGACTCACAGAAAAAATTATAAATGCATTTGAATTGAACCTTAAGATGAGACAACTTGAATGACTCTCTCCACTTCTCCACACCCACTTATCTCTCCTTTATGGTTTAGATGTTAGCTACATGACAGAGTCATGTTTGATTTCTACTGCTAATAGCTTGAAACAAACCAAGTATAAAGAGGACTTCTGCAATCAGCTGTTGTTTTACAGAGTTAATAGACAAATACAATGCTGTAAAAATGAAAATTCCCTTTTATATATATAAACTAATCCATTTTATATTCATAAACTTAGCAGGCACAGTAAACCAATTGGGTTTACATGGTAAGGTTTTAGTAGCAGAGGGGCTGGAGGGGTGGCCTCTGTGAGAAGAGCCCAGCAGCTGCCCCATGTCAGAGAGGAGCCAGCTCCAGCTGCTCCAAAAGGGACCCGCTGCTGGCCAGAGCTGGGCTGTGAGCGATGCTGGTTGTGCTCTGGGAGACCAGATTGAAGAACGGGGAAAACAAAAATCTTCTGTGCTACAGCAGCTGGGAGAGTGAGAAGTGAGCACCAGCCCTGCAGCCCCCAGGTGAGTGCAGCAGGAGGGCAGGAGGTGCTGCAGGCAGGCAGCAGCAGTTCCCCTGCGGGCTGTGCAGGGAGAGGCCCCTGGTGGAGCAGGCTGTCCCCCTGCAGCCCATGGGTCCCACATGGAGCAGATCTCCACGCTGCAGCCCCCCCATGGGTGGAGGAGCCCCCGGTGGAGCAGGTGGATGTGGCCTGGAGGAGGCTGCGGCCCATGGAGAGCCCCCGCAGGAGCAGGCCCCGGGCCGGAGCTGCAGCCCCCCCGGGGAGAGGAGCCCCCGCAGGAGCAGGGGGCCTGGGGGGAGCTGCCACCCACCCGTGGGGGACCTGTGCTGGAGCAGTTTGCTGCTGGGGGATGGATGGACCCTGTGGGATAGAGCCGTGTGGGAGAAGTTCCTGAAGAGCTGCTGCCTGTGGGCAGCCCCCGCAGGCTTAGTTCGGGAAGGACGGCATCCCATGGGAGGGACCCCACGGGGAGCAAGGGCAGAGAGGGACCATGAAGGAGCAGCAAAGAAGAAGAGTCAGGGACTCTTCCCCATTCCCCTGCACTGCTCAGAGGGAGGAGGCGATGGAGGGAAAATGGTTTTTGTTTGCTTTTAGTTCTCACTGTTCTAGTCTGTTGTTAGTTGGCAATAAATTACATTAATAGTCATGTTCAGAGTTTGTTTTGTCCATGACAGTAATTGGTGAGGGATCTCCTTGTCCTTATCTCAACCCATGTACTTTTTTTTTTTTGTTTGTTTCATATTTTCTGCCCCAATCCTTTTGTGGAGGGGAAATCAGAAAGTGGTATGGTGGTGCTGAGCTACCTGCTGGTGTTAAACCACAACAAACCCGAAGACCAAAATCAGCAAAACCATGCTGGTATTCTACCCTAAATTAACTTTAACAGAGTAGAGGCAAAATTTTCCCTTGTAAAACTCACCAATCCAGTGTGATTGACTGGTGCCTTGGCTGACATGGCTAGTCCAGCTCACTGATCCTGTGCCCTTCTCCCTGCCCACCTCCCCTAAATTGCAATGTGATAAGGTTAGGCAACATAATTATCCACAAGTGTGCTTCAGTCAGAGGCCCAGCTCTAGCTCTTTGAGTGCTGGAACTAATGCCTTGTTCTGTATGAATTGCATTTTTGGGGAAAAGTGCAATGAACAGAGAAGATTTCCTGTCTCTGGGTCTCTCGAGGCATCTCTTGCCCCTTGCCCATCCTTCTGTAGGTCCATTGTTGCCTCTGTGTGTAAGGAATCATGCTGCAACCCTGCCTTCAGCTGGGACGCTTTCTCACTTTCTGGGAATATTTTCCTGATCTCTTTTTTTTTTGCACAGGAACACATTCTCATGAACCTTGTTGATATTTCATTGTCTGTAAGACCCCTGCTTTTGTCTCTCCTTTTGTGCCAGGTTACTTTGGCACTGAATAAAGAATGAAAAGATTATAAGGAAAAAGACAGAAGAACAGACTAGTAGACCGTGCAGACACATACGCACAAATACACAGTCCTCCTCTGGAGAGGGTAGCACGCTAAAAGTGACATACTTATCCACTGCAGTAAGGTAACGAGTGGTATTCAGGACAAATATAATGATCCTAAGCATCTTATCATTCATTATCTCTGGCTTCTCAACATGCAATACCGTTTTGTCTGTTCTGCTGCATTGTGTGTTACTTTACTCTCTACATTATTACCAAACTCATACCTCTCATAAGGCTCTTTTATTATTGTGCTTCAACACATCTGATACTTGGTACAACACAACTAAAAGTGGCACTGACCGATATCTAACAGATTCCTCCTTATTCACAAGCTCTCTGGACTCCATGTCAAACTTTCCCTCTCCTCCTCAGCTCTGCGTCACCTCTTGATTACAGAGGCTGATTCTGAACCTCAGAGAAGAATGGAGTCATTAAGAAGGCCAACTGGGTTTCAGCAGGCTAGGGTCTTTGACCCAGTCTTGCAGTGACTTAGAAATATTTTTTCTTACCATGTTAAGCTGTCATAGCCTCTTGCAAACCCTGGAAAATAGCCAGACCTATAGCATCCTCCTGGAGATTAGCTAGTTTCCAAAGATTTAATGACTATTCAGGGAATTTTTAAGAGGATAAAATTACACAATTGTATAGTGCATTGCATTCTAGAGAACCCCAAGCCAGATTTCAGTTATTTTTAAAGAAAATAAGCCTTTTTTTTTTTTTTTTTTTTTTTTTTTTGGTGCTACGGAGGCTCTACTTTTTCCAAGCAATTAAAGAAGTAATTATAACTTAAAACAAGCCACGGCATTTGAAAAACAAAATGGTTAAAGGAAAACAACCTTTGGCTGAAATCTCATATGCCAGCAATTTAGCCTAAATCCTGCTCTATAAATCTCTGAGGAGAAGTGCTGACTTAGTGACATACTGGCTGCTGTAAAATGAAGTATAAACAACTATTTACTTGCACTTCATGCAAAATTTATCATCACTACAAAAGCACAAAAGAAAATATGGCACTATCAGCCGGGTGTGGTTTTATCAAGGCAATGGAAATCATCACAATTTGAAGGCTTTTGAGGAGGAAAAGCCTTTCATTTTCTTTGTTTGTGCAGTACAATCTTCTTTTAGAATTTCTTTAACATGAAGAATGGAAAAAGCCAGAAATTCATTTTTTTTTTTCATTCTTTCTTTTATTTTCTTTTTAATATTTTATTTTTATTTTTCATCCTATCTTTTAGTGCGTTCATCTTTGATCTTTGTAGAGGGGTTTCTCATTTCTTCTTAATAGCTTTATCTACCAGGGAGCTGATCTCCATAATGCTGTAAGGCTTGAAAAGCCACAGATACTTGGGCTGGAAATGCTTACATTAGCTGACAAAGTAAAAGACCAGGTCAGCTGATAAGGTCCCCAAAAAGTTTAGACTAGCCCAATCTGCATGTTCTATTTATATATCCTGTGGATGAAAGACTCAACTAGCTGTTACAAGGTTAATCACTATCTTCATTTGTGTTATGAGAAGTACTATCTCATTGTCATTTCATCTGTACTCACAACTTCTACTACAGAAAAATTAAGAATTGCAGGTCTGCTTTTACTAATTCCCGTATTTGTTATGTTGTCTAGAGGTTACCATAATGATGTCTAACTGATAACATCACTAGCAACCATGAGAATCCACAAAGATGTAATTTGGTATATTATACTCAACTGTCAGGAGACAAAAACCACAAGTGCCCTCTATTTTCCACTATCTCTTTCCTCTATCTGGATAGGAGAAATCTTCCAGCCACAAATGAAAAATGGTTTGGTCTCCGTTTTGCTCACTGGAGCCACATATCTACGTGGCAGGGCAGACAATAACCAATTATAAAGAAATCATATGCTATTGTGTTCAATTGCTTTAGCATTAATAGCCATTCCAAAGCACCCAGCCAAATTTATGGAAACCCTCTAAAATGCAGGAAATATTTAAATCATGGGCCTGATTCATTTAAGCATCTGTTTGCTCTCTGTGCAACAGAAACGTTAAAGTTAGTAAGTGTGGAGTGAAGACAACCTTCACTGTCTTCTCTTGCACAGTTATATAATGATGAAATTTTATGATGAAATTGCACTGTACAATGTATGGTGCAATCAAGTAATGAAAGATTCTAGTGAAATGAAAAACACAAAGAGGAAGAGGTAGGTTGCTATGGGAACCGTCCATCTGAATTCCCTGACTTCTGTGTAACTAAAATCTGAAATTTTATGTTCCATTAATGTAGAGTTCTTAGATTTTTACGTTGAATAATGAACATAAACTAGTATGCTGGTACTAATGCACTTTAATTGCATGTTTAGGAGAATCAGATAAAACATTATTATACTTACTGTTATCTAACAAGCTCCAGGCAGAAAAAAAAAATGTATACCAGTAACAGAGAAAAATGGAACATTTCTTACCTCTTTTGTATAAATTGTAAAATGCTTTTGTGGTTTATGCCTTTTTTGAAATAAGCTACAGGGCTTATACAATAGCTGAACTTCTAGAACCACATGTTAACCTTTTTGTTACTATTTTATTTTCACATAAGTTTCAAAGAAAAAAAAATTTCCATTGTCTGGTCCTGTATGTCTCTCTTCTTCAAATGAATACACATAAGCATGTTTTTCACTACAATACACCAACCCTCAGCTTGGATTTGTGGCTCAGTTTTGCATGCCAAGTGATTATTCTCTCCTCCTTCAAGTACCTTCTCTAATCACACCTCTTGTGAAACCAAACAATGCCGACACCCTGTGCCAGTAGCATCTGCTTCTCTTTGCTTTTGGATGATCAACCAGCATGTTATGAATGCCTGTATGTATATTCTGCAAGCTCCTTGGGCTGCAAGGTTTCTACCTGCCTGCAAAGTTCAGCCTGTTCCTTTCCACTCCTGCTCCTGACATGGGCCAAGACATATCCTCCATAATATTTTGTCATTCAGGTACAACCCCAAATTAATCCACAGTGTTCGGAAAGAGCCCTGGGACAGTGGGGTGTTTGCTTCTCCTCCCTGTAGGTCTGCTAGGTGACTCAGGCACAAGGGAGCTTCTGCATACCCTTGCTGCCTTGACTGCCTTTTGGGGAGACAGGGAGGCTGGAGGTGGGGAGAGGGTGGAGGTTTGCTCCCTAAAAGAGACCCAGCAGGTTCAACTTGCCAGGGTTTGCATTATGCAGGACAGCGTTGGCTTTATAGAAGTACAGACAGACGATGGATATGTCAAATTCAGAGATCTCATAGCAACTAATCTAAACCATGCATCTTTCTGGGTTTTCTCAGAAGGAAACAAAACCAAATCGCACGACGATGCTGGCATTAAAGGTTTGTATTGAAATTTCTGTCATTGCACATAACACAGCTCACACCGCTATGCTCACAATTATTTCATGGGATGTGGAAAACATGCCCATCCGTCATCACATTTGTAAACTATTTTTTAAAAATTTAAATCTGAATAATTCCTGAGACTCTAAGCAGGGTCATTTCCTTATCCCTCAAGCTTATCCTCATCTCTCTTTGCAGGTCTGAAGACCCCACGTATCCTGTGGGCAGCTGAGGTAGGATTCCTGCACTACCCTCAGTGGAGGAGATCACACTTCCTGGCTTTGATGGTAGGGACAGGCACAGGCAGCAGCGGGTGAGGCTGTGCATCCCTGCCACCCATGGGTGGCTCTCCCTGTCCCCAGCCCTGTCCCCAGTACTTTACCAGTGTACCACTGCCATGGTGATGGGATTAGTGACCTAAATGCAATGCCAATCTAGCTGTGATTACACCTTCTGATAAAATCATCCCTGCATAAAATTGAAATGGTAAAAAATATAATTAGATGTTTTAGATGTTAGTCAAAATTTACCGTACTATCAGATGCACCCTTTCCACCCAAAGACAGGGTTAAAATTAAAATCATGTGCAGCTCTGCTGTGGTTAAAAAAAACACAAAACAAAACAAAAAAAACCAGACAACTTCCCTGAGATTGACTTTAGTGCTTCATATACTAAATTAGCAGATTATTTACCTAGATCAAAGGTATACTCTCAGGATATTTGTGTTTTAGGATCGAACAGGTCTCACTGCTCCTTGTGCAACCCCGTGATTATAACCTCAGACTGGGGGCCCAAAGACCAGTTGCAGACCCTGTGTTCAACTAATGGAAATATGGAAGATGTGGGTTAGGACAGAAAACTTCATCCCGCTCCCAGTTCTTGCCAGCACTCTTTATGCATGCTGCCTTGTCTACATATGTATGCCTTGGGCTACAGCACCATGACCTTAGAGACATGATTTAGTGGGTGACATTGGTAGTAGGATGATGGTTGGCCCAGATGATCACAGAGGGCTTTTCCAAACTTAATGACCCTATGATTCAATGACCATCTGTAGAATGAAGGTCAACGCCACAGCACTGTGGCAAATACCCAGCTTTCCATTCTCTGTCTTGGGATGTGGGTTTACAGAAAATAGACTTCCATGGTCTCACAAGGGTCAGTATTTGTGGGACGACCCTGTGAAGACAGCGCTTCTACATCCTGGCTACTTGCAGAAGCTTTGAGGCAGACACACCACCAGCCTGCTAGCAGCCTGTCTGCCAAGGGATGCAAAGATGGCCTCAAGCCAGAATAGATGCATCTCTGGCTTGCCTCTTGCCCCTGGGCCACAGCATGGTATCAGTCCATTATGTCTTTAACTGACTTTTCAAAACAGTTAAAATATACAAAGTATTAAAAAAGCCAGATTTTCTCTAAACTTTATTGGGCATATTTAAAACAGAAGAAGATATTGTGTGACATAGTATATTTGATTTGTACTAGGTTTTGCTGCCAAACACAGAAAGTGTATGAATGGAAAAATAAACTTTACAGTAGTTCAGCAGAATCCTCACAGCTTCTTTAGGGAATAGGAGGCCACTTAAAAATAAACACTGTAATCATCAACAGGTTGTTATTTCCCTCCTTTTTATGTTTGTCTATCTATAATCCTTCTCCACTGACTCCATCCCTTCCAGATGGAGCGCTGCCCTCAACATTTTCATTTGTGTATAATTTAGTCCGATATATACACAAATGCAAGGCTGAAGTCAGATCTCATTTACACTAGTGTAAATCTGTGGCTGGAACAGCTGTAAAGACACCAGTTGAGTTATTCTAGATGTACAGTGGTGTTACCAAGTCTGTTAACATCAGGGTTGCTATCGCTTCAAACACACAGTATTTGAAACATGCAAGGCTTAATATAAATGGCTGCAGAAACAATTAACTATTTCAAATGCAGCTGGTGTTTTTCCATGATATAAATGATAACCTTTAATACTAAATGCCATAGTCAAAATACTTGAGAAACATGATAAACAAAGTAACGCATATTTTACAGAATCTTATTACAGAAAGAATGGCAGCTGATAATGACGTATGCTTTGTATACATTTTTAACATTATCTATGTTCTAGAAGATCCTAAAAAGACACTGAAATTGTATGTTTTAGGACTGCTTCACACATCATTAAAAATGCAACCATTCTGGGGTGAACATATAGTCAACTTGTGTCAGTTATACTAGGCAATGAAGTTTCCAGCAGTAGAAATGGCAAATATCTCTGACAAACAAAGCTGTAACGTAGGATGTAAGTTATGGAGTATTTCCTTGACCAGGGGCAAACACCTTTATTCTTAGTAAGGGGACCAGGGAATCTTTGATGACCACAACATTTTGCTTTTCCATTTCATCTGAAACAGAGCACCTCCAGCAGCACTGAACTGGTGCAGCAGTACTGACTCAGCAGTGAAAATGCCACCCACTGAGGCAAGAACACCACTTCCTTCAGCACCTGGGTTTTCTTTGGAGGTCTCCCATAAAAACCTTGAATGTATCAATGTTCTGAACAGAGGGTTGTGTTTTTTTCTTTTTTTTTTTTTTTTTTCTTCCCAGAATTTGAACATCTATTTTACAGCAGATCAAATTGCAGGTTATTAAAAAAAAAAACAAAAACAAAAAAAAAAAAAACATAAAAAACCCACCACCAACAAAAAAACTACCAATATGACAATGAGCAAATGTTGCTGAATAGCTGTTCCTTTTAAAGGCAAAAGAACATCCCCTTTTATTTTTATAGTACCATAATTGTTTTATCCATTGGTAAAAATGCTCAAATCAATATATATATATTTTAAATGGTGAATTATAATAGAGGTTAGATCTCTGAAACTCTAGCCTTCTGTTCCTTTGGAGAATGGAGGTCTTAAATAGCAACAAAGCAATAACCATCAGCTCCCTGTTCTGCTGATAGAGTCAAGTTTTCACCAAAGAGAAAGAGAAGGAAATTTCTCCACAAGGCTTAGAGTGAGTGAGCACTATTTGAGAGAAAAAATTGGCCCGTAGTTTTAAATGTGAAAACAGATGACTCAATCGTTGCAGACTTTCATACTTGGTTTAAGACATCTTTTTTTTCTTTTTCTTTCCTCGTTAGACCAACAATTTATATGAGTTCTGTTATTTACCAGAAACATTTGTGAAAAATTGTATCTATCATTAAACAGCTGCTAAGATCTCCAGACTGTGATATACATTTGTCTGCTTACAATAGCGTCATCTGCAAGTAACAAAGGAGTGGGTCCTGTTTTCCCATGGAAAATCCTACAGAGGTAGCAAGATTCAGACAGCAACTTTTCAAGCTGAACCTTACAGACATCTCAACTAAATACTAACCAAAGAAGGAGTGAGAGCTTACAATGAGAAGTTGTGTGGAGGAACTGGATGAAACTACCAGACTGGATGATTATCCCAGGAAGCCAGTCCTTCAGACAACCTCACAAATACCTGCAAAAAAAAGGGCTTACATGCTACCTGCTGTAGCTTTGTTGAGTACAGGCTAAGTTGAACTAACATGACAATGGTCAGCTTCAGCACTCTGTTTGGTAGGGGAAAAAACTTGAGAAACAGAGCACTTCTAGTATTGTCACTGCTTGAGAAAGGCAAGCAGACTCCAGTTAGAACAGTTTGACCAGAAATGTGGATGTGAGAGCAAAGTTTACGGACCTACTAGTACCTTAATGGTGGAGAGGGCAAAATATACAAGAAAAACAAACAAGTAACAAAAAAGTCTTCATTCAGAAACTGAGCATCTTTCCATGAAAATTTCAGTTTCCTTTAGAAACAGCTAAAGCATATTTTAAGTGGTAGGGTTTTTCATTGTAAAACTGGATTTCTTTTTTTGGACAAAATTACAGTTTTGTAAAGAAGAATTGGTATATTGGCCTGCCAAAGCCCCGCTGTCTGAAATCTTCAAGCCTTTAATCATATGGTATTCCCACACAGAGAATTATGTGGGCTACAAAAGATGTTTCTCCCTGGGCCCACTAGCTGTGCAGAAGGACCAACAGAGCAAGGCCTGTTTCCATGCCTCCGTGACTTGGTGGAGTTGGAAAGAAGGCCTCTGCAATGAGTGCATGGGCAGTGCTGTCTCCGTGAGGATGCCTGAGGGCTCTGGGAGACCAGCTTTGGTGTCTCCTGCCACTGTGGTGTAAATTACCTTGCATTGCTACCCAAGAAGAGCAACTTGAGGCTGCTTGGCCTGTACCCAAGTGGCGGAGGTGGAGCAGCTGAGGGGTGGGCATGCATTCCCCTCCTCTGACTCTGCTGGTAACCTCTGTTGGGGAGAGGCAATAAATAACTCGGTGGGATAATGCTGTCACAGCTGTTTCCTCAGACAGCCTCAGTCAGAGCCTTACAAAACCATGCTGCATATGAGGAATTGAGCTTTTCTTAAGGAATACTACAGGGTCTCTAATATTTTCTGTACATTTGAATTTGAAAATTAAATTTTAAAATCAAGCAGAAGCTGATTGTGCCAAAGAAATAAGAGGCTATGGCAAGACAAGATAAGCTTGCCTCAAAATACATGTGGTTTTGCCTCTTACTATAGAAATCTTAAAATCAAAAGTCTGGCAAACAGATCTTAACTGACTTCAGTAGGCCCAAACTTTCTCACAGCACCTACAGTAGCAAATGGGACAAGCAATATCCCAAATAATAAAAATTTCAGTGAAAACCACTGCTACAAGATCCTTTACATGAAGAGGACAGTTGGCACATAAAGGAAAAAAAAAAAAAAAGAAGTAGGCATATAGAAACATCTTGTGTTTGGAACTGCACAATTTTGTTCCTAGTCTCTGCAGGCAGTTTCACAGTCTTGAGGTGTGTTTGGAGTTTCTCAACGACATGAAACTTTCAAATACGCTACAGCATATTACTTAAAGCGTTTCTAAAGTTTGGCAGGAGTTTCTGCCTGGGGTATGCTAGATCACAAGATCCCTCAATAAAATATCAGTGGGGGGAATGGATAAGTACTTCTTTTATTCCTGCTAGTGAATTGGTCATGGAGATAAGTAGGAAGCAGATGTTACTGCAGAATGTTTGGTCATCTCTGTTTTGCTCCATCACTGTCAGTTGAGGAAGAGGTGGAAATAAGAACATCTCTCCCATGAAAAAGATTGTACAGAAGGAGTAAGAGGGACTCTCAGACTCCTTAATGGGAAGGGAATGAACAATTTATTCTGTAAGAGAAAGAGGTTTGTATAACCCTCGGGGACCCAGCATTTTACCTGAAGTCCAAGGTCAGAAGCTTCTTACCTTTGTTCAGCCTACAGCATAAAATGTCTGTGCAGCTTCAGCTGTGAACCCCTCATGGGTGTTACCATCGGGGAAGTTTCATTCTAGAAAATGAACTCCTTACTGCTGATGCAAGCCAACTCAGAACTGTTGCATATAGGTATCTACAAGGGTCCTCACAATTCAACAGTTTGGCTGATGAAGCCAATTAGACAGAACACACCCCTATACCTGCCAACATCTGAAAGCTATAAATGAAAACATCTAGGGACAGAGAAATGAGAGCACACCTTTTTAAGAGTCGTTTGGAAAATAAACATTTTTTTAAAGGGACATTGTAGAAAAATGGTCATTGAGGAGCGTTCTATTTTGGCCACATTGCTTTGACATGCACCCAAGAGCTTACAGTGAAGCCATAAAAACCAATCCACACCCTGCTGTAACTCCTTGCTGCAAGAAAGGGCCTTGTAACAGGAAATGGCTATGGAACAGGTCCAGTAAAGGATTTAGGGACATAGAAAGTTCAATTTGGCATTAGTTAATATTTATGCACCTGACCTCCAGAGAGGCATTCTCACTGCTAGGGTGTGAGGCTTCCTATTAAGGACACAGTATGAACTTGGTGCTGTAGAACAGGACCCAAGCCCAGCAGTACGTGGTAAGTAAGTGAGTGGCCCAGATCAAGCAAACACGGTTTCAGAAATCCCATTCCTCATCAGAAATTGCAATGCAGAGACACCTTCACCCATGAAGACCTATGGGGCATTCAGGCATTCTTTCCAACAATCAGTCTTTCAAAGATCTGTGGAAGAGTCACTTTTCCTTTTAAGAAAAAGCTGCTGCTGATTTTCCATATCATAACTAGCCCTTAGAAACCTGACACAAAACTGGAAACAGTTTTTTTTTTTTTGGTTTCTTCCTTGACGTGAATGTGTTGAAACTATTATCAAATTATTATTATCTCTCATGTTCCTATCAAGGTTAGGATTTACACAACTTCCCATGCTCTGTACAATTCTAGATGGATTAAATCTCTGCACTTCCTGGTTATATTCTCTCTCTCTCTCTCTCTCTCTTTTTTTTTTTTTTATTAACAAATGTATCATTTGTTGGGTCAGAGAAACAGAACTCAATAGGCAACAGAGCTTTGTGGCTTGTTACAGCATTTTCATCTGAGGGGAGAGTCTGTTGAAATATGATTTCTGCTCCAGAGGTGGTGTTTGCATTTTACATTAAAAAGACTCTGTTCAAATACAGAAAGAAAGCTTAAATAAAGGAACAAAACTGTAGTCTCTGTTCCTTTGTTATGGTGGACCAGCAGTATTTTCTGAATCTGTTTTGCGTAAAGCTTGGTTTGTGCGTTGCATTAGGTATACCTAGAAAATGCTTGCCAGGGTTAATTTATTCAGAGAGTGCTGAGAGTTCCTAGATATTTGGGGGCTTAAACAGGGAATGGAAAAAATGGACTCTTCATTTTGGTCCAGATTGGGTTCATCGTAAGTGAGCACAGTTCAGGCCCCTACAAATCTTCAATATTAAACAACAAGGTTTCTCACAAAGTTCATATGCCTCCAATTAGGCTTTTCGCTAAATGACCGTTGTTGCCATATTTTAAAGGTTTTGCATAGCTGCTTCTCTGAAACACTTTAGGATATAGGATGGAAAGAACGGAGCATAATTACATTTTTTATTCACAAGTTAAACAATATATGTGGGTTGTAGGAGAATTTACCCTTTTGAAGGAAAGCTTCTTTTCACATAGGTTATAAAAGTACAGAGGAAATGCTAGAGTGCACGCTTACAACTGCTGGAGACAAAAGTGTAAAGCTTCTATTTTATTGATAAGTGTTTGAACATGCTAGAAGTATGTAATAACCAAACCTTGGATTATAACTGTGAAAGGATAAATTATGTGTTTTTATGTTTGGTCATGTTATAGCTATGATTCTATTGTAGTAATCTAAATACACTTTAAACAACATACATTCCATTAGGAATTGCTTCTTTGTCAAGATTTTGATCTCTTTTGAATCAATCTATAACAGCTGTGTGTTGTTTAAAATACTCTTATTGACTCTTCTATAATTTGCTTTCTTTGAACAGGCTGTGTGCTCTAACATTTGATCAAAGAAATAAACATATACTTTAACAACCCAAAGTAAAGTGCATGCACATTTTTTATAACAGTGCACTATAAAATGTAATTATAGTTGTCTATATATCAAACAGGACGATGTAAATAATGGGTTTGTGATTTTTTTTAATGCAAGCCTATTCAATATATCACAGATTTTTCCCTTTAACATAGTGCTCTATCATGCAAGAGCATTAATGCAGTTAATTAAAATTTAGAGCACAAATGATGCAACTTCTTTTAATAGTGTGTTTACTCCTTCATTAACCGGTAACCATATATAAAAACACCCATGGCAAAATTAAAAGAGAAAGGAAAATCTTGACTGAAACCCTGTTTTAAATGCCTTTTTTTTTTCTGTTTGTTTTCTTTCTTTTTTTTTTTTTTTTTTTTTTTGTTCAAGGAATAATGGGTATTTAAGTACTGCAAATGCTTAACAGTTATGGCCTATGGACTTCAATTCATTGCTGACCACTAGACTTGTGAATATTAAAAATGTAGAATAATAAAGCAGATGTGTTTGAGGTTTTATAGCCTTGCAAATTTGGTAACTTACATTAATTTCAATTGTCTTTTATATAAACAAACACATAGTGGCCTCCTTGAATTCAGGGCAAATGGAGTCCAATCAATACGAGCTACATAATACATAAAGGATGAATGCAAATCTTATAGTACACAAATAAATAATTAATTTATTCCTTCTTACAGTAACAAGGAAGAAAAGTCAGCACATTCTGAAGTTTAACAGAGCTTTTGCCAGCACTATGAAAACTGTGGGAAGACATCTCAAGAACTGACAGCGTTACCTGTGTGCAGACCAGGGAAGAAGAGAAGTGAGATATTTTGCATAGTGCAAGACAGATGGGTAAGGTAAGCAGGCCAGCTCCCTATAACAGGTCAGGTCAGGTACGCAGAAAGTCAGGGCTAGCCACACCTCTTGTATCCCCATCCTCCCTGGTGTTTCGTGATGAAGCACCTCCCGTGCAGTGCCTTTGTTGCTCAGAGAGAGGGTTCACTGATGGTTAACTCTGTGGCATGGAAGGGATGTGCACATTTACTTACAAATGTAAGGAGAGTAAATGCTACTCATTGTATGAACTATTTAGGTCCCAATTCTGCCACCTGTACTGACAGGGAAACTGCTTCAGAAATGAAGCTACGATACTGCAAATTTTTACTGGAGCATTCAACTCTCCCCTTCTAAATAGTTTCACTGCCTGAAACAGGACTTCTGTTAATGTTTGTAGAAATAAAACCTATCATAGTCTTGCTTACTACAAAATGCGATAGAATCTGTAGAAATTGGTGTCTGTATAAATTGTAACCAGACGGTTTTGAAGTTAGTCAGAAGGCTCTCATTGACCACTTCAGGCTTTAAGTCAGGGGTGTAATCAGACCCGAATGGTGGAGTTTACATCACAGAGGTTTTTGATTTTTGATAGAGTAGGACTCTTTTTACTGATACAACTATGAGCAGTGGCGAAGGGCCCACATCTGGAAACATTTATACACTGAAGAAAAACCTTTCCCCGTTGTAAGCATATGGAGAACTGTGCATCACTGGCTGATTTTGCAGGAGCCTCAGAACACCCAGTCTTCAGTGGTGGTTTGATAAAAAGGAGCTGACAGCTTATGGGAGCCCAACAAAACAAAACATTTTGGGGGACAGGAGGGCAAGTCCAGCAGTTTGCACTAAAGGTAGTTGTGAATTAACAGAAGACATAGCATTTTTGAACTTCTGATTAATATTGCTGTGTAAGAATCCAGGTAAATAACCACATTTTGTATTTACCTTTCAAAGCAGGGATGTCTCAAAAATGAAAAATGGGTTTGCTCACAAAAGCCTTTGTCTCTGGAACACTGCTATAAGTAGCTCACTATCTAGGTTGAAAATGGTAATACAGGGTAGTGTGTCCTATTTTTCCATGCTTGCAGAGAAGATACAATACGGGAATTCAGCCTTGGTAATTACTAATACACCACACAGACACAATTACACGCTGTGTACTGCATAAAGGAATCACTTGTGGTCTGCCTCCATTACAAAGAGCAGTAGGGGGCCGGCATGCAAGAAGACAAAATGCTTTACAAGGAGGAAGGAGACCAGAAGAGTTGATGTACCCAAATACAAGGACCTTGATTCTTTTTGGAGTGATTTAAGTCCCCTTCCATCAATTATCGTCCTTTGTCTCCAGAGTCTTATCACAAGCAGCATTACAGGAACTGAACAAAACAATACTCAGGCCCAAATAACCCTGTGAACTGTGCTGACATTTCCACACCCTGTTGCTGTGTTTGACCAGGTTACTCAGATTTAAAAAAAAAAAAACACACACACAAAAAAACTCCACACAGAACAACAACAAACAATCCTGTTTTAAATAACATGCTCAGTCCTTCCTGGTGTCTTTTCTGCTGTCATACCATGGTGGTGAGGTGATATAAAAACCTTTTTAGCACAAATTCAGATTGACTTTCTCTAATATGACAGATTTTCAAATGAAGATTTTCAGCTTTGTAGAGTTCTTAATAGGATTATTTTTAAGTTAATTAGATCCTTCCCCTTGCCATTTGCATGTCCTCTAACCCCTTGCACATATCTGAGCTTTGGGTAAATGAAGAATTACAAATAAAAAACTTAACTCAAATGTATTTCAAGAAGTGCTCTGCTGATATACTTTGATTTCTGCATTAAATTGGTCAGCTCTCTACTCATCCACTTTTACTGCTCAGAACCAGAGTAATAAACTTTTCTTTAGTGATATATGAAGTTTCGAGGGTAAAAACATAAGTATGAGATCAATGAAAAGAATCTATTTTTTCATTCATTCAAACCAGATAAGTGACATTTCATGGTATTACTTGACAGGACATTGCAGTCATTGCTCATCTGAAAACAAATTAAATAACATGTGGAAAGTAAAAAAAAAAAAAAAAAAGGACCTTAGGAAAGTCAGCTATTTTTGACAGTAAGTCAGCTTCTGTGAAACAAAGCCTTGTCTTTCAGAAAGTATTTATGATCTATGAGAAAAAAAATATATATCCTTGGGCTAAAATGTTTATTGGCACCTAGGAGTCTGAAGAGAGCAAGTCAGGCCTGTGGTTTTTTGAGGGCACTTTATCATCGCCTGCATTCTCAAAGGGATCTGTGAATGAATAGAGCTGGATTACTCAGCCTTCTATTCCACGCCTATTCCTCTCCATTTTCCTTGGCAAGACTGAGAGCCGAGTTATTTTTAGTTAGGCAATTTTCTATTTTTAGACAAATATCAGTTAAGAGACATTTGTTAGGAAAAATCCGAAAAAAGAAAAACACAAAAGGGGGAGGGGATGAAGCTTCCCATCTCATATTGTGAAGCAAGCCCTTCAACCTGTAACTCCAGGCGTTTCAGCTGCTTCCAATCTTGGAAAAATAAAGAAAATTCAGAGTTCAGGGATTTAAAAATAAACCTACCCTCTGGCAAACAGACCAAAATACAACAAGCTGTTACTATGTGAAACAGTGACTACAAAAACAAAGAACATTCTCCAATGACTAGATTGGGATAAAACTTTGGAGCTATTAAGCTATAAGAATGTTACACAGACATGTAAGATTTTTCCAGTTTCTCAGCCAGATATATCATGTTTTGGAGAAAGAAACAGTCATCTGTGAAATAGACCTAGCTTTAAGACATACAGATTTAAGTTCCCAGTTTGATAAAGAAAGGAAACATGAACAGAGTTTGAAAGATGTATACTCTGTACATATTTTTACCCTTGTTATCACATTATTTTTACAACAATCCAGCCAAAACCTTTCCAAAGATATTAAAATATTTTAAAATGATTACTAAGAACAAAAGAGTGAAAGAAAAATAACACGAGGATATGACCAAAACCAAGGACTTATCCTCAATAATTAAAACCAAGGTGGCCCCTCAAAATATAATCAAAAGTAGCTTTTGCTATAACATGTGCTTCAGAGCAACTGAATTTGCATCTATTCCACTTTTCTCTGTCCCTATTCTCTACAACCAGTTATGGAAAAATGAGCTATCAGGTGAGCTACTTCACTTTATCTGACATCCATTAGGATTAAAAAATATGTTTCATGCCAAATAAATCCTTGTTGCAAAAAAATCAGTGGAAAACTAGCCTTTTATATTATTATTATTATTATTATTATTATTATTATTATTATTATTATTATTATTATTATTATTATTATTATTATTATTATTATTATTATTATTATTCAGAGAGAGAGAGAATGTAAAACAAAAAAGCCAAAGCAACTAATTATGCACCTTTCCCTTAGCTGCATTTTTTGATGTATACTCAAAAAAAAAAAGTCTACATTTCTCCTGTTATCTTTCTTATAGGTTGTAAAGCATCAAAACTCTATCAGTTATTACAGTTATTAATAAGATGCTGCATTTATCAAGGAAAGCTTAAATAATAGCTTGTGGATGGAAAGATAAAGAGTCAAAATCTCATGTGGATAGGTAGAATGGAATAAACTGTTACCTACTGGATGTAGTAGAAAGACTAATTTGGACAGTCCCAGTGACTGGAATAGCTATCCCATTCAGGGACTACTTTGGACAGAATAGAGTTGCCTTTCACAATTTTTCAGTTTTGAATTTTTTCCTGTGGTCTTGTAGTAGCTAATATTTACAAAAAGTCCAAATTGCTGGAATCATGAGATAAGGTAAGAATATCATCTTTTGTTTAAAAATATTCACTTCTAAATTATTTGCTTGAAAAAACTAATGAAATTAAGATTGATAAATTGGAGGTTTTTTTTTTTTTTTTCATTATTTGAAAATGGGATATTTTCCCCTTCATGATCTTTTTGTACTTACCATGGTTAGGAAAAATATAGGAAAAAACTCATATGAAAATATTAGGTTACAAACATGTTTTCCAAAGGCTCAAAACTCAGAAAGCAGAGAAAGACCAAAGTAATATTGCAAAAATGTTGAAGATCTTGAAGCCCATCCCATGATTTTGTCATACATGAGGTTAGCAATAATGGTTTGGCTCATACTTACTAAAAATGAAACAAGAAGCAAGCACTTAAAAAGTCTAAATCATCATTTAAATGAAATTCTTTGGCCAGTTGACCCTGTCCAATCATCTTCTGGCCTGTGGAAACTGGTAATAGTAGCTGTTTTTTTTATCTAGCTGGTCTTCAACCAATTTACAGAGGAAATCAATAATGCTATCCCCATTTTACAGACAGGGAAACTGAAGCATTAAGAGGAAATGTAACTTGTCCAAGGTCACACAACAGTATTTGGCAAAGCTATTAATAAAATTCAAGTCTCATGAGTCCTAGTCCAGGGCAGTATCCAATAGACTGTACTGTCTTTAGATCACCCTGAATAACCTTTCTTACATTCAAGTTTACTTTCTATACTGTCCCAGATCTTCAGCCCATGGTAAGCTGAAATAATTCCACCGATTTTAACAGCTGAAGAGCTGACTTGGTGTGTATTTCTTGGCTTGTTTATATTCAGTATTATGTTATGATGCCAAGACAAGAAAATACTCTTATTACATTAAACAAACTCCAACAGTTGCCTTACTTCTCCTAAAAGGAGCACATTTAGGGAGTTATATGGGTTTATTTACTACAAATATACAGATAAGAGTCTTAATTGATATGAAGAGGCTTTCAGAATCTAATTAACCTCCCAGCTAGTCATTAGCTCTGTGACCTTTAGAAATAATTGGCAGAATGATATTTTTTTCCTTCATCTCATTCAGAACTTCCCCAACAAGTGACTAATCCTGCATGTGCTGTAGGACCCCAGCTCACCTGTAAGAGTTGGTGAGATAAAGTGCAGTAAGTCCATCATCAAAACAGGACTGTGGTATTCCTCTCAGGCACAATACACAGCCTACCAGATGCACAAAGCTTTTGCTGCTTTAATGCTATTCTCATCATCTCCAACCTTCCAATGTGCCAAAGATGTGCTAAGTTTTATGTCTCAAGGGGACTCATTGGAGACTCAGTGGCATTTCTTGCATGTTACCCCTCTGTTGCTGGTCAACCTAAACATCTATCAGATTTTCAGTTTAAGCAAGTTCTTCTAGAAAGCCACAGAAGTATTCATTTTTACCTATCTTTAGTTGCATGTTTTCATTGGACATTTTTTAGAGCAAAATCCTTTCTTAGAAAGCAGCAACACACACACACACAAGCAATATTATGAATCCCACCACCCTACAAGCCTTGGTATTACTTTGTTTCCTAATATCTTAACAATAAGGTGTGTAAAGATGTCTCTGTGTGTTGTAGAATACATAGGATGTGCAACCTGCAGTAAGAGTTTCAAGTGTTTACAAGTTTAGCTCTTTCCCTAGGTGGGAAATGCTGTTGTGATTGGCACTAATCTCTCTTGCTATGTGCAGTTCATTCTCCTGCACCAAACACAGGAGTACACTGGGGAAGGAAAATGCTCTACAAAAGGTAAATGCAACAATTACTAGAACAATGAAGTTGTATGAACCTACAGAGAACAAATTAAAATGACAGTGCCAGATTCTGATTATCTTTAAGACAGAATTTATCATTGGCAAATTACTCAAAAACGTGTAAAAAACCTCAAAACTTCTTGCAAATCAGAACTACTTTTTTTTTTTTTTTTCTTTTTTTTTTCTTTTTCCCCATGGCCAACCAGCAACGCTAACACAACAACCCTAGGCTAATTAAGGTCTCCTAAAGTAGCTCAGGCTAATTCTTGACACAGTCTTTGGTGTCTTTAAGAGTTCACCCAACATGAGAGAGAGAAATATGTTTTGACTAAAACAGAAACTAAAAGAGGATAGATTTAGATTAGGTGTTTAGAAGAAATTCTTTACTCTGAGGCCCAGGCCCAGGCTGCCCACAGGAGCTGTGGCTGCCCCATCCCTGGCAGTGCCCAAAGCCAGGCTGGATGGGGCTTGGGGTAGCCTTGGCTGCTGGGAGGTGTCCCTGCCCATGGCAGGGGTCTGGAACTGGATGATTTTTAAGGTCCTTTCCAACCCAAACGATTCTGTGATTCTAAGATAATCATGTTATAGGATCATTATCACCTTATTTTGCTACCTGTTCTTACTGTGCCATGTCTGAAATAGGACTGTAAATACTGTAAGGTGGGACCAGTTAGTGTCCATTAAAATACAGTAAAATGCAGTTTTGCGAGAGTGAATGGAGAGGTGATTGAAAGGGCATATTATGCTTGTAAATATTAAGGCTAAAATAAAACAAAACAAAATAAAACAAAAAAGCAACAAACCAAAACCAGAGTAGGACAATGTACAGCTGAAAAGCCAAATGATGATAAGGTTTTATTGAAGGAGAAGGATTTGATGGTGTATTGCAGGAGCTGACTTCTTTCTATCTGTAAGTCTAGGTGCTTGAACTCCTTCAAAGTGTAAAAATGATTTAGAAGACATACGAAAAAAAAAAAAGAGAGATAAATAAAGGATTATTTGAAGAAAGATGCTAGTGAAAGTCAGAACCAAAGGCAGATAGCAAGTGAGATATATCAAAAAAAGGAAAAGACAGAGAGGTCATGGAGGAGTTCTTGTAAGATAAAAGACAACTGCAAAGATCACAGACAAATGTTTATGCATGCATGAAAAGTAGCAGTTTTAAGGAACAAACTTAAAAAAATCAGAGAAGATCTGCTGGGTGATCAGCATTGATAACAGAAGCTCAGTTAGCAAAGAGAAAAACGGAGGAAGTTAGTGTTGTTCCTCTTTTTTCTCTACCAGTGATTAGCGGTATGGCAGAGGGGAACTGAGGAGGTGGATATGTCTGTGCCAGAAAACGGAAGATATGGTTAATGGGATGAATTTGAAAGGGCTGACCTAGTAGGAGAACTTGAGTTAAATGTAGTGACCACTGAATCAGCAGACAAACAGAAGCCAGCTAGAGAAATGGGGACGATAAGAGCAGAAGGGTCAAAGCAACTGACAGATCAGGGACCTGAAAAGAGCTGAAAGATGAGGCAGTTCGTGAGTTGTGGGGGAATGATTTACATGCACACAGAGAAAGAATCAGGGTATTAATGTCAAATAAACAGAATCAAAACAGGGCTTGGTAAAAACTCACTGGAGACCTGCTAAAGCCAAGACAGTGGCTGATGCTTTGATGTGAAAAAAATGACAAGGAAGACAGGACAGTGAGAGAGAAAACAGGCAGGAAATTTCATCTTAAATCAGCAAAGCCTTGATGGCTTAGCTGAAGAACCACAGTAGATTTCTGTAACATGGCTAGGATTGTGACTGTAATTACATTTGCTGCCAAGATGCAGTATTTATACTGTAAAGTACACCCCTCCAATGGGATGTCCTTTCTGAGCTCCTAAGCACCAAAGCTTGCGGTGCTTTTGCATGAATTCTCTTCTTACTTACAATGTGACAAAGAAATATCACTGAAATAAGTTGTGTTGCATCCAATCTGGTTTTACAGAAGAAAAGAGATCTGGCCTTATGCTAAATAAACACAAAAAATGCATAATGCATGTAGTTGTCAGTTGTAAAACTCTGACACGCTTGTTCCCCATTTCCTCATTGCCATAAAAGAAAAAACACACACACAAAAACAAAACCTCTTGACAATACAATTGTGCTGATAATGTTAAATGGCAGACCTATAAGGTAATTTTTTTTCTGTTAAAGCGAATAGTAGCTGGAGGTATTGAAAAACTTCTAAGGAAAATTGTAAATCTAGTTGTAAAAAAGCTACTTCTGCACCAAAAAGTATGTAGTAAGTACTGCAGGATTTTGTAATGACTGAAAATGTAGTTCCATTTTAAAGTAAAGAATTACAAATCTTCTAGTAATTGTGTGACAGGACTCTGAATGAGAGCTGCTGAATGTATTGTTTTTGGTATATACATATGCCACTGGGAAGTTAACATAAAGGTGAAATTAATCTTTCCTTCTCAGTGTCCAAGGGTATAGCAACCTGGCACAGGTTCTGTTATTCCCTAAAATAAGTTACTATATCCAGCAACCAGCATGCACTTTTTAACTGAAGCAAAATTGAATGAACGTCTGTGGTTTCGTGGGTGAGGACATAAAAGCTTCAATTTTAGGAATACAGTTAACTCTAAACAGAATTCTCAGAATGAACATCACTCTTTTTTTTTTCTTTTTTTTCCAGAACTAATACATTTTATAAAACTGCCACACAGACTTCAGTGAGACTTGCAATAATTGTCATTGTCGATGAAAATGGACAAACATGAGAATTGAGCAAATTATTTCTCCTTCAAGAATATGAGCTGATTTTTGGTTACCAGTGGAAGTCAGAAGTCTATTTACTGGGTAATAACTGAAATACATTCAGCTGATATATAATTTTTATGAGCTGAAGAACTCAGATAAGCCAAATTGCATGTTAATCATCTCAATTTTGAATGAGGCAACTGGAAAAGATGATCTCAATTACATAGTCTTATAATTATTAATATTACATGTGAATAAAATTGCTACATGTGTAAAGAAAGTATAAGCTATTTTTTAAAATCATTAAACAAAAAGAGTTTAATGAACAACACTAATTGAACTCAAAAAAGAGTTTTAGAATTCTCTTTAATCTTAACCACTTCATTTCACATCACACCAATAATCCGATTATATAGAGATAGGTTGAATAGGACCAAATTGCTTGATCTGCAGAAACACAAATATTAAAATTAATTTAAAATATTTTTCCCTTGAAAAACAGTGCAGTGCATGTTAGATACATGACAGTTGGTGTTTTCTGATATTTCAAATAATAAATTATAGCCTGATGACTCATTCTTTTGGAAATGCTAAATATAATTAATCTGAGTAAATAGACTGAAAATGTCTGATTAATAAAATGAATAACCTACATGAAAATTTGTGTATTTTTTCTATTTGAGTAACAGTGGTTTAACTTAAAAGTAATTAACTACATATTACAAACCTACTCTTTTTTATTTTAAATACAGATTTTTCAAAAAAGTGATACCATATTCTAATGACTGATAACACAGTTCTACCACGATTGAGAAAGTAACTAAATAGTTAATTTTGTCCAATGTGAACAGAAATTGGACTCTAAATTAAAGACCTTTATACAGTTGACAGTTATATTTCAAATTTTCATAAGTCTACCTAAGAAAGTTTTCTTTCTATAATTCTATGCAGAGATCTAAAAGCACAGCTATGCCCTTTTCTTCCACTGAAATATAGTTATTGAACAGTCATTTAGTTAAAAATGATCAGATTTAATAACACTGTCTAATTCTCAGCTGCTGTTGATTGCCCTAGAAGAACATGATTAAAAACCTGTAAGTGTGAAATCTAGCTGTCAGAAAGCAAGAAAAAATGGACTACTTACATGGAAAATATGTGTAATGTAGTCACTTTAACTGATCAATTTAAATATTTAAATGTGTGGCAGATTTATATCTTGTATCTAAAAATATATCCAAACTATTTCTCAGATTGCATACTTTCGTGGGCCTTGGTTCTCTATTGTACTGTTGTTAAGTGATAATATTAATTAATACTGTTAATTATCAAGTAAAGGCATGGTAATATTGGACACTTGTTCAAAACCTGTGCTTGCACAAGCACTCCTTTGATCCTGAAACAGAAAACATGGTGTGGCTTATGCATTTTGCATCACAGGCAGAACATTGAAAACCATACCAGCAAAACAATCAAATGCCTTAATTTAGAGCTGACAAAACAAATGAAAAACAAAACAAAAGCAGGCAAAATAATGAACAACAAACCACCCCAAAACATAAAAATGCACTTCATTGGTAGGTTATTGAAGTAAAATACTGTTTGTTTCAGGTACTTACTTTCATTTGGCTGCTTTTAGAGCAATGAAAAGGGATGCCCAACAAATTTTGGATATAGCCAGAAAAATTTTTCATTGGCATGAAAAATTGCCTATCAGCCTACCCAGACTGGGACACTGTTCATGCAGGAAATGGACTTGGTAGGTGCAGAAATTACTCTTTCTTAAAATCACAATGTTACACCAGAATGGACATTATCTTACATTTTGTTTTCACTGCCCCCCCCCGAACCTTTTTTTTTATAAGAAAAAAGCATCTTCATCCAATGTGAAGAAGTAGTGAGTCCCTTGCAAGTGGCTAACTTTCCCAGTTCCCACAAGAAAGCCTGCAGGAAGAAGTAAAGATATCACAGGAAACTTTTCCTGCTAAGAATAATCTGGCTCTGTGCCACTGAAAGAGGACAGGGAATTATTTTGGGGACAGATTTTGAATTCCACTGAACAGGACATGGGCTGACCAGCTTTGGGTGACAGGAAAGGCTTCATGTCAATATATGAGATTTGAACTATGAGAGGAAAAGAGATGATGGAGAGGAGGAAGAAATTATGTACTTTCCTCTTAGTCCTAACTCATTAATTTTGCTTCTGCTGACAGAACATCACCTTCTAACAGGGGAGAAAATCTGCTAGAAGATCATGAAGGAAGCAGAACAGCCCCATCCTATATGCTGACATGACGATACACAGAAATGTGATATACATTACTGTGTTACAGTCTTTGCAAACCAAGGTGTCGGACTGTGATATCTCGCAACAAGCGTAATGATGCCCATTATGCAGTATATTTTCTCCATCAAAACAGCATATTTGTAACTTACACATTTTCCTTCTTCCATTGCTAGTCTCAAATACAGGGATGATGCAGGTGTCAATTCCAAAAGCAACAAACTCTCATTTTTGACAACATACAGATTATTTAAAAATCTGAAATTAACATCTTTAAAATTATCTGAAATAATTTAAATGTGTAGGCGAACGATGAAAGTTTCATTGATATTCCTTCCAAAACTCTGTAAACGATACCACTAGATGCCTGACCAATTAGGTGCTTTGAAAAAAAGGACTTGTGTAAGCCACGTAGGCATTTTTTTCAGATATTACTCTGAGTGTTTTGCTATTCAAACAGAATTATTGAAAGCTTCATTTACTTGGGATGGCTTGAATCTTAATGTGATTAGATATTAAACTGATTTTTCTGTAAATAGTACAGCTTAACATTGAAAATATTGAATTTTAATGAATAATTTCCAGTAATGGTAAATACAACTTGCCCTGACTAAATTAATTTTTGAAAGTAATTATAAGGTGTCTCCATCATTTTGATAGTGTTGCTTCAGTACTGTTATCATTATTATTACCATTACAGCATTCTGTATGAGAGAGAGATGTAACATTTGTTATTATGTGTAGTTCTCAAGTAAACTTTCCTTGCAATCTGTTAAACTTCCCATTTCTGTAAATAAGCAAAAGCTTCTAAGAAAGTCACTTGAATGCCTTAAAACAGTGGTTCTAAATATCTTTAAATTTTCTTCCATGTCTCTTAGAATGCCTTTCTTCTGTTCCTCCTGGCCGGAGGACATCATAATTTTTGGAATGAGGAGACAATGCATGCAATGTTTTCTGGGGAAACGTCTTTAGGAGACAAGGAGAAGATTCATCTGGGAGGTAGTGGCTAAGACATGGAGAGGACTCAAGAGACAAAGCAGCACAGAAATCTGAGTAACTGGGGGCAAGAGATCCCATCACAGGAGTTTCTGTTGAGCATTTGAGGCTCAGCAGGAGAACACAGCTCACAAAATATATGGGTTCCCTCCAGTCTCTGCTGTTCTTCCATGTCTCACACCATCTCCATCCCCCCCAACAACACTCCTCCATCCATGTTCTGTTCTCTTGCTGCTAGGTCACTCCCAGGGTGTGACCCTTAAGAAAACATGATTGGGTCTGTCAGTTTGAACACCTTGGTCTCAAAGCAAAGTCAAAACAGAGCCCTCAGAGAACACAAAATCTTACCTCAACAATATCTGAATTCGTTCGACTCTCATGCGGCTCATTATACTCGGTATATTTCAGCAGCACTTTGTCCATATCGGTGCTGGCATACTGGAACAGTTTGTTGGTGCTGTTGAATATGATCAGAGCAATCTCGCAGTCACACAGAACACTCAGCTCATAAGCCTTCTTCATTAACCCAAATTTCCTCTTTGTAAATGTCACCTAGAGAAAAAAAAAAAAAAAAAAAAAAGCTGTCAATAATCCCCAAGTTAATCTTTGTAGTCCTTCTTATTTATTTTGGAAATATACATGACTGCTGTTGTCCTTGAATTGAGCAAGTTCAGAAGGAAAGCATGTAAGTACAAAGAGAGTTCCAAAATATAATATAAGTATGTGTATTTACTATGTAAGTGAGGAAATGTATTTATTCTCATTACAAAATATTCAAGGTACGGATAAAGGCTACAGTACATTTTTTTGTAGTTCTACAGATGCTACATCTTTGTAACTTTCTAATTCCTATAGTTTTCCCTTGAACACTCTTTATACTGTGTACATCTCTGTCATCAATATCTTAAAGGTGCAGCTTCGATTTGCAATGGCAAATAGCTAGAAGACATGCAGTCAGTTTCTGGTTTTGATAGTGATTCACTAAGATTCAATTGCCACACGACTCACACAAAATTTTAGTAGAAGAAATTACTTCATACAGAATTTAAGTAGTGTGAAAAAGATACGTTGTTCATGGAAACACAGAATAGTTTTGAGGAAATATCTAGGATTAAAAAGTTAAGAACACCTTATTTAACGCTCAAGTTCTTATTTGAAAAATGAAAAATATAAAGAAAGAATGAAGAACATTAGTTTTCCAGCAAGTAATACCATCTTTAAATAAGGTCTTTTTTTTTTTTTTTAATACACAGATGCATCACACTTTATCTCTTTTCAAATTAAATGCTCAGAAATATGTACTGACATTTTTTAGTACAAAGGACTTTGGGTCATGTTATAGAGGTAAAAGCAGGGATATGCATAGCTTTCTGAGTAGGTCAGCTAATGTCCTAACACTTCATGAAAGCCTAGGCAGTAGGAAAAACATCTGAACTCTACATAACTATAACTTTCCAACTACATAACTATAACTTGTCCTTTTGACAAAGAAAGATTCTGCACAGCATATAAATGCTTTTCTTCTTTCTTTTCTGCACTAGCTTACAAGCTCCAGTAAGACATGTGGCTTAGAATAAAAAAAGTCCATTAGTTGCTTTAGCTAATCATATGCTTGAATTTGTTTCTCTTTGTTCTGTTTCTTCATGTACGCAATTCCTACCAAGTGCATGCAATAACTGTGAATTTTTTACATCTATTTTCCTCTCCAATAATTTTGAGTGAAAATATTTTTTTTCAGATAAAATATGGTTTTGCTAAGGCTATAACTAATCAAATTTAATATGTAGACAGGATATTTGATACAGCAAGGACAGGTGATCACAAACCAAGTTTGTAAATCAGCCCAATCCCATACTTGTTGCTCAGTTTCTTAATGAGTAGTATCTCTGCACTTTAACACTGTGGCAAGAAGATTCCTTTCTATGCAGTTCGTAAGTCTGCTGTTTCATCTTGCCATACTCCTAATGCAGGTTAATGCTAACTGCAGCCCCAGCCTACCTTACGATCCCACCAGATCATGCCTTGGAAAACGTGACCTCTAATCCCTATTTGTTAGCCCATCCCAAAAAGATAAGACTCTATGTATGAACAGGTATTCTCCCAAATGTATATCGAATATCATTCCTTTTCTTGTCATTTCCATCTCTTTAGCCTCTGTCAATGTACTCTTAAGAAAGATGGACTGCTATTAAGTGCAATTATTCAAGCATTTTATAAACGCATTTTATAAACACATTTTCCACAGTCCTGGTCTCAAGTATGTATAGTTGATTGTATAGTTGATTGTAAATTTTATCTAAATTTGTCTGTCTCAATAGCTTTTGATATTTGGAATTAATAATGTGATAGGTAACAAAACATCATTCAAATTCTGAAAAATAGACTAGCATTCCAAATACTGCTTTAATGTTTTCTGTGATTACAGAAAATTGCAATGTATTTGTTGAAACAAATATATATGTTTAACATTTAGAAAAAGCTAAACATACAGAAAATAAAATGGACTAACTCAACATATTTTTCTGCATCTAAAATGCCTTTCAATCAACTTTTTGACCACAGTGCTGTAGGTGGAGTGTCTCTACACAGTATGGTTTCTGTTGCACATAAACCTCAGAATTTAGCATGTTACAGCTTCTTACCATCAAAGTACACTCCAGTACAGAAATATCTTTAAAGCCACTGTTTGTGTTTACTGTTAGGTCCTCCTGAACATTTAGAGTAACCACACAGCTGTGCTGCATAGCACATACTTATTTCATAATACTTATCCCCAGAATGATACTGGTTAGAGTTCCTTTTTGTGGAAACTGAAAAAAGAACAAGAGATAAGCTAGACTTTTTTTTGTTGTTGCTGTTGTATTTTTTTTCTTTTTTTTTCCCTTTATTTAAAACATAATCTTAATTTCTCTGAATTTGATTTGCACTTAACTTCTAGATCTTTCAAATATTTTCAAAATCTATCAGATAATATTTTAGCCACTGCTGCTTGGTGCATTAAAAGCAATCACTGTCTGTGCAGTGATCTGCAATATTACTTTTCCTTTCAAATATGCTATTCATTGTGTCATATCTTTATGTATATATATTGCATATTCATATATATATAAATTAACTTGATTTTACAACAGTTTCTATGAGTCAACCTGTATTTTCAAATGTATAAAGAAAGGTCCGCAACCTCAGGAAATATTAAGAATTCTCTTCAAGTCATATAGAAACAAATGGCCATCTTTCATACTCTCTTCTATGTGGCTACCTAAGTAAGATGAACAAACTTCTTTTCCATACTTCATAATATTTTGGTGAGCTATAGAAGGAGGCAATATCTTTATTGCTTAGCTTCTCTCTATAGTATGAATTTGTTAACCATTTGTTATGCTAATCATACTCAAGTAACCTAGAAGTATCTAATAAACTTTGTTATGATAGCATACAGTATTATAGTATTGCAAAAAAAAAAAAATCCAAGTAGTAAAAAATAACACAAATTATTTAAAACATTTTTTTTTTTTTTGTCTATTGGGAAGGCATGAAATCATCTCTTAAGATGCTCATCCTTCACTTTTTCTTGAACTGATTCAGCGCTGAAAATGAACAAGACACACACAGTCCACATGAGCTTTGGAGTAGCTGCACAGTACCAAAAATCTGAGTGGTCACATGGTCTCAATGTCCTATACTGCATTCAAAATTTTCAGTCATGATAGTACCGTATATCAGCTTACAATTTAATTTTGTCATTTGACATAAAGAGCATTAGTGAGACTGAAAGTAAACACACGTACAATGTGACAATTCATCAACTTATTTGAAAAAAGTATAAACAAAATACTGCATGCATTTCAATAGTACCTGCTTAATATTTAACTTTTTTTTTTTTCCAGTGGCAAGAATCAAAACACTTAAATATTCTTTTCTATAAATATTAATTAAGATATGATTAATTATGTCTGTTGTCTAAACCACTGATAATTCTCAGATCTTTTTCAGGTTATAATTTTTCTGATTTTTAGAAGTGTGATAGGCAATGTATGAAGTCCTTCTCTTTGTGGGCTATAGTATTTTATAACGTTGGTGTGAGAATTGGGAGGAATGAAAGTGGAGTGGAGGGAGGAAGTGGAATAGATAAGAGACCAGTGTTCAACAGTTTTTCAAACCCTTTAAGCATGTATATATAAAACACAAGGTTTGAAATAGTGACACTGTTCCTAAATACTTTTATGAGGCTTTTTTATGCATAGTTTAAAATGTATTGCAAAAAGAGCAGTGTGTAGAGAGTACCACACTTGCCTCTTAAACATGAGAAAAAATAACTGAATTCCAACCCTGTACATTAACAACAACAAAAACAAAGACTAGCCTAGTACTACCACTATCTTAACACTATAATTCATTTATTTATTTAAAGTTCACTTTAAAAAACTTAAAACCATTGTCTTAACAGGAATAGTGGTACCTAAAAGTTAGGTTACTAAATCCTGCAGCATTTTTGTATGTGAAGAAATATAAATGCTTATGACTTTACAGACGCTGTTTTCAAATATTGGGAAAATTAAAAACACAGTGATGGAGTGAGCTTCCAACTTCCTTGATATAAGTCAAGGTAAGTTTTTTATACATTTCAGATTAAATTCTGGCTAAAGATGAAACCTACAGTATGTGCTAAAGGAAAGACATTTACAGAAGAGGACTGTTAAAAGGACATCTTTCCACTTCAGCTCTGGTTCTTTAGCAAGATGGAAACACTTCTCAGCTAGCTTTTCAGGCATAAAGATGCAAGAGTCTTCTGATGGATATTTGATGGACTAGTCACTGTAGACAGCCTGAATACATGGCTACATGAGCATACACTGTGATATGTTCCATTTAGTTGGTAATTTGGCCCAGAGGCAGCCTTTCTTACTTAATCTCTAGTAACCAAAATTTACTAAAACTAAATACACTAGAAGGTAATGTTTTTTGATTATGAATAAGAATTCATTCATGTCCTGAAATTTAAATGTGTTTATATGTGCACGTGTGAATGACTCCATCCCGTTTTTCAAACCAGATAGTCTACTAGTCAATGGTAACAGTGGTCACTGGCAATGGTCTTTATTCAGCTGTAATAAGAAGAGTGAGCTTCTTATAGATGCTAATTCATCACTAGAGGGACAGAAACAACTACAAACACTCCCAGCCTTCAGGGACACTTTATGTGTTTATCTATCTATCTATCTATCTATCTATCTATCTATCTATCTATCTATCTATCTCTTTAAATTCAGGCCCTTCCAGTCCTTCTTCTGAAACCTCACACACTCTGAGAGGCTGATTTTAGATGGCCAAGCCATTACACTGATACTATTATGAGTACTCCATATTCATCACTAACAATCATATCATATATGCTAACATTTTCTGGTTTGAAAGTAGCAGTCCTGTGATCTTTCAAGCAATTCAGTCCAGTCTGTGGTAAAGCATCAGTGTTCCCCTTACTTATTCCTATCCTGATTATAAAGATATACAGTTGCTGACATAGGAAAATGAGAGAAACAGGGACTGTGCACATAATACTTCCTATGTATGTTTCCTGCCATTAAACATGTGTGAGTGACTAGTGAAAAACAGGGACGACTGATGCATAGAAGTATCTGTTACAGATACTGCCTGGTCAGTAAGAAATACGATTCTCTTTCTCCTTATTTCATCCAGAATGTCTAAATTTTTGACACCAGGACTGGAGTAGGCATGGCGGATAAAAGACATGTGACAAATAGGAGGTACTATGTGAGCAACCTACCTAACTTTCAACAAAAATAAAGGCAACGTATAAACCAAAGGGCTCTTGACTAAAATGCACTGTCAGGCACCTAATCCTACCGTATGTTGAAAACCCAAATCACTACCAGAGAGGCAAGAGCTCTTGTCGTATTTTTTTCTTCCACTTCCTCCTATTTGATTTGTGTTTAGAGCTGTTTGTCATATGATGAGCCTTGGCTGCAACAATCTTTACAGCAGCACTCAGTGGGCCTGGGAAGAAGCACCAGTGCAGGATTCGCTCTAGACAAACCTCTCTTTATGCAACGCTTAGGCATGTCGTATTAAATGAAAGGCTCTTTAAAGAGCAGTGAAGAACCCTTCAGCAGCCTGCTTCCATATTCTTGTTACCCTCCAGCATAATTTACAGGGATGAGACAGCAGTGATTTATGCTGGTAAAAGAGCTATTGTCTTGGAAAGCCTCAAGCATATTGAGCTACAACTTGCTGAATAGTCCAGATAAAGAGGAGTTCTAAGCAGGATGCCCTAAAATTATAGCTATAACAAATAAAACGTTCATGATTAATTTCTTCAAAAAAGAAGGTTTTGTACTCCTTTGTTATGTCCCATTTTTAGTATATCAGTACATAAATAACAGATCAAAAACTTAAAATAGTGATACTGTTCAGTCTGCCCAAATCCTACACATCATGGTGGATCTTTGAAATGAATTTTTCCATTGTAAATCAAGAGAGGAGGGATAATTGGAACAAGTGTTAATTAACAGATGATACCACAACTCAGAAATTAGTAGGTTACGCTTCCCACTTTAAATTACAAATTAAGATCTAAAAACAGTCAGGGAAGCAAGAATAATAATAGTTAATCTCTGATACATCACTTTCTTTGTTGAATCAGAGAGATAAGATTAATTTCATTACATACAGATGTACATATACATATGTATTTTAGGTAAAGAGTTCATATTTATGAAATAATCATCTTTATCAAAACCACAGTATCAAATACACAATACTCAAGAAAACTAATACAACTAATTTTTTTTTTTTTTTTTTTTTTTTTTTTTTGATATGCTACACCAGTTCAGGCAGGTACAAATAGATGTTTAGGCTAAAAAACATGTTTACTAGTTCTGTGCTGCTTAAATGTTCATAAGGTAAAGGTCAAAGAATATTTCATTCCCTGCTGAGCAAATGGTCAGGAAGCACATTTGTCTGCATTTCCTGTCATAACAGGAAGAGTGTAACTTCTTCCTCTCTACAATGGCTTCAGTTCTGCTTCCCACCTCCAGCTCTTTCTCCCTCAGGGCTTTCCAAGCCATTCCTTGCAAGACAGCAAGGCCGTGCCTCTGTCTGCACTGGTTTTCAGCTCTGCTGTGCTGGCAGATGCCTCATTCACTATTGCTCTCTCCTTAGGCTTCTTGCTCACACTTAAAATTGAAAGTAATTTGACCTAAATATTTACCTTATGCTAATTCACTTTAAATTATGCTCAGAACATACATTTGCAATACAAGCACACTTAAGCTGAAATATAAGGCATTCTCGAAATGCATGGTTCAGATCAGCAGCTCTCTTCCAACTTTACTTCTCAGGTAGTCTCATGCAATGTGAAAAATGCTGTCTCAATGTTTAAAGATCGCTACAGTTTTGGAGTCATTAAAACTTGGGATTGTATTCTTTGCTAATGGAAGCCTAAATTTACCCCTGAAAAACAAAACAAAACAACAACAACAAAACAGAAATGTGGTCTAACTGTAATGCTAAAACATATTTTGTGACATGCTTTACTGTGTACAATTTAATGTAAGCAAGCAAGCAAGCAAGGTAATTCAAATATGTAAAAGATAAAGGATATGTCATGATTAAGACAATGGTTCATTGAACAGAATGATGCTTGTTGCAGAGATAAGCATCTATGGCTTTATATGGAAACATTCTCTAGGGTGTGTGTGTGTGTGTGTGTGTGTGTGTGTGTGTGTGCGCGTGTGGAAATCACACAATTTCTAATCCTGAGTAAAATTGAGACTGAAAATATCAGGAAATTGATAGAAAAAAAGTTTCTTGTATAGTTCACGTTCATGTTAGTACTAACATGCCATGATTTTCTCTGTTTCTACAGGGGAGTTTCTGATTCAGCTGACAGTCTCTTACTCTTTGCTTTTAAATAGAAGTGAAGCATAGATAAAAATAGATGCATGAGGCTGAAATTAGTTTCGAAACTAGCAGCATTAGGTATCGAAGTCAGTAGACCAAATCTAGGTCTTCCTGCAAATGGTCATTTCCCTCTAGGATATTCTTCCCCTGTTCCATAACCTCACTTTACTTATCTGCCTTAATTTGTTCTCTGTGGTGCTGATAGCTGCAGTCAGTCTTGTTTTACAACTTTACAGATCTGCTGGAATCAAAGGATGATAAAAAAGTCTATTCATGAAAAAGTTAAGTAGTGAGTGTTTATTACTGTAATATCCCATATAATTACTTAGACGTGATACTTTAAAAGGGTGTTTTAAATATTTAAGTACCTTGATATAGAAATATACACTTCCTATGGTATTTAATAAAACTTGAGACCCCAGCAACTCATTACAAATTGGGAGAGTTTTAAACAGTGTGATAAGTTCAACTCAGTTTTAACCATGAATCCATCACTAGTGTGCTTCAGAAGCAGGAAAAATAAATGTAGAACTAATGATCAAGGTGATCAGAGTGATCACCATATAAGAATAGATCTTTCTGGATACAAACTAGAAAAATCAGCATATTAAAATCAGAGGGTATTCCAGACCTGAAGCCAGAATGCCAAAGGGTTAACCAGCCCTCTTTCCTGAGTCAATGTACCTCTGGGTTTAGCTCTCAGACCATGGATTTAACAAGACATTTTGCAAGTGATCTTGTATAGTAGTAATACAATATCATTACGTCATTACACCTATTTATTTTAAGCCCTGTCTGGACTGTTGTGAAGGAAATTTCAGATGATCCCAGCCTACAGTAGACCACAAAAGGCCTTCACAAAAGCTAACAAAAAATTTCAAACTGTTGAAAAATGAATAGAAAATTTATAAGGACTTTTCTGAGGAGACTGAATGCAATTTCTCTTTCATATGCTGACAATGACAGAACTACTTTCTTTTTTTTTTTTAGTTAAAAAACCATGAAAATAATTTTCACCCACGTCTTTGCAAATCCCTTCCTCTTTTTTTATTTATTTATTTTTTTAAGTAATCCAGAATTCTTCATAGCAGCCTTCACCAATGTGTTTAATGGCAATTTCTGCATACTGAACTTGTAGCTGTCAGGAGCTTTCAACATCCATTTTCAGTTCTAAAATTTTTGGCTATCAGTTCTATTGGTGGTACAACTAACATCATGTATACAGTTGACCCTGGTGGGTGGTAGTCAAGATTACCATAATTTCATGAGCCCAAGCAACAACAGCAGCAATTTATTCCATACTTATGAAGAGTACATACCCAGCGTCATAATAGGAACAAGAAAGTGTCTAGTCATATTGACTATTTATAACAGGATTCTCTTGAGAATTTTAATTTACATTTAAGACCATGATGGTAACCAAAATACCCAAATAAATATACACTCTAACCCTGTCCGTTATTTATACTCTGTCTCTCTCTGGCTAGAAGCGGAGTGAGAGGGATTTTTTCAGATGGGCATTTATGAAAATTGCACAACTGGGGTTAATCACAGAAGATTCAAACATCCTTGCTGCCTTTGTCATCACACAGTAACTATGACAGCCAGGAAAATATAGCCAACTGGCAGCCCACATGAAGCAACATTAAATTAATGACTCCTCCTAGTTAAAAGACTGAATTCTTCACTCACTGAAGTCAATGACATAGCTCTTGCACAGTCCAGCATTACAGGACTGGGCCTCTATCAGTAGGTTGAGGCCTAACTGAGGTTGCAGTAGTTTTCCCAGCATTTTGAATTTTCAGATAGTTTCTGGAAAACTACAGATCCCACAGCATATTGCACATTTCCATGAGATTTGCAGCCAGAGACATATAACTCTTTTCACGTTGTCAACTTACATTTATTAACAGTTTGGTCACTAAAGTACACAAATCCAACCAACTGGACTTGCTCTAGAAATCCTCTTGAAGGGAGGTCAGCACTATTTTTGTCCTTCCCTATCCACTTGTACAAGCCCTTTGAACAGTAGGGGAGTCTCCTGCTACAGTAGTGTGGAAGAAAACAGCTGTTATACGGAGAGAACAAGGACCCCATTCAATGGTTAGCCTAAAGAGCTAGTCAGGACACTGGGCAAATTAGTAGAAAAGCAAGGACAGCAATTACCTCCCACAGGCCTTGTAGTGGTTTAAATTTTTTTTGCACAAACTGTGTTATCTAAAAAGATTCATCCTTGCAGAGAGGGAATTCAGAAGAATTCAACTTTAGCTATCGCCACTGGTTCAATACACGCTTTGCATATTTCTATGTGTGCTGTCCTGATTGAGAATCCATGCGATTGATTATGCTGAGGATGCACAGTTATGTACATCATGTTCCCATTTTACATGCCTTATACTTGTGATACCATACTAGGTTTGCATTAAAAAACAAAACAAAACAAAAACAACAATACAGTTTCAAGTCAACTGATTTGCTGCTGCTTTTGTGAACATGTTTAGGACAGGTGGTAAGAAGGGAAACAAAACAGAACAGTTTTGTAAATGGAATAGTCCTTCATCCATATCCAGGTAAGTGGAGTTACAAATAAGTGTTGCAGAACTGTGCTTTAGCTGGTACCTTAATTTTATTAATCAAAACCTTTATTTATTTGTTTATTTTGTGCAACTTTTAATCTGTGCTGTTCTTTCAGGATACTTATGTCATCAAATAACAACAACAACAAAAAAAAACAACAACAACAATATAAACCAGTTACTGTTTTAAGGTTACTGTATGTGTATAAGTTAGAAAACAAATCAACTGATGGACCTTCTAACATAAGCAGCAATGGCTCACGGGATACATTATATTTGAAGACATAGTGAGGCTTATGAAACAGTATATCTCTTAAAAATAGTTAAAAGTATAACCAACTATTAGCGAAAAGCTAGTTGTGTTTAATCGTATATATATCTCTAAAACTGAAAAGCCTGATGCTATTGTCCAAATGAATCAGTGGAAATCTTTTCAATGGCTTCACTGAGCTTTAAATAAGGGAACTATATGCAAAAAGGATAAAGTCATTAGAATTTCTTTCTAAATTATGTTTCAGTATATTATTAGAAATGAGAAGCAGAGTCAAGCCAATTATATAGAGTAAAGTAAGGTAAATCTATACATTCAGCTTGACAGTTTATCTGACTAATCAAAATGATGGAAATTATCAAATACTAGCAAGATAAACACTTTGTGTACTAGCACCACAGTTGTTCATATTCTAGCATTTTAGTTTTATTGATGATTATTAGAACTGAATGCTGGTCATAGAAGCTTTGAAACTCTACAGTAATTTACTTGAAACACTAGCTGTATTTATTTTTAAAGTAAATTTAGCCTATTGAAAAATATATCTTGTGCAAAACTGGGGATTACGTTCTCCATAAATATTATATTTGAGTAAATAATTTTCCATAATAGCAAAATTTTTCAATATTATTTGCAATATGATAATTCAGATTCACTTTATAAAGAAAACCTGGCAGCGTGGCAAAGTTCTGAACAACTGGTGTCTTAATGTTTAATGATAAATGCAGTTCAATATTTCAAATCCAATTTCAATTCCAAGCTATAAAATAATTAAAACAGAAACAGTGCTGTATTTATCTTGATAGAATTATTGCTTCTTGGCTTGGCCCACAGCAACAGGAAACCATCAGGGAAAAAAAAAAAAAGAAAGAAACAAAAACAAACAAACAAACAAAAATCACATAGTTTTTGCTTTTAAGTGTGATTTTATGTCATGAACACAAGTGAGTACACACACTACAGGTTTTAAAAATTTGAGGAAAGAATACTTAAAGATAATAATTCGTTGTTATGCCTAGATTGATTTTTATGATATTATAAAAACCTAGAAGTCTAATGACAACATAATCACCTCTTAAGAAATGACCTGGAAATATGAAGGAATTAATAGAACAAAAGAAAATAATTAATATACTAATAGTAACATAATATCAATTTCTTAAAAAACAACAACAACAAAAAAGCTACTGATTACTGCTAAATTGCAGGCACATGTATGAAGAATGCTAATAGTAGCATTACATAATTTTATGGAGAGCTTCTCACACTTGTGAATCTCCACTTGAAACAAAACATCCATCCATTTGTTTACATCAAATGTAAACAGCATCAGCTTTTCACTGACTTTATTTTACAATGCCAGTTGTTGAATTTTATCTTTCTGAAATAGGAAAGCACTTTCTCTAGTTTATGACCATATTTTAACTAACAGAGATAATGTTGATAACATGTGATGGCTACCCAGTCATTTCACTTGAAGCAGTGATATTAATTAAATAACCAATCTTGTTGGTTCTATTTAGCCATAGCATCAGTAAGAGAGATTTTATTTTATAAATACAACATGTCAGTAGTATTGTATGTTGATTTTAGAATTTGTTAGGTTATTCAAATTCTTTTTAAGATTCATGTTCAGACAATAAAATACATGTTCAGACAATAAATTGTAAGATTTTTATAAAGTAGTGTCATTTTTACATGCTAGAGGTAAAAATAAAAACACTGAAAAGATGTAGAAAAATAATTTGTTATCTATGAATTCAGAAGAATGTTCTTCTGCAAATAAAGTCATAGCATAATAGTTCATAAAATATAGTACTGAAAGCATGAATCCTGTAAGAACTTGCAGATGTGCTTAACCATGTATATTACTCACTGAAGTCAAAGCAAATACAGAGTATTTCAGTATTTGCTGATACACATTCATCTTTGATAGAGTCAAGGCACTGAGTAATAAATTCCTAGGTATACGTTTCTAAACTTAAGAAAACCTGTGCGTGAAGTTTCTGGTCGTTTCCAAAAGTACTTTTTCTTTGACAGTATTCCATATGTTGTTTACAGATATATATGTATATGCACTTATAAAAAGTTATCATCTTTTCAATCACTTATGAGAGTGCTTGAGTCATCCTGGAGGTAAAATTATGATGCTCAAAACCAGTATTTTTTCTGCTTACCTGTCTGTTACGTTCATCCATAATCCTTGTAATCTGAATCTTTTTTCTCCCCATAGTCCCCGTTTTTTTTTCTCTCCTTCTTCCTTAAAATTACGTATTTTTCCCTTCTCTTTTCTTCCTCTTTCCCGTTTCCTCAAAACAAGCCTCCTTCTTCAGCACTTGCACTACTCAGTTCACAGTCCCCTGCATCCGTTCCTGCTAAACACAGAAAGGAAATCAAATATTACTTCCAAATTGATAACTTCTTGAAAGTTGTTATATGGAGCCAACTACGCAGCATAATTATAATGTACTGTACAAGAAATTATAGTAAATTTGTACTGTTTCTAGAAAGAAACTTACAGAAGTCATAATAATATTATTCATTTTTTTTTTCTTTCCTTTTTTCTTGTTTCCCTCCTGCTTATGGACAAACCCACCAATATATCAAGAAATGAAGAAAAGGACTGAAATACACACTGGCAAAACAACAGAATTAAGAACCTATGGTTTTAAATATCACTTACTGCAGTAATATGAAAAATTAGCTAAATCAGAGACTTAATGAACCTTTCTGTACCTATGTATGCTAAGTAGGCCAGCTAATTCATTTCTGAAAGGAAAACAATCTTGTGTTTTGACAGCAGAGGTGATAATGTCCCTCATTATGCAAATAGGATGGCCTTTTATTAAAGTGCTATTTGATATATGAGAGATGTCAGCTAGTTTAAATCCAACTTTTTAAAACTTTATTCTTTAAGAATGTAGATTACAGCAAGTATTATTCAAGATACTAGAAGAAAACGTTAGTGTGTTTTCCCTCATTTCATTTCAACATAAATTCCAAAGGGCTCTGACAAATGATTTATAAGCAGCAAATATGTTCATCTTTCCTTATAAAAATTCTTGCACCAGAAGCTATGCAGCACAAAATAATAGGGACAGATGATAAATTAAGAATGTTTTGAAAAATACTTTCACAGTTTTAGTAAGAAACCATTATTAGCTCACCAAAGTTTACAATACTGATTCTGTCACAAAAGTGAAGACTTAGATATGATAAAAACACATGTTGCAGTAAGCATTCCCTGCTTCACAAAATCTCATAAATCACAAAGTTAATTTCTATCATGTCCAAAAAATTTTAGCATTACAAGACTAGATAAAAATGAAGAAAATACAGAAGTGATGTTCAATATAGTTCTGACGTAAAAAGCCTTTCTTCTTCTTTTTTTCTTCTACCTTTGTTTGACTTATTTTTACATTTACATATTCTGAACAGAAGAGAACAGAGTTCTTTTAATACAAAAGAGGAAAAAATCTTATCATCTAAATCATTTAAAATGATTTTTTGTGCTTTTATATTTGTTCCATTGTGTATTAAAAATATTACCTTGGAAATCAAAATGTAATAAATTAAAAACAGAGGCTGGTGTTTCTTTATTTATAAGTTTATAGTCTTGCAGCCGACCTGATAAATTCTCTCAATATGTTATGTAACACTAAACTGATGTCCTGGCCATTTAATCCATTATTTGGCTCAGATTCAAAGCTACTGAGGTAGAAAAGCTAGACCTCACTCAATCTTCAATTCTCTCTTGCTTTTCTCTGCATACATTAAACTTTAAATTGCTCAATGTTCTATCACTCTAAAAAGAAAAGTAAGTTAACAAGTAACCAGTCAGTCTGAGTTTTCTAGCTATCCACTATGATATAAACAATTTGTTGGGCAAAACAAACTTTCTAGTGTAACACTTGCTGCCTTTCTTTACATCAATTCCTTTTTATATTTATGTTTTATATTTAAGCATATTTACACATGCGTTAGTCTTTACCGTAACGCAGAATGTGTCATATAACACGGACAATTGCCAATTTTATAAAAAGTACATGCTGCAAACATTTTTTGCCATATTTTAACTTTTTGAAAAGAGTCGAACTTTTCACTGCTTAAAAAGACATAATGGAAATATTTACAACAATAACAACAATAAAAAGTCCAAAACTTTGAAAAAAAAGTAAAATTGATCACATCTATTTCTAAAATTTTTTTTTTCTTTTTTTTTTTTTCCTAAACAAAACTTGGAGACAGTCTTATCTGATACTCAGTGTTGACAAACAAAACCAGCCTATTTTTAGAAACAGTTTTGAATTTCCTTGGACTGGGTTTCTTTCCTGTTTTTCCTCCAGTCTTACCTCTGATACAAAGAGCAAGTTAGAATGGTGTTTCCCATGCACATGCAGGACCCAAAGGAGCCTAACAGGCTTTCTCTGTAATGGTAAGCCAATACACTAATCCACAGCAAATGCATATGGAACAATTTCCTCTCCTTTCATTCAGCTGAAGCCAGTGGCACTATCGGCTTACAGTGCTACGCCTGCCTAAGCTCTTATTCACTTCAAGGTGGAAGGTCACGGTGGACAGATTAGAGCAGTGGTGACAGGGTTAGCAAGGATGAGAGCTGCTTTCTAGATCAAGATGCCGATGCTGAGTGAGTTCAGAGAAAATCACTGAATGCTGAGAAAATTGACCAGGAAGGACAAATTTTAGTGAAGGAGCTATATGTTGAGTCCTTCCCACACATTTATCAGTTCCATATTCAACAAAATACATTTTAATTCCACATTCAGCAAAAACATTTATAGAGGGTTTAAAGTCAGAACCATAACAAGTCCTACAATCTACACAATGTTGTCTTAAAATAATTCATAAAACAGTTGAATGGTTGAATTTTGTTCTTCATTGCCTGGAATAATCCACTAACCACACTAACTTTATCTAAAGTGGCAGTGGATATGCAGGTAGACAAAGATGTAGGAGCAAGGATGTCCTTGTTATTAAATATTATCATACAGACTGAGAGAAACTGAAGGAGAAAACAGAATGTGTTAGATCATATGTATCTGATATACAGTTTGCAAAGAAACATGTTTCTGCTTTAACAGGCAGCAGGTTATGTTTTCTTGCATTGAAAAAAAATCTCTCTCCATTTGCTTTTTGCTTACTAGTCTAATTCCAAATGAAAGGTATTCAGTTTGTCTGGCAAATATATTTCTTTTTTTTTTTTTTTCTTTTTTCTTTCTTTTTTTTTTTAAGGAAAAAAAAAATATTTTTTTTAAGGAAAAAAGAAAAAACAACAAACTACAACTTCTGCTATTTATACTGCTACTAGAAACAATCTGAGAATGCTGTAGTTTCCTGTATCTCTGTCCTCCTCTTTTTAAACATATATATGTACCAACACATACTGCTCTACATGCTATGCTTAATATGTGTCTGCCTATAGTTCTAATTGTGTCTTCAGCACATACATTTGCACACGTGCATACATAAAGCAGATAGCTGGTCTGATTCCAAATCAATTGGATTCAGATGAGTGAATCTAGACATCTGATTCAAGGGTTATAACCTTCAAAGGTTGGTGACTTCCGAGTCTAACAGAATGCAAAGAACTGTCGAGACCAACAAATCCCCATAGCTGTTTTAGGACTTCACCAATGCTTCTAACACTTTTTGAAAGTTCCTGCAGGATTAAACACTACAGTATCAATTATTCAGTTTCCATTAACTGATAAATTGTATTTCCCTAATATAAATAAAGCACACTAGCTAGAAAAGTTGAAGATCCTACATGACTCAATAATACTTGCAAACTTTCATTATCTAAAAAAGAACTTAAAATAATTCCAGAAGCTTTGTTGAAGTAACTGTCCACATAAAAGAAACCTTCCAACTTAATGACATGGTTACATGCAAGCAGTTTGTATTTAAAGAAACACATAGTTACATGCATTTTTTTCTTTTTGCAAACCCAAACATGGAAAAAAAAAAAATCAGACTGCTTACAAAAAGAGGAACTTCATTTTTGGCGGGCTTCTGTTCACTATATGATTTGGCAGAGGCTGTGATAGCTGACAGAATATTGATCTGAGATTTGAGAAGGGTGAATAAGACTAATGGACAAATGCAGCAGACCATTCGACTGCTCCTGTCTCTCTCTGCGAATGCTCGTGCACAGACATACACATGCGCGCGCACACACACACACACATGCACACACACTATCCCTTCTCTGCAACACAGAAGAATCTTGATAGAATGGCAGGAAACACGCACAGAGCGGGCAGGGAAGGATATGATGTCAGCAACCACAAACAATAAAAGGTGTAAAGGTGCTTCCTTCCCTAAACTGTTCCAGAAGTGCAAAATGGGAACCAAAACTCTCCACTTCCTTCTCCGAGCAGAACTGTCTGAATCTGCTTTGCTGCAACACCCCAGATAGAGTTCTTTGAACAAGGCACACCAGGGACAATAAGGAGTATCAAAACAGGAGAGTCACAGTATTTAATTTATAAACAAGAAGGTGGCCAGAGAACAGCTAAATTGAAAGGTGTGGGGGCTTAGTATTTTCATGGTTGCTTTACAGAAGAAACAAACTCATCATCAAGATTTACCTGTTCCATTATGTAGCTTGCATTCTGAATGGGTTAGTTTAAAACTAAAGAACCAAACCAATTTTTTTTTTATTTTCATCATGTAAGGAAGCAAACAAAAAAAAACAAAAAAATGCTGTCCCTGTTCTCTCTCCAATCTTAAGACAAAAGTCACTTCAAAGTCTATGAAAGCTTTGTGTGCAAGCCCTTCTGTTTATTCAAAAGAGTTTTGAATCAGATTATAAATAAAAATCTAGATGCACCATTTGCTTAACGAAAAATTAGCTGCAAAAAATGCAACATAACCATGAAAATACACAGCAGGGAATACATACTTTAAATGAAATGGTCACTGAAATATTATCTGTAAAAGCCTTAGCTGACCAAGACCCATATGCAGACAAAGACCGTAAAGAAACAACTGGGCATACTACATCAAATAAAGTCACTGCTCATTTTGGGTCTGTCACCTTGAGCCAGATAAACTTGCAATAAATACAGAAAAGAGCGAAAGTAATGTTCATCTCTCATGTTATCCTACTGAGATTAGCTGATATTATATCCAAGATAGAAGTAGTCCTTCACATTTAATGTGGTTTGGTTGCAGAGTCATTACAGAGGACACAGTTTGGCCCATTAACAGAAACGTTATGATAAAATTATATATGTCATCACCACAGTAATACATCAGTAAAGCAGAAATGGCACAATCTATGGTATGGTTATCCAGGCAGAAAGCCATGCAACAAATGAATCTGAGTCATCTTAAGGTTTCAAACATCTGTCCACAACATTCTGATTTAGAAATTAAACATAACCTACATTTATGTGTTTTGATCTTATGGCCAGATTGCCACATTAAAAGATGCGGAAGGGAGTTCATTTTAATCTACTAAATTTAACTCTCAAGAGATCATGCATTTTGCATGAAACAAACATTTAGGCCATAATGGATGTAATATAGCAGATGAAATACTATTGACTACTCAGGACAGAGTATGTCAAACTGAAAAAGACCACAGATAGAGAAAATATTTGTAATCTTTAAGTACCAATGCTCATACATCTTGTCATTTATCTAAACTAAAACAAAAAGGAACTTCAGAAAACAAACTCAGCCTTCCCCCTAATTGATTATGCAAGTTTAATTTACAACAGAGAACAAATCAAGGGGAATGAAGTTCTGCATTAATCCAGGATTAAAAAGTTCATAAACTTACAAACAGCAAAATAAATCTCTGCATTTAAATTATTAATTGAAAGTTTTACTGAAAAGTTGAATTATTTGATATGAATGCATATTTCATTAATTTTGCTACTGATTTTGAAATCATCTGCTGAATTTTTAAGATTCTTTTCTCTAACAGATATTTCCTGTATTTATGTATTTATTTATGCTTAAATGATAGTAGAATGTGTTTATTTTTAGGTCTTGTCTTCAGGAGATCTCTCTTTCTCTCTTTTTTTTTTTTTCTTTTTTTTTCTTTTTTTTTTTTTTTCCCCATTGACATTCATATTTACTTATAATTTGATTTATTCCCATTATACTGAAAATTTAGTAATGAATTTCAGAAAATTCTTCTTTTTCAACTGATTTGTTGTCTTGCAACTGATACCATTAGTTAGTTGTATGGCCAAGAGGAAGAGACATGAGAATGTCTGGCATTTTCAGATTTTTTAAATTTGGAGTTAAATGAATACTTTGGATCCCTTGAATCTGACAGCTGTGGTTACTGTAGCCTACAACTCAAATACTGTACCAAGTTATCTCATAGAGCAAAAACTTATGCAATATGGGTGCAGGAGTTTCAGTTGTTATAGTTTTGTGAAGTTCGCCTGAAAAGCTTGTCTGGGCAAACTCAGCATCATTGCCAAAATAGCCGAGAGGATGATACTCCCTAACAGTGGTCCTACCTCCTCATGCCACAGACACTACTTCTGAAAGGACTGGTATCTGGATTCTGAAAGTGGAGTCTGCAGGTGCCTATGAGTTTCAGCTGATCCACACCTAAGTCAGAAGGAGAGGAGTGACTCTAGCCCACCTTCCAGAGATTGTGCTGAGAGTTGTCCGTCAGGCACAGAGGATGGCTTTCTGAATGGTGCACACATACTGTATCAGCCCTGGATATGCTGATAAAGATTCACGGAAGGAGGGCCAAAGGCCTTCCGAAGGATTGTGGAATTTGCTACAGACAGTGAGTCATTCCTTGCAGCAGTGCACCGAAAGAGGAAGCAAACACTGGTAATCTAGATGAAAACTGATTGCCTGCAGCCCAATAAGAAGAGATATGTGCCTGCTATGCTTGAAAAAGAAAGAAAGACTTGGCTAGTTTACAACTTTTTTTTTTTCTTTTTTTTTTTTTTTTTTTAATGGAATAGATGACGAGGAATATTTGATTTGAAAAGCAAAGAACATATACAGTAATGCATATTTTAAGGAAAGCAATTAAGTGAAATGCTAGAATTCTAAAAGAAAACATACAAAAAGTTGATTTTAAATCTACAGTGACTTGCAGGTGATATTTCAGTGTCTATCCACCACAAAATTGGAAAGAAAAACAAGTATTCTGAAGGAAAAGCTTACAGGTTCATGATTAGGTTCATGGCAAATCTTTGGGTACCTAGACAGATATAATGGGAGTCTGACCAATAAAAATGGAATAGGATCCTTGAAGTGTTTGGGAGACTGGCTCAAGTTTATCAAATCAAACAAGCTAATTGTACAAGGGAATAAAGGATTGAAAGCTGAATCACTTAAATTTGTCTCAAATGGAGACAGTGAGGAAAGTGAACCTGTCTGAAAATTAAGCAGGGAAATTGGACTGTTGGAATTTCAGCTGGAATTCTGAATAGTTTTGAAATAATATTTTGATTGCATGGCATTATAGCTAATAGATGTCTACTAAATACCAGGAGAAGTGTTTTACCAGTTCAGTCCTCCATAGAACTGTCTGGAGGAGCAGAGGAATCATTTCAGTGTTCAACAGGCTAAGATTTAGCATCTTTTGTTTTGCAGAGGTGCCTTGGAACTACTTTGTTCTTGATTTAGCTATACTTAAAGAAGATATTCATGTTTACAGTTTGTGAGTAAAGAGTTTTGGAGGGTGTTGGCTTTTTACAAGAAAAGTCTAAGATTTCTAGAGCTAAGTCATTGTATAACCTGTAAGTAATCTCTAGCTGTGGTTAAGGTCTAGATTTACAGATTTGTTACCATTGCTTGTATGTGAGAAAGTCTGTGGTAAGGAACATAAATCTCCACAATGGCTTTTAAGAAACAGGGGACAATTCCAGGTATTTCTTGAAGAAATTATGTACTGTAATTTTGAGTCTAAACCCAGGTACAAGTACCTGGAAATCTGATACAGATGGCACAAAACTTTAGATACACTTCAATTGAAGAAAATAAGGTCTGATTTTCTGAATTATTCTTTGTTATTGGAAAAGATGTTTGAGTACTTCATAATTTGCTGAATTGCAATAAACTTGGTTCATACACTTAGACAAAAGAGCTGGAGACGGCCGTCTGAGCTGTGATCAATGATCAGTACTGAGGCAATAGAGAGAATATATGGAGGAGACAGGAGAATTCTGGGTAAAACAAGTGGACTTGTTCAGACTACACAGACCTTCTTCATCCAACATGCTCCAAAGGAATTTCAATCCTCCCTTTCTCACTCAAAGGGCATGGCAATTTGTAACAAAAGCTGAGTTCTGCTATTCTAAGTTTGTGCTGCACCACCACTTCATCTTTGTGAGGAGGAACAAAGATTAGGGTTGTAGAAACCCAAAAATCATTTAGAAAAGTGATATCTTGCACTTTTGCTAATTAAAAATTTAATTTTTAGAGAAAACAAGGTTTTATTAACTGGAATTCTGTGACATGATTTAAAAGGCCAAAGCATAAGAAACAAAAGTCTTTTTAAAATACTAAGCAAGCAAATGAGTGAGCACTGTATTTGGTTGAAGGACTACACTGAAAATTAGGAAGGATCATATAGAATGGAGACAAAAACCAGGATGAAACTATCTTTAAGCTGAGAACATCAGTGCATAACTGAAAAACAAAACCCAAGGTATGAATAACTTCCTCATTATAAGAAAATATATGGGCCTCTGCCAGAAAACAGATTCTATAAGAAATGTTTTGAAGGGGTTGATAAAAAGAAACACTCTGCAACTTGAGCAAAGAAAGTGACAAAAATTATCAAGGTACAGCTTGGATTCAAGTAAAACTGTTTTGGATTAGTAATGGGAAAAACCTTGACAGAAAAACTGTATAAATATGATATGGTTGTATAGCTTATTTTTTTTTTTCTGCCTGCAAAGTGTTGCTTGTGGTGTTGCTATTTTAAGTGTTGTTTAAGTAATGGTTGGAAGATGAAAGAAGACAGAGTGAGTAGGCTTACTGCTGGTGAGCATAACTTCTCTGATCTTATAGACCTGGATACTTCAATAAAAGGCAACAAATAAAATATGTTCAGTATTGTTTTATGGAGTCTTGATTTATGACCATGAAAGAGAAGCTGAAAACTGAGATATATTGGAAGACAGCTCAGTTATAGAAAATATAAGAACAGAACTATTAAGTAAAACTAAAACAGAAACATGTTTGGAGATACCAATGATGAAGAGGGGAGCTCATACTGTGAGCTGTGCATCAATACCTGATAACGCACATTAATTCTCAAGTCTTGCTAAATTTAGAGATATTAAAAAAAAAAAACAAAACAAAACTTGTAAAGAGACAGTATCAAGGAATTATTTTAGTCCCTTGCAAGTTTCCTTGTCCCATAACTCATAAGCAACCCATAACTCTGTGAATTTGGATAACTATTCAAGCCTAGAAGTGGCAGTATCTCTTACGGATAACCCCTAATGTGGGTGCTGGCTGCACATTTCAGCTTTCTGACAGGGAGCTGAAGCAATCAAATGTGAAGGACTTCAAGTAGGTGTCTGAAAGCCACAGACGATCCTCAAATTCTGACCAAATCTTGTAAATATCTAATGGTTTTGTTCCTTTTATTTTTGAAAAAAGTACTCTGTTGTAACCAGTCACCCACAGCCATCACTGACACGTCACAATGGACTGCTTCTGAGGTAGAAATTTTAAATCCAGAAAATGATAGATTTTTGTGGATCTACCCCTTTATACTAATGCAAATATAAGGAATGATCCATCATTAGCACTGGAAAAGTTTGACAAGGTTTCCAGGCAGAGGTAATATCTATTAATTTATTATATTGAGTAACATAATTGGAAAAAATAAATCATCTTTAGGCTGTACGAGTTGTTTAGATCCTCAGGGTAACCAAAACTCACCTTTATTTCCAGTTGTATTATCTAATACAAACATTCTCCTATTTACGATGTTACACCATCCCAGCTACAGTTATATTACCAGATTTTTTCTACAAAATAGACCTAAGCACATAACTTTAATAAATAATTACTTTTATTAGTTTTCTAAAGCAACCTAGGGTAATTCACCCCAGCAATCCATTTCTTAGACAGGAATGATCATGCACAAAGATGTCCTACTTCTCTCTTTTGTGTATCCATTTCCAGAAACATGCTCTTTTCATGTTAATTCCTGACCTTCCCAGAATTGTGAAGAATTAAATATAGTTCTAAAATCTGAAGTAGACTGCACAATATGGAAAACTGCTGAACCACTAAGTTTTCATACATTATGTGTAAATGTTAATATGATAAATATGAGCATTAAAAGCTCTGACACTCCCTGGACTGAACTGCTTGCCCAGAGACAGCTGCAGGCTTGGTAAATAAATAAATAAATAAATAAAGGCAAGGGAAAGAAGGAAATATATCAACCTTCCCGATGACCATGACAACTGAAAAGTCTACGTTAGTGCTTCCAATCCCACTCAGACATTTATTTATTTATTTATTCCCAAGGACAAAAGGAGATGAAATGTATGTCAGGTACATAATAAGGCTAATAAAAAAATGAATGCACCTGTATTTCACTGAATGACAGTGAGGAACTGTCTCTGTCTGTGAAATAAACATCTTTTTCTAATGACAAAGCTCCTAAATTAGGATGGGTTGCTGCTTTTAAATACACAAAGTACATACAATTTAAGCAGAAACTACTGAAATCAGAATACACCTGTTCTTTAAAAAAAAAAAAAAAAAAAAAAAAAAGAAGAAAAGTACAGCGGCACCAGTATAGCAAAACAGCAGTTACATTGTCATTATGAAAATCTGATACCTCTTATGAGCTACATGATAAGACGTGTGCATATTGGCCAGTGTCTGCCAGTGTCTGCTGCATGGAATTTTGCTTGTTTAGGATGAGACATACGTTAGAAAAAAGGAAGGTTCTGACCACCAAGAAATGATATAAACTAGCTGTACCTGCTGTTGCTAGCACCCATCATTCATACACTGCGGCTACTTGCTTTCTGCTTCCTGGCTGTGTCTTGCCAAGAAGCATCTCGCCAGACTGGATTCTCACTGATTTTGAACCAGAAAAGATGCAAAAGCAGACTGTACTATAGGAAAAGATAACAAGGAGTTTGTTATATCAGGAAAAAAAAGATGCCTTGAGACAAGAAATAAGCAAGGTGCCTGAAAGAAAACCTGAGTTATATTATCTGTTAAGGAAGAAATTTTCTGTTGTTCTGGCTTAATGGAATATTCTACCTTTTTTTTTTTCTTCTTTTTTTTTTCTTTCTGGTGCTGAAAAGGGAAAGCAATACATGTGTTTATGTTAACAATATTAAGTGAGAAAGAGAATGGTGGAACAGAAGATACATGTCACACTGCAGAGTTTGATATGATAAAGAGCTAAAAAAACTCCAGTTTAGATACTGAAGATACGCCTTGAACCAGTAACAAAGGCGTAAATAGCCCCTTCTAGTTTATGGTGCTATTCAACCACATTACAGTTCACCTTTGGTTTTTAAAAATTGTATTAGGTAAGTAATTTGTACTGTCCACATGAAGATCTGTTCTAATTTTTCACAGAATTGGAGCCTAACCGTTCTCACATCAAGACCTGTAGAAGCAAATTCTCTACTGAAATAGAAGGTGTTTACCACAGAGATACACCTAACACTGTACAAGTGCAAAAGCCACATGTGAACATCACACCCTGCCTTCCAAACCCTATCTGTAACCGCTCCATTAACACATACAGCTGTATTTATTTATTTCTTACACAAGCAAAATACATTATATTTGGTAATAGCCAATGCTAAAAGTCAACATCTTTGTCAGATATTAGTAGAAAATACATATATAAAACATGTTTAGTTTGCAGAGGGTAATACAGTGCAATTTGCTTGACAGTCTCTTCTGTTTTGAATGAACAGTTTTTTCTAAACAAATCATTGACAACATTGCTTGTATTATTGTTGTCCTATGAGCATACTGAAGAACAAAACAAAACCTTAATCAATAAGCACAAAGATACATTAGCTAATTTTTTTTTTGTGGCCTTGAATATGCATTACATTTTCTCAAAAGTGACACTCTTTGAGCTCTATTGGTATGCAAGGTGATTTTTGACAAAAATATTCTCAGAAACAGAAATCTATGGCTAAATTATCATGCAGCATAGCATAAAGAATTGAATCTAAGATTGAGATACAAACACAACTGAGATGTGCTCTTCTTCCTGCCAAAAATATTTCATGTCACCTTCATTTTTGACTCAGTTTTTCTCTTGGAAACCTGGAGATAAGAAACCTGGGGATTTGTTCACATAAAGGTTCTGAAAAGTAAGGTGAATATTTATTAAAAGATAATGAAATTCTGAGTGCTTTTAGTAAACATATTGTAATTTCCCTTTAAAATAGTTAGTAAGCAAATCATTTGGCATATTTTAAAATTATCAAAGTAAAGGGCAAGATTATGACCACAAAAATAATAATATCCGTATTTAAATCACTGATTTCAGAAAGTTATAATTATCCTATATATCTTAAACATTTATATACACAAGTTGTTCTAGCACTATAACCTTTTATGCTAATGCATATCTTCTTAAAATAAAGATATTTGACAGTACTGTCATATAAGGTCCAACATGGTACACAGCAGATTCATCAATTTCCTGTTTCTTACCCTCTTTATCTTACAGCATCCTAATCAACCTAATTAAAGCTTCGTTCATTTGAAACCTCAGATGACAATTTGTTTAACTCTATCCCACTGTGGTCTTTTTATAAAGAGAATTAAATTTGATCTTCTGACAGCAATTATTAAATGATCCCAACTGGCCCCAATTAAGACACATGGCTTACAGGCCTCAAAATCCAATAAAGTGCCAAGCCCTCTCTTTCACTTGTACATCTTCCTTTACCTTGTTTTATTTTTCTGAAAGCCAATTAGGCTTATCTTATCAAGTGGAACTGAATGCTATTGTGTAGACTAATTCAAGATACAATTCATCAACTTACTTTTATAGTTATACTGAAGGAAGAAAATCATGCCCCAAATCATCCTTTTGAAACCCCTCCCCGATTCAATTCATCCAGCTTTTAAGGAAAAGAAATGCTTTAACACCTTTCACCATGTGCACGTGACCTATATATACTTACTTTTAAAACACTGCCTACAAAAAGCAGTGATTAGAGAAATAAATTATGTTCCTTGCTATGTTTTAATATATTAAAACTCCTTGCCATGAGTTTTACATTACTCACAATTCTTCTTATAGAAATAAGTCTTTTCTACAAGCGTTTCCATTGGGTTATCATCTTCTCATTTCAGAAACCTTGAAGAAATGTGACACTAACTTCTGAGGTTAACCTTTTTTTACCTTTAATTTCTGCTCTAATTTTTTCACTTTTTTTCAGTAGTATGCTGTGAAAAAATGTTCCCATGATTTCACATAAAGGCAGGTAGCCCCAGGATTTGGAACTCATTGATTGTGTGATACTCCAGGGATACAGCTGAATTAAAACCAGCCTCATGAGACTGAAGTAGCTTCCATACACATCTGGCTTTTCTTATTCTAAACCCTAACACCTGCCTGGAAATTTAACCCCTGTCTTTTCTCTGAAGAACAAACGGGACAGATTTATCTACTGCCATTTGGTTTAGGTCAAAGCTGAGCTGTATGATGTTCTGCTAAATTAATTGCAATGTAATTGATATTGTTTGACACAGTTTTTGAAAAGATGATGCTCCATCCATTTTATGACCAGACTGCTTTCTCTGTACTAAAGTATCTTAGATCTTATGTTTCTGTAGATTCACCTTGAGCACAGCTTTGAGTAATAACTTATTAAAAAACAGCACACATTTTCTATCTCAATATTTCTAATGAATTGCTATATAAGATAAGATCATGGGCACAGACTTCATCAAGGGAGTAAGTAAAAGGGAAAAAAAAAAAGCTCAAAGCAATACTATTTCAATTATGGTAAATGTTTTCTATATTTCCGTAATTTACATTCTGAACAAATGCATTCACAATATTCCTTAAACACAAAGGAGATTGAAATGTACTAAATTTCAATGCAATAGTTCTTTTATTTGCAGGAAGATGTGCAAGCTTATGTAAAACATAATTATACATGTTTCCTGTCCAGCTTGGAAACAAACTTGTCTTTGTAAAAAAATAAAAAATAAAATGTGATGCTAACCACTTTTCAAAAAGTAAAATAAATTGCTAAATAACTGCAAATGTTGTTTTTATGAAATTAAAAAAATATTGACTTAGAAGAGCAGGAATCAGATTTACTCCTACTAATGCTATGTGACATCACTAAATATGAACTGCAACAAGCAGTAACAGTTGATGCAGAATTTCTAATGGAGCACTGAAATTTCTGAAAAGTAAAAAAGATTTGAGTACACTGTTTCACATTTTTTTTCTCATTGTATTCTAATAATCCCTTACAAGATGTTAATTTTAGATCAATCTTTTGCTAAAAACAGCAAACCCTGAAAAAGAACTAGTGCAAAGAGCTGAAAATATCCCGTGGAAAAAAATCTGTACAGAAATCAGATCAACCCAAATCCTGCCATTACTCAGCACTGCAGTGACGTGCAGATGTTTGTAGTGGTTTAAAGAGCCGGGGGGGCTGGAAACTCTACGTACTCAACTCCAACATGATTGCAATTGAACCTCATCAAAGTAAGAGCTCATAATTTGTCACAGAAAACAGCCAATTAACATATGTTAGAAAAAGGCTCCCATAAAGATAATATATGATTAAAGATCCAATGCAGCTGTCACAAATAAAAATTTTGCATTTTAAATAGAAATATCAGCCTGGGTTTTTGAATTTTTGTTTACATTGATAATGGTTACCATATATATATATATATAAATATACGAAGAAAAAAAAAAAACACAAAGCAAACCAAAACAAACCAAAAAACAAAACAATCAAAAACCCATTAACCCTAATTATAGTATTTCCTCCAGGTTTGGACTTACAACTTAGGGGGATCCGGGAGCTAAGGCAGTATTCTGTTCTGACTGTTGTGCTGTGAATAGCTAAGACTCTTTCCAAAACACAACAGTTATTTTGTTTTAGTACTACTTTAGAAGACAGACCTTCATTGTGAGAGAGATGGCCTTCATTGATGCACTTTGTTGTCAAGACATTCCTCTGAAAATGCAGCAGATCCTTATTGCTTCAAAAAATACAGTACTGTGTATGATAGCCCCACGGCCAGCACTGTGATCCTGGCCATTCAAATACACAGCCATAAGTAAATCTGGACTGCAGCCAGTTCCATTATTTCACATTTACATTGGCGAACATGAGATAGAATGTAGCCTGCAACCACCTTTTAAATAAATACTTTGATTAAATAGTTTTCACATATATGTGCATAGAAAATGAAGCCTGTTGCTTTATCAACACAGAATTCTGACTGTGACACTGACTGCTACCTATTCTGAACAATAATTTTTATTCCTCGAGTTTTGCACAGCAATATTTTAATTACTGAAACTGCATAATTGGGATGCTATTTCTTATAAGCATTATCTGTTTTTCCTGCTATCATTTAGGGTTCTATGTGGGAGTCAACAAACTGAAATTATTTGAATGGTATTTTATTTTGTATGTCTGAGTGTGTATGTCCTTGTCTTGACATCATGTTGTAAAAGGAAGTGCTTCCTCTTTTCTGTTTGAAAGAGACCCAAGAAAAACAAAGTTTTGAAACTCAGTGGTCTGACTGGATATTAGTCTGTATATATTTTAATATTGCTTTAATTCCTGTTCAGCCAAATATAAAAGTAGGGACAAATTTTAATCAAAGTGAACAAGTAATAGAATGGAAAAAAAATATTCATAAGTGATGATGATTTTTATTTTATTTTTTTTTTAAATCTTTGAATTCCTGTAATGTTTCAGAAATGCTGTTTCCATTAAATTAAAGACCAAGACCAAAAGCACTCACTGCGTGTTTCTGATTCACTTACATGGTGCAAAATATCCTAATATCCTTTAATATTCTTTATTACATTATATTAACATGAAAAATATTCCTTGTGAATCACTGTATTGTTTTAACAAAACACGGTGAATAATGTTAAGGTTATGCTGCCTTTCTTTTCCTCAAGAGTGTGTTCATTGATTCCCAAGCAATCAGTAAAATTTTTGATTAAGATCTCAGAAATAGCTGAAAATCCCAAAGCTTCTCTGCTATTGAAACTTCCCATGTCTTCGACTGTCCCCAACTAATGATAGTAAACTATACAGCCTCAAGCTAAAGAGATTAATTTCTATTCTGCAATGAATAGACAAAAAGTGGACAAAATCAATTTTACTATCAAGTACATTGTTATGTCTATTCAAGGAAATACAATTTTGGCCCTAGAGAACAAGGGTGGAAATAATAAAATTCAAGGTGCAAATCAAGTTGTACTTCATAAAAGATAATAAAAAATAGTAATAAATAAGAATTAGACAAGAACTATATATATATATATATATATATTTTTTTTTTTCCCTTAAGAACAAGGCTACATGTCATGGAGAAGCCAACTTCAAAGTTAGTATTTATTCCTGATTATAAAAGTGCTTTACAAAACCACTGCCAACAGTAATAACAGAATAATAAAAAGCAAGTTTTGCATGGTAAGGAAATATTGTGTCAGTGATTTCCTATTCTGTAAATCTAAATTTCCTCTCTTCATAGGTAAAATCAGATAATTTTAGAAGTTAATGACAAGTGTCAATCAAATGCTATTAAGTAATGCATATTTCAAGCAAAATTATGAAATGGATGTGCTGTTTACTTAGTGGGATACCTCCAGGTATGAAATTTCCAATTTTTTTAAATTTAGATTTAACAGAGTGTGCATGATGAAACATTTCCAAAAATTACTTCCAAAATATACATTCTTCTATCTATCTATCTATCTATCTATCTATCTATCTATCTATCTATCTATCTAATGTTGCAGAATATTAAGTGAAAACCATTCAAGGCAGTAACGGCTTCTACTAACTGGAATTACTGAAGACATGTCACAACGTAATTCAAAATGTATTTTTTTTTTTTGCAGTTATTTAAAAAATCTAATTGTACAGCTTGGAAACAGAGTTCCAGAAAACAGCACGATACTTTCTGATTCTTTTGGTGCAACTATAAGTTTGCAGCATTTGTTCCGTCTATTTTAATATTAACACTAAGACTTTGGATGATGAAAAAAAAAAGAGGGTATTGTACTAAATGTCCAAAACCACTTTGGTTTCCAAGCTGCAGACTATATAAACTCTTGCACACACATCTCTATAGCATTATCTTGTTGAAATAAAGGAAAAATATGTTGATGCATCTCAGCCTCTCTGATGAGTCCAGTGCTTGGCTCTGGAGAGGAGAGATGATGAGTTACTATTACATAGAAGGCTCTAAATCCTCAGGCTACAACAATGTGGTAGAGTAATAAAATATCATAAAAATGAAGCATAAAACTTTCAAAGTTCTTCTCACAATTAAAAAAAATAAATCTGTACAGTCATGTTAATAGTGTTAATAGTTATGTAATGTTATATGTAAGTTATGTAGTGTTATATGTAATGTATAAGTAAATAGTAATGTTAATGAATACTAACGCTTTTGCAGTTAGTGTATATAAGCTACAGATGAGCACCGAGGAATTGAAGGCTTCATTTTGCAGTTTTTGCAGGTTTTTGCAGTTTTGCATTAAACAGCTACAGAACCTATTGAAAATATTCAAGTATAAATTAGGAACTTCACCTGCAACTACACTTTTCTCTGTTAAAATTTCTAAGTTACTGAAAACTAAAAGGGATATTTTCAAGTCATTTTAATCATCCAGCATTTCCCATACCAGCTCATGGATTTACTTTTCAACACCAGCAGCTTGAGACAAGAACAATCTGATTTATAGCCTATGCTAGAGGAGCTTGCTGTTCAGTTGTCATTATTTTCTTGGCTCCAGTAGATGGAAGCAACTCTCTTGCTGTGTTTTAAGTTTAGTGTGGTTTGGGGGCTGCTTTTTAGGCCAAAATCTTTATTTTTATATTTATTTTGTTGTCTGTTGATCCTTTGATGTTGGATTCCCAGATAATTTGTTCCAGTTCCCAGAGCAGTTTCTTCAGATGAGAGCCATGCGTTAGTAAGTCTGTAACTCCTGCTGAAACCTCTTGCAGGGATAAACAGAGACTGTTGCAAATCCGCACCAGCTTGTTTCTTGAAACCTCACTGCTGCTTAGTTGGGCAGAAATAGCCACTGACAAGAGACATCTAAGGAATTGTCTGTGGTCTCAATTCAGGTGTATATGGGCTGGTACTTGGCAATCTTACAGTACAACACCTTGCCAGATAAAAAATACACAAGGTCCTGCATTCTTTTCCTATTTCAGTTAAGCCACAGCATCACTCACTTCCCTTCACTGGTAATGAAGTGTGCTGACCATGACACTCAGCAAGGTGCCCAGGGTAGGCAGGTGTTAGGCTCTAGGACCACAGGCCACCCTGCTCAGCCTGGAAGGTCTGGCAAGAAGCAGAAGAGCAGCAAGAGCAGTGGTCTGATACTACCTGGAGCAGACTGTAAAGGTTTGTCCAAAATTGAGCAGGCTTTGCACCTGCCATGGACAAAAAGTATTCTGCGTCAAGATAGATTTGCATACTGGAGAGTAATAATATTTGCCCTTATTTTCTCAGCCCATAAGTCAGTGTCATGCTCTTCTGTCACCTAAGAAGGTGAGATTAGACGTTCATCTTTTTAAAGACCTGTCACCCTCAATTAAACAGGTGTCAACTGCTCTTAACCTCTGTGACATATGGTCACCTCGGTTAATGAAAAGACACTCTTTTTCCTGAGTCCCTGCAGTCAAACCAATGTGTGCTGTGATCCTGTTGATTCTCAGAAGCTAATCAATGTCAAGCTGGGTCAGATTTATGTACCACACGTTCTTTAGGATAGAGACAGTTTCTCCCTACAAGCTCCTATAATACGGAAAAGTAACGGGTAAAATAAAGAGCCTTCACTCATAACTAGAACATCCAGATATTACTGTATTCTTTCACATATTTAACTGTACCTGACAGAAGACCTCCACACACGTACAGGTCACCTATGAATTGAGACATTTTTCAGCCAATGTTGTTTTGAAGGCTAACAGAAATGAGATTGTTCCCAGTTAGTTGCAAAACCAAGATTCCAATCACCTTGAATGTTAGTTAAAGATGAGTGACACTTTCTCACGGGTTATAGTGATAGGAAAAGCAGTAATAGTTTTAAACTGAAAGAGGGTAGATTTAGATTAGATGTTAGGAGAAAATTCTTCCCTCAGAGGGCAGTGAGGCCCAGACCCAGGCTGCCCAGAGGAGCTGTGGCTGCCCCATCCCTGGCGGTGCCCAAGGCCAGGCTGGATGGGGCTGGGGGCAGCCTGGGCTGTGGGGAGGTGTCCCTGCCCATGGCAGGGAGGTGGAACTGGGTGGGCTTTAATATCCTTCCAACCCAAAACATTCTATGATTTCATGACAATCTTTATAAAATTAATTATTTCTAACTTCTTGGCCAAATTACATCTTGGATCATTATTCAGCCCACATAAATTATAATGCAGTTGAACAAGGCATTTTTTGCTTTTTGATTTAGACATATTTGGAGATGTTTTGTCCTGTAACAAGTGTCAGTATTTCACTTTGGCTTTGCTTTCAGATTCAGGTAAACTATATATGTCTGTTGCTTATATTTTGCCTTCAGTGGTTGTATTGAGGCCTGATTTGTACTACACAATTAGAAAGCATTTTTATTAATAGGATTTGTTTCATGTCTGAAGTGAACAAAGTTTTCTTTCTTACTGCCTTTTCACAAAAAGTAATTCATAAAGAAAAAAATACATACAAGAACCTCCTTAGTGAAGATTAATCAGCATATGAACATTTTACACATATACATATATCCATTTTTATTTATGTCTAATTAATATCTACATTTCCTCTTCTCAATAGTAACTCATTGCAATATGGAACTTTTGGAAATACCATTTTATAGATGACTATAACAATGCTATGAAAGAAAACCGTGAATTAAACCTGAAAGAATGACAATACTTAAAATTCTTGAGTGCTATCTGAATAGACCTAACTCAATTGTTAATCTTAATAATCATATTGTTTATGTGGACACGGCTAACAGATAAGAGAAAGAACACCTTCTTTTCATTCAGGTCAGCTCTTATCACAACAGCAAAAACAAAGGTTTCTGTAAAAGCAGTTACGGCCAATACTCTTCTTTGTATTAGTTAACACGGAGAGTGATACAGATCAAACCAGTGGGCATAATTCAGTCATAAATTGCCCAAGAGGTAAATCATGATATTATCCCTGGAATGCAGAAATCATTCTTCATGTAATTTGTTATTTATTTATTTTTAAAATGTCATATTTTCCATTTTAAAACTGGATTTAGTACTCAGTGTTTTTAAAAGCCTCTTTCTAACTGTTTTAGTTAGAGTTCTTACAGAAAGCAGATATCTTATGAACAATAGTTTTAGTGGCAGCATTTACAGTCATACCTGTGGGGAATTTGATAGACTTTTAGTGCAGTCTAGCCATTTTTGTCTAATTTTTAATATGGTTGTGGCAATGATTACTTTTTATGGCAAACATGTCACTTATTTCTTAGTAAACTGATGTCCCAGTTTCATGTCAAGATGGAGATGTCAAATCTCACTATTTTTTAGAAAATGTTTAAAATAGCCAAATTCCAATGACAGGAAGGAGGGGTCTAATTGCATGACTGGTAAATATGGCCACTGAGATTTACCAGCAAAAATATGTAAATATATTTCCCAGATCTATTTCTCAGGTATTGTCAGTCTCCATAAAAACAGATTCATATTAATATTAGAATGCATTAACACGAGACACACTGAGGACGTGAAAATCCATGCTATGCTGCTGACTTGGCATCATGCAGAAGACTACACAGAAAAGTAATCCACATCAAAAAAAAATATTATGGAGGCAGGAAAGAACAAGACTTTTTATTCTCAGACATATTTAAAGTTTGACACAGTCAGTCTAAGAAGGAGGTTTCTGTATTGCATAACATTTTTTTACACTACCCATTTATAACATCTTTATAGGTGAAATCCATTTTCTCTATACTATTTTTGAGCTGGAGAGACCAAACAGGGAACAGATATGTCTGATAAGTAAGAAACTCTCTCTGTTATCAAATTTTCCTTCAAGAACTTCTCAGAACAGAACTTTTCATGTTGTGAATGAACAGAAATCACTGATCAACAGCAATGAAGCTATTTACAGGTATACTATAATGCACTATTATATGATAAGAGTTGGATGCACTTTTAAAAATTGATACCCGTAAGTACTGTTTAGTAACACTATTCTGGCATGTACAACACAGCTATTGGTGTAGAGATTATTTTATTTTATTTTTTATTTTGTCAGTGATGCTGGATGAGGTGATTTATGCATTCTATATTTTACAGGTTGAAAAATTTATGAAAACTAGATTTTCTTCAAATTCTACTGTTTGAAAAAAGTTTAGGAGAAATGTTCTGCATATGCATGGCTTCGCACTGAAGTTAGGTAAACTTCTGTGGGTATGAAATCTGCTTGCCTACTCTTCAAGTCATGTTGTAATTTCCAAAACATAAACCAGTTATTCCAGATTACACACATAATGAAATAAACCAGATCTGAAGTACAATTCAAGTCTTCTACAGAAAAGTTTCAATTAAAGAAGTGCATATAATAATGGCTTTTAGCCTTGTTAAATTTGTGTTTTAACATTAAAAATAAAAATATAAACAAACAAAAACAAACAAAATTACCTGATCCTTTTTATTATGTGTCACAATAAGGAAACCTATATGAGGGAACACAAGTGACATGGGAGTGGGCAGAAAACATCAGGAACTAAATTTAAATTGGTGGAATAATAGCCATCATTAACTCTGAACAATTCCTAAATTTTTGACAAGCGATGCTTTAGCCTAAAGTCAGGCTGAAGAATAATTCTTTACAGAGCAGTATCTATAATGCACTGAACAACTCTGAATCTGACAAGATATCAGAAGCTTCTTCTTCTGTGTTTAAATGTCTGTCACAAAAACATATGAGTGCCAACTTCGGGTGTGGTCAAATTCTGGATTGGACTGAAAGGGTAGAAAGTTCTCAAAAATGCCTTATATTAATTCTGAGGCAGACACAATAATCAGAAATAGTAACTTCCAGTGGGTGCAGAAGTTGAAATTAACTGAGACTAATCTGAGGAAAAATTATAGCACATGCACTGATTTAGTTTCTATTGAACCATATGAAAACAAGAAAACACGAATTTTAAAACAGACATTTTACTGTGTTACTTTTCTCTGGTTGATCATATTAAACTTTATTTCAAATAGGTAAAAAGAAAAGAAGTAGTTAAATAAGATAAAGATGGTGATGCAGCACAAGTTTGAATTTCTTAGTATTCTGTTTGGAAGAGCTCCAAGGGCAAATGCTCTTTCCAAGGCTGTATCTCAATCTATTTTGTCAAATGCCAATGGTGACTTCGAGTAAGTTGTTTAATGTTTGGTACCAGTAATAGGATACTTTAAAAATCTAAAATTATAGCCTACAATTAAAAATAAATAAATTAAAAAAAAAAAAAAAAGAAAAAGTACATTTTCCAAGGTACAGTCTGCAAGATTCACTTGTATAAACTCATTTATCATTAAATTTATAAAGGACACCTTATATTCCATTTTGTTGTTAAATTCCATAGGATGACATGGTTTTATTTTTACTAAATTAAAAGGATTTTTTCCCCAAATTTTTGTCATATTTCAACTCAAATGCATGGCACTTTCCTCCAGACAGGGTAAGAATCATTCTGGAATATTGAAAGACTGAAAATTAGTCATAAGTAGGTTCTATAGAGGCCTATTCTCACTGAAAGAAAAGCAGATTGTAAAAAATAGGATGCAATATACTTGATATATCAAGATTATTAAAAAGTATTATTTTTAATAAGAATTATAAACTTACATCCTTTGAAAATGATAGGATGAATATTAATATAAACTGTCACATTGTTTGTGATCAACTGCATAGTTTTTTAGTTTTTAGTGCTGAAATTAGGCCCACTGTCATGACTTTATATGCACACAGTAGTCTTGTCATGTACATTATGAAAACAAGAAGTGCAAAGGGTTAATATACGCATACCATAGATATGGTGGCTAATCTCAGAAATGCTGTGTACCTGTTACTCTTTTTATTTTTTTCCCTGTTCAGGGAATAATGATGAGTAACAATAAGCAATTTATTTCTACACTCCTCTTCTGCCAGTTACATAATAATGAAAAAAAATCTTCATCTGCATTCGAAGAATGACAGTGATTCCCTGTAACTGAAAATTTGGTAAATCTGTAATACAATGTTTTGTCCTTGCACTTCTCAGTAAATCTAAGATGGTTTTTAAAGATCTGTGCTGAAGCAGAGCACTTCAGAAAACACATTCTACAACTTCAGTTCACTTTTAGTTCTATTGCTTACTCATGATTTAAACTGAGATGATGCAGTGTTCCTCAATTTGATTACAGCCTGAAATCTCTGTTCTGACTTTTTTCATCCATGCGCATGTATCTTATTTGCCTTTTGCCATCCATAATGATTAAATGCTTTAGTTATATGAAATGGAATGGAATAGAAAAACACTTCAAAGGTGCAATAATTTCACAGCTTTCATGTATGCTTTTAAGAAAAACTGCAATGCAAGTCAATGTTATATGCAGTATCCTAAAGAGATAATTCTTCATTAGACCATATAGATATTTAAGTAACAGAGAACTAACCAAGTAACTGACTTGGTCAGATGTGTGACTTATCTACTGTCCTCTGTCTCAGTACCTGAACACTCGTTAATGCCCTTGACATCACTCCTTTAACTTCTGCTTTGTTTGAAGTCATTTATCTCCTTTGACGATGGACAAATTTTATCATTTTAGTTCTTATGTCAATAGACTAGAAATATGTTCCCCCTCTCCAGACCCATAAATTCACATGTAATATTTCACTTTTAGGTCACTAAACAACATCACGTGAACTTGTCCAAATTAATGACAGAAAAAGATTCCAGAAGTTACCTTGACTTACACATTCCATCAAGTCTCAGGGTACTACAAAAAGGACTGAGAGAGATCAAACAAGATCAAATTGCAGATCTTGGGCAGTGCCTTGTTTGAATACATTTGTTCAAGATAAGAAGGAAGAGGAAAAATAAAATATGCATTCTCTTGTTAAAGTAAAAGCATTTTTTTGGTGTCAAATATATTAGAGAAATTGTTCAAGAACAGTTCATCCTTATACAAAGATTACTTGCATAAATGTGAAGTTCAGGGTCAGCCTAGGTTATCAGACATGGACTGTAAGTGCCAGACAGGCAAGCTAAGCTGCCTTCATTCTCCTTTCTAACTGCAAAACAGCCACTTTCTAATCACAGACAGAAATACAGGTGAGCAAAAAACTCTCTCCCTTAATTTAGATAGAAATGTTGCATTCTGACACACTTCTTTTTTAGTTGTATAAATTCAGACTTATGTAGGGCATAAATCCCTCAAGAACAGTGTCCTAAGCGTTCAATCTAGAGGGAAAATCATATAAAATAATGTCATTCTTTAAGGATAATTTTGAATCATCTCACTGTGAGGATATTTCTAGTACGTATTTGCAAACAGCTCTGAAGCATGTTATCTATTATTTAATGTAGCAATTTTATGATTTTGATTTACAGCAGTGCTTTGGAAAAACAGCCTGAAACAGAATAATGCATTATTTAGTAATGCCTTGTGATGCTTTGTAAAATATGCTGCATATCTCTATCTGTAATTGATCAATATCCTTACTGTGAGCATTAGGTATAGCATGACTAAGAACAAGTAGTATGTTATATTGGTTATTCAGTCCCTAAACTGTAACAGAGCTATTTCTGTACTTTGAATAAAAATAGATTAACACATCTCTTTTACAGTTTTGTATCTAGGGAGAATAAATCATAAAGCCAAAGAACATAGGTATTCAATGATGCCACAATAAAATTTGCTCATAGGAATCGTTGCTATTGAAAACCACCACATTCTGCCGGGACTGTGTTTAAAGGCCTCATGATTAAGACTAAGTTACCCTAAAGACTATCCACTAATGAGGATTTGTAAAATCCCAAATTAATAATGAGCAATACTTTCAGATTGTTTCAAGAATTACTTGGGCTAAAAAAGTTAGCCTTAGTATTCTCACTGACTGCAATCCATTAGAAAACTACTAAAAATAACAGGACAAAAAAACCCACTCGTTAAAATAATCATCTATTTAGCTGACCTAGCAGAACAAGGAGGTTGCATTGAAGTTAAATTTAGAAAGATCTAAATATAATGAAGTTAGCTTCAGGTATGCATGTCAACTTCCTCCTTTTTTTTTTTTTTTTTTTTTTTTTTTACGGAAATAACTAATTTGTAAAATTTTACTTTTTTTTTTAAAAAAAACGCCCTTTTTTTTCCATTTTCTCAAGAATAGCTTGTACTTTGTAATAATACATACAGTTTAGAAAATGTTCCGAATTCTTATCATTTTAATCAGACTATTTATGTAACTTGCATCTACGGAATACTTTAAAATTCAAAGGATTTCAAATAATTTATAAACACATATCCAATCTGCAAAAGCTGAAGGGGGGCAGAGTGGAGAGCATTTTACTTGGTGAAAGTAATTTCGACATCGGTACAACTTCCAAAAATAGTAAACTTGAACAAATTGTAAGTCTCTACAGTATTATGGCTTGTAGCCCCACAAGCATGAACATATATGCCTAATTTGAAACAATTGAATAGCTGACTGAAGGATGCAGAACTGTTCATGTACCTAAAATTAAGTACACATGTAACGGTTAATATGAATGAAATCATGGAAGTTGTTACTGTGTCCCAATGAGCGAAGCAAGACAATGAGAACCTGAAATCAATGAGTACGTTAGAAATGCAAGATCAAATCCTTGATATCACTCATATATCTTTAGTGGGTACAAGCTGCACACATCTGAACACAGACACTACTGACATGAGAAGTAGTACTGATTATCAGTGCATGGAAGAACATTTAAAGCAATTTGGTAAACATCTCAGATGACTCCAAAACCAAATTCAGCAATATAAGATACAATTAATTATCCAGCTGAAAATGCACATGCAATAGTGAAGAAAAAAAAACAAAAAACCAAAAATGCAACGTCTTACGTGTTGCATGAAGTACTTTATAAATGACCACAAGTGCAGGATCTGTCTGAACTCATTGTGGCCATCAACTTTTTGCATCTAGTTTAAGCTTCTTCAAAGTCTTTCTTTATCATCAGTGGAAAAAATCAGACACCATGTAAACATAGATGTAGACCTATGTTTATCTCACCTATTGAACTTTGGTTATCTCACCAAAATTACAACAATTAGAAGTAGCAAGACAAACAAAGAGGAGAAACTTCCTTTACATTGGAAACTGGAGCAGAAGCTTATTGAGTTAGACTGCAGAGTGGGAAGAAGAAAGGAATAATTCCTTGTTAGGAACAGGAGTAAATACTCTTTTATTTGGTTACCAAATGTACAAATGGCATGTGTGTCGTATTTAGTTACCAATTATATTGACACTCTGCATGTGTTAACATGGAAAAGCTGTTACCTTTTTTATGCAATGCTGAACTCACCATTAAGAAGTCACTATCAATAATATACATTCTGATCTTTTTAACGTTTTCCCACACTACACCACTAACATGCTGAGGTTACTTTACAAATAAGGGAATGAAAAATTTGAATTAATGACTCCAACAAGAATAATTGAGAGCAAACATAATAATTATAGTCCTAATAGGACGCGTGCTGAAAATAATAATGGGGAAAAATAAGTAGCCAAAATTTGAATTGAATGTTAATGTTTTGTGATAAGGATATATGGTTCGAGACAGATTTCCTGGGGGAGTTCCTTAACTGAAGGCCTATCACAGCAAAGGACATAACTTGCCAACCTAAGATGTGATGCTGAGATTCCTAAAATGTACTATGGGGGTGGTGATATCTGTCAAGATGATATTTGTGGAGGAGTTCTTCAAAATAGCCAGGATCTAAACCATTAAGGATTTCAAAACTAAGAGAGCAAACTTTAAAATCAAACAGCTACTTCATAGCAGACAAAGCAAATGAGTTAAGGTGCAAGAGGGATGATCATATTTGCTCAAGACAGTATGGAAGTGTGTCATTGCATTCTGAGCAGGCTGCAAGTGACAGAGCTGAGCTGCTGGAAACCTTTCTAGGAGGGAATTACAATAATCCTCTCCATCAAGAGGGCATGTGCTGATGCTATGAGGCCATCACAGGATAAATGAGGGCACTGTCTGCATCAAGCACACCGTTAAAAAGACATTTTTCAATCTCGTTCACTGCAGAAATCTCCACAGACGAGAGGGGAATGAACTGGACATCAGAACGTTTGCTACAGTTTCCTGCTGCACTCAAATCCCCTCAGCCAGTAATGACAGGTAAAAAGAGAGCAGACTCTTAAAGATGACAAATACACGCTGGTGAGATGTGTGCTTTCACTGCAGCTAAGACAGAGGTAGCTGGCAATCCTGCCTGTATGAAAACAGAGCTACCCTTGTGGAGTTCCTGGGGTGAGAGACACAGCTCCTTATCACTGGACGTGGGCTGAAGCCTTTGATATTTAGCATTCCTACAATACTCACCACGAGCAGGCACTTAAGGACTCTGCAAGCTAACCTTGAACTTCAGCGCTGCCCTGAATAGCTATAAAATGCTTTTATCATAAATCTGACATTCTATACAACAGCGTTGTTCCCTAACACAGGCATAAGGTTTAGTATTTGGAATACAAAGTATTTGATTTCCGCACCCTTGTACAAACTAAGAGTTCCCTGCCACTGTGCATTTTGAATTGACCCATAAACTGAAAAATATATGGGGTATTAGCACTGAGAACCTCCTTGTGATCTTAAACAATGAAAATATTAAATATTTACACAATAATTTTTTTTCACTTCATCAAACTACATTAAAGTAATAAAGCGTAATTAAATACAATTTGTAAAACATATATAGAACAGGTACATCTTGAAAGCATATCAACTTACTCACATTGTTTGTGAATTACCATATTCAAAATCAAAAATTTTTTTTGGCCTTTGATGAGCCAAAAAATAGAAACTTTTCAAAAAATAGAGAACTTTTTTTTTTTTTTTTTTTAAAGATAAAGCTTATGTGATGTACACTCTAAAGGAAACTTCTAGTAATATGATTATTAAAAGTAACAGCTTGTACCCTTACAGCCTGACTGGGTTTGAAAGAAAGTTTAGAATGGAGTAGGGAAATTAAATGATGAACTTCTGTCATCTATAGTGGTAGCCTTCATGAATAATTCAATATATGCCCCATTCCCTCTATGTCTCAACAGACTAACAGCTGCAGCTCTCAAATGACAAGTGTTATTTTATTTTATTTTTTATTTTTGGAAGCTTCTGAAAATAGTATACTAATTACAAAATGAAGTATATAATAAAATAAAGTTTTGGTCCCCACTTTTCACTTATTACTTCTAACTTACAGTAACTAGAGAAGATTTGCAGAAAAAGGAATAATTTTCAAATAGACTTGTGTGAGATATGCAGCAGGTCTAGAGAAGGAGTTGGGAAAATAACGAAGGTCCGCTACTAAGGATTTGGTGGTTTATCTTAACCACACAATTGACCCAGATTACTTTGTGCACCAAAATTCATTAATCTTAGTGAGTAGCATTGTATGCCAAAACAGCAAATTTACATTTTCATAACATGATATTTATCTTGTTTTGATATAAACTGGAAGAAACTTTCTGCTCTGAGGTTGTTGTGTTGAATTAGGCATTTTCCTTAATGTTCTCTGCTTTATACAGATAATTTATACAGATATGCTTGGCACATCAGGATGTCAGGAAATTCACTGAACATATTTGGTGAATATTCTAGCATAGATTCTCTTGAGCTAACTAGGCTTCCGTAAAAGAGCAGAAAGTCTTAAGGAGATAGTATCATTAATAGTAACATCAGTTACTAGTAACATCAGTTCAGCTTAGGAGAAATGGCTTTCACAGGATGGCTTCTCAGACTCTAACAAGCCAGAATATAGACTGTAACAGTATGCTTATGTACAGAGTTTATTAAGAAAATAAGCAAAGAAACCAACACCATGCAATCTCTAACCTCTCAGATAGACCTTTCACTATCACCAGGCCTTACAGCATGAAGGAACAGATTTCTCAGAAAAGTGTATTTAAATGATCTGAGCATTTTTGAATTTGCTGAAAAGATTCTTCAGTGGCATTATATAACAATGGGTAGGAAAACATTAGCTTAACATAATGCTGAAATAGCTACACACATAGCTGTTTCATGATTTACTGAGAAGCTATTGCATACAGCACTTCTGGCTGAAAGCTGTAGTGGGTCTAATCTTTTTGGTGATATGGTCTGAAAGATCAGCTTGCTACAGTTGTGTTCATCTATTTATTTATTTATTTTGCTGTTGGTAGTTTTATTTATTTTTTTTTAAATACAAATAATGTACAATCTTTTTTTTTTGCCCATGAACTGTCTTCTGTTCCTAGGAAGTATGCTTTAAGTACAGGAGAGGAAAAATGCTTTGCCTTTCATACCCTGGATATACTCCACAAAATTTGAGCAAATATTGAAGGCTTGAAAATGATCTTCTTGCCAAAAGATAAGCTGAAAAATTTCTTTAACATCTGTTTTACCGGCTTATAATGAACTGTTTCTCTTCTCAGCTCCAGAAATGCCCTAAATCTTCTTGTTCAACATAATGGCAAGATCCTTTGCTGTTTGAGGTATTCAGTGGTCTGGCTATGCATGACATTAATTGTGTTGAAAAGTACCGAAAAGACCTTCTAAGTAAGTTTTTGTGCACTAATTATATATATATATATATATATATATATATATATATATATATGTACACACACTTTTATGTATATATATATATATATATATATATATATATATATACACACTTTTTCTTTTTTTTTTCCAGAACTGGAGTTCTGTCTCCTACTAATTCCTTGTCAAAGAGACATAAAGAAAGTAGATTTATATTGTGGATTGCAATTTATATTGCTAATTCTGATGGAGAGCTTCCATTTTGTTCCATCAGATGGGCACTTTCTATATAGCAGGAATCTGAACAAACATAGAGCTGTAACACGTTATATTTTCCACTACTTACTATTCATATTTTAACAGTTAAGTTTTCAAACAAACTAAAAGGCAGTTATAGGTCTGGAATCAATAAAGCTATCTGTCTATTTTCACATTTTTTAGCTAACAAAAAATTGGAACAGTTATTGAGACAGTGTATTTGAAAACTTAATAACTCTGCCAATTTAAAAAAAAAAAATAAAATAAGAAGTGTAACTATGAAAAGGCTGCTTTGTCTTTAGCCATTGTAACACAGCAGAGTTAATTTCTCTGAATACTGTGAACAGTAAACTACAAAATACAACATTTTTCTAATCAATCAATCAATCGATCAATCAAAATAGGGTCTGTATTTTTGTCACGGACAAATTGTAAGAGAAATGGAAAGACATAATAGAATTAACCAGAGGATTGTTTAATGACATTTTTGTTTGTTGAACGTAGTGACCCGGTTCAAAATGAAGGATTGGGAGGTATCTACTATGGTATGCAACTTCTATTTATGAGATCTATGCTAGTGGAGAATGGATAGAAGAGAACAGCCAAATCCATGTTCTGTTAAGTGTGAATAGTCAACTCTGACTCTAACCAAGACAGTCCCCTTCTCTGTTAGATCATGGATAAGTATAATTTATTTTTGAGTAAATGTATTGGTCCCATATCCTGGAGCAAACAGATAAAAATGGTTAGGGTTCTTTTTAAGAAGAATAAATTTCGCAAACAGTGCCTTCACTAGTGATGGTACTAGCACAAGATAATCAAGCTGTCATTATTAGTGAAGAGCCCTACTGCATGAGCAATACATTTATGGGACAAGGTCACTTCAAAAAAATAGGTTGTGTCTGTTTGTGAAAGACCCACATCTAGGCCGATAAAAAGAAAAAAAATGACTCATACCACTATGAGGGGTGGTTCCCCCATTGGAAACGCTACTGGCAAGGTACTGGAAAAGTGTTTTCAAGTCCAAAAGCCCATGTTGTTCATACCTTGAGAACAGAAAGGAAGTGTAATTTTTTTTAGTGTTGATTTTATCTTAATTTCCAATGTATAATCATACAACAAACTAATATCTCTCTTGATATTTTTCAGTTAGAAAACAAAAAAAATGTAAATGTGTAGGACTTACCAGTTTATTCTATGTATCTGTTTGTACAGATATCTTTACCCTACCACTTGTTTATTAATATTTATGAATATTTATTACCTAAATATTACTGTGAGCCTGAAAATACTATTCTTTATTCAATACATATGAAAGTAATGGAAATACAAAGCTAAGTGCTCTACTCTATGTTAACTAACGTAGAAAAGCAGCTCTCAGCCTTTTTTTTTATGCTAATCACCTCATCACCTTTTTTTTTTTTTTTAAGATGGACATTGTCAGCTATGTATGAGAAAACAAACAAACAAAAAACAAACAAACAACAAGAACAACAACAAAAAATAAAGTACTTGAATTTCTTCTGTAATACATCTACAGCTAAGACCAGTAGTGATGCCTGTACGCTCTGTGTGATGCTCTGACACCTATACATGTACGGAAGAGAGTTCTACATAAGTCCTCAGACTTAGAATTTATCATGTTTTGTCCAACCTGGATGTATGTAAATTTATTCTTTTTTTTACCGTATCAGGTTCTCAGCAGGATCATGGAGCACCAATCACACAGATTTGAGATTCCTGTGCTTAGCATTTGGATCTAAAAGGAATATATTGCTATTCTGGCCTGCAGTTCAGTTTATACGTTCTTTGTTTGTTTTTTTTAACAAAGTATAATTCATATACTGAATTTTACAGGAAAATGCTTTGAAAAAAATCATAAGGTAAATACAAGTTGACAGAATGAAGGGGTATTGCAGTCTTTCATTCGGTCTTTGGCATTCTTCCTGTCACTTCATAGAAATGTCAATTCTTGCGACATATCATATCAAAAATCTATGTGTTTAGAAATGTATTAATTTTTCCTTTTCACTTTACATAGGCCAAACTACCGATTTCTAGAGTCTAATTAGCAGCCTGGCAGACAGGAAGCATAAGAAATCATCTGAGGACCCTACTTCCTCTTATCATTCGTTTTATGTATCACACATTATGTCTGATAATTGAAAATGCTTGTCTGGTGGAGATAAATATATTAACAATTCCTGTCCAAATAAATATATAATTGGACATATAATTGTTAATATATAAATATATTAACAATTCCTCTCCAAAAATTAAAGATATAGTAATGGAAACTGGAGCTTACAGCCCTTTTTAATCCAACTTGTCTACAAACTAAAAAAGATATGTTTGGGATGCTTGTATATATATTTAATTCACATACTGGCATACACAAAGAAATAGAAAAGTATATATATATAAAAAAAACAAACAACTAACCATAATACAGAAGAACTGAAGTCTAGAACAGTAACAGAAGAAAGACCTTCACTTTACACATGCAAATAAAGAGCACTGTGTGTTTATGGACTGATTATTTTTATGATATCTAACTGTGAAGAGACATTTTGACAGTTTTATTTACATTCTAAGGCATACCCAGAGGCAAGCATATATTTTTTGAAAACCATATATATTTGTATATAAAGCACACGTGTACATATGTACATAACTCAGCACACATGTACATATGTACATAACTCTCTATATACATGTACACATGCATAAATATATGTACTTGATCACAGGAAGTGATTTATAGAAAAACCACAAGCCTAGCTAACATGGCAGCCTTCCACTGTACAGTATATCAGGATGGGCCTTTTAAATATATCCAATATATATATATTGGATATATATCCAATCAAGAACATAAGTCTGAAATGATTCAAGAAACAAAAATATGATACCCAGAATTCAAAGGTTTAGGTATATTAAAAAAATCCCCACTATGATACAGTGTTTAAAAATACATCCTAAAAATACAGATAACGTTTCTTTAAATATATTTGATTTATGTAGCTACTTCAAATTCAGCCAAATCACTAAGCTTATTATATTGGTCTTAGATTTTTTGGGAATTTATGGAGATCTTCACTGTCAAAGAATTACTTTTTAATTTTTTAGTTATTGATAAAGAAAAACCCAAAACAACTCAGAGACATCAACACCTCTGACCAAAGTACAATTTAATAATAGATGTTAGATCGTTAAGGATGAAACTCATAGGATTACAGGCTACATCAGTTTGTAAAACTAATTCTATTCATTAATAAACATTTCATGTGCCCATACATATTTAATGTCACCAGTTTTTTAACAGCTCAGGCTGTAACCTTCGTAGCCCAGTGTGGAATTTATTATTGTCATCCCTGCCCTTAGAGGGACAGAGGCAGAAGGCAGCAAAGTAGTAAGGTAAAGTTGTGTTTACAAAATTTGAGCTGTTGATTTATTTTCCACTATCAAAGAAATAAAGGGAAAACCCCATCACATCATAAACAGTATTATATTGGTTAGACATCTTTCATGAAGTTTTATTAAGACACTGACTCTTCCTACTGAACACTGAGAAGAACTGCAAGACATTCTTGATAACAAAAGGACCTGTGTTTCTCTTCCACCATCATCATTGTTTATCCTGGTTTGTTCACACCATTAATTTTTTGAGACAGAGGCTGTCCATTCATGTGTGTTTGCACTATATGGTCCTAAATCTGTTTGAACCTGTAGCTGTTAACACAACAATACAAGGTAACAATAACAATGTTTAAAGATTTTTTTATTATTATTTTATTTTTATTTTTTATTCTATCTACTCAAACTCTTACTGGACAAGTACTTTGCACTAGAAGGAACTCACACTCCTTTATCCAATATCCTTTTGTGTTCTTTGTATGCTTGCAGGATGATTAAGATGTTTCATATCAACATTTTCAATGTTGAGCAATATTTGTAAATTGCAATATAAAATTTAAAAGAAACACTATAGTATTTTTCTAACTAAAAGTTACAGCATTTATTACAGAATGGCCAGGAGTGATTTCTACCACTTGAAACAGAGGTGTGCTGACTTACTTTGATGATTTGCTATACAAATTATTGGAAACATTGGAAAATCTATGTTTTACAAAGTAGGAATTAAAAAGAAGCTAAGATATTAAACAAATTCCCTGTTTAATTTGATGTAGAGTAGCCTGGATAAACCCCTATGACTGAACAATATGTAAAAAAATAAAAAGATCAAATTTATTCTCAGTTACTTTTTAGAAAAGAGATCCTGTATAAGTGACTACAGCAGCATGTTCTGTCACATTCTTTCCATAAACTGAGCCCTGTCAGTGACAGCAAAACAGATTGTGTGCATCTGCTGGGAATGGGCCAGATGACAGTGGAAGAAATACACATGGATACCTTGGCACAACAACTAAAGAAGTGGAAGAAAAATGGACAGAAAGAAGCAGAAAGTTCTAAACTTTAATTAAAATAGGCTCTCTAGCAAAAGTGAAGTTATCTACAAGTCTGCTGCAGACTGCTTTGCTTTACACTACTACTTTCCAAAAGTAACTACATATTTATACTATGCATTGTCTTGTTTACTCCCCATGGTATTCATATGGCCACCATTCCCACACTGTCTGGGCCTCATAGAATTAGCCTCAGAAAATCCTCATTCTACAGACACAAAATTGATGCACCAACAAAGTGAAATCCTCATAGTCATCTAAATAGCTTCTGAAGAAAAGTTCAGTCTACACTGCCCAAATGCATGCTGCCATCCTAAACATAAGAATATCCTTCCTGTGTTTAGTTCTGCTTTCAGACAAAAATGCGGTTATACCTAAAATTAATATTAAGCAAGCACCCTTCTAGTACTCTAGCATTACAGCACTAGTGTATCCGACAAGTTAAATTGGCAAAGTCAGCTTTGCTACTGCTTCTTGTAGCCTCTTAAGTTTTACTATTGAATATATGGATTGAGAGCCCAAGATGTCTACAAACGATCAATTTTTTACAGTCTTCAACACAAAACTTCTACAGCAAAATGGTAATTGTATATTGTCAAATATAAAGAGCACCTGATCTTCACTGATAGTTGAAAACCACTCCCAGACATTGACTCGTCATGGCTGCAGAACCACACGCTTATGTTCAGGAATGAATTCAGGAATCTGCTGAGTCTTTAAAATAAATCTTTTATTTCATGTGGAAAGCAACTTATCCCATTTCTTTTTTGGGTTTATCAACTGACAAACCAAAGAAACATGGAAACATTTTTTCTTATTTAAAAAATAGAAAAAAGAAAAGAAAAAAAAAAAGAAAACAGGACATACAAACTCTTCTGACTTTACACTGATGTTTTACACACAGTTTTGCCTTATATATCAGGAATAAGATACGACTGCCAGATGAGTAAAGATTAGTATAGCACCTAATGGTCCAAGCAGCTAACATTATCTACTTAGAGCATCTGGAAGCCTCATGAGGCCGGCAGTCACAGTCTGTTATATATTCCATATGCAGTGACTACCCAATATGCTGATGGTATTTCAGAATCGCATCAGCAAAATGGCATAAATTATTATTTATAAAAATCACATATATCATTAGATCATATATTTAACATCCAGCCGAGAGAAGATAACATATAGAAGCTAACATACTTGCCTAGCCTCAGAGAAGCTCTAGAACAGCCTATAAAGCCCCTCCATGTTCTACCTCATTTTAGGATATGTGAATGGTGGCCACCCTCGTCTTTAATCCCTAGACGAGGATGAAAAACTGCCTAAATCTGCTTATAATGTTTTTGATCCAAGGAGTGGTAGATCTCTACATACTCTCATGACTATGAGTATATTTTGTCTGGAACAAAATATAAGGAGATCTTTTGAAATGCTATTCAAATGGTACCCTTTTTTTCTAACGAGTTTGGCAAAAGTGTCAGAGCGGAATTGAGAAAATGAGGTGGATGTTAATTAACAATGTTAATAATTCTGTACATAAAGCAGTTTTTAGTAGGTCATCAAGTCAGTGGTGTTATGCTACATGAACAAAGAATTTAGTTTCATATATTGTTACATCTGTAATATTGCTAATCAAACATTAATATGTGTAGATGTAAGTTCTGTTTGCATTCATGAAACCAGAATTTCCCAATTATGGTGGAAAGAAAATAAAAACAAACAAACAAACACACACACACACAAAAAAAAAACAAAAAAAAAAAAACAAAAAAAAAACACATTTTTACAATTTATAAGCTGTTTCAAGCTCTTGGATAAATACTAGTGAAGACTGAATATCAGCACAATGTCTAACCAGAGATGTTATTCTTTTTCATTTATTCAAACATAATAATGCGGTCAGGAAGTCAGGTTTGGATTCACACCCACATATTCAACAGTCACATTAACTGTCCAAGAAATTGGCTGAAGAGGCATGTATGCTAGGCCACAAGGTCTTTCCTAAAGGACCACCCAAGCTTCACTGAAGATGACTGACAACAGGCACATAATGGCTATTTTTGAAATGTTTGTTCTCATAAAAGTATATTAAAACATTCTTAGACACCCTGAGCAATGTATCTTACACTGACTCCGTACTTCCTGTCTCAAACAACTTACAGTCAATGCATTACCTACCTATACAATGTTCATTGTCTCCACATTTAAGCACCTCTTCGTGTTTCTAATTTCTATCCAAGATTTCAGAGCTTTGCTAGACATGGTATGGCTCCATTCAAGAAAGACTCGAAAGAATAAGACCACTAAAAGGTATGTAAGACTGACGCAGAAGTATTTATAAAAGAAGTAGTTTCATATATTTAGATGAATATATTTGTAAATGCAAAGATCAAACAGGGCACTTTCTTCCTCTTCTATTGTACTTCATAAAGTAAAATCAAACTTCTCAGATAATGCAATGGAAAACATTGCATGGGAATTAGCTTTTTAAACTAGTTTGAAGCTATATTACAGGCTAGAAACATAGAAAGACTTATTTTTTGAGTAAGAGATATAAAAAACGCAAGAGAACAACTCAACAGCTAAGGAACTATGGCATTACAGTGAAATATGACTCAATTACAGCCCTTCATTTGATGAATATTTAATTATCTATACAAAAATGGCATAGACTTACATAGGGAAACCGAGAGTAGCTTTCTCACAGAACTCTCTATAGTCAACTGATTAAGGACCATTCCAGAAAGAAGGAGCTGTATTTTCTGTGAACTGCTCCAAATTAAGGGTATGAAGTAATTCAAATCAGGTTTCTCAGATCCTTAGTTTGTGCAGTAAAAGTTAAACCAATGCTTATACAGAATTTATAGACTTAATCTGGGGATGTGGACTCCAGCAGAAAATGGGATACATTGCAAATTAAAACTTAAATTCCCATTTTTTCATGCTGTTCTAAGTCACTTCTAATCCAGGCACATACATTCCAGCATCCCGAACAGATTTTAGCTTCTACAGCATCTCAGTAAAGTTTCCAATTTTCATCTGTTTTGTCCTTGGAGAACTGAGACACTGCGTATCAGACTTTCACAAAGCAGGTTTGCAGCTGCATTTTCAATTGCATTCTAAATGTAAAAAAGGTTAGGTTCTAAAAATCTCTAAGTTTTTGAGTCCCTTTCTTACAATGCATGCTTCAGACTGTTGACCAGCTTCTGCTCATTATTTGCAAACTTATTTCTTGCTTCTGTTACCTCAGATGAAGTACGTATATCTTTTAGAGACAATAATTCATGAATTGTATGTTCTAGATATACAATAGATATATATATTAAATACCCTTTAATTATTCTGTTGTGTAATTCATACTGAAGGATTCCACTTCCCAATCTTCTTGAAAATTATCACCGATGGGTTTCACGTGGCACTGCAATTTATTATATTCAAGAACACTGTTTAAAATTTGGAGCACACTACAGAACTGAATTTACTGTGGTTACTTCGTTAATAGAAAACCTCTATTCTGAGAAATCTAGTTTAGATCACCATGCATTCAAAGTGTTCTGTATGCAGGCATGATAATGGGTATTTATTTAACCATTCTGCTTTTAAGATTACTGTTTAAATCAAAAAACTAATATATGAAAACAGAATGTTGCTCATTCTTTTTTTTTTTTTTTTTTTTTTTTTTTTTTTTGCAAGTATTAGCAGGGGAATCTCACAAAACTATACACTTACAGATTTTCTAGTGTTTTTCAAGAGGCCTTTTTGAAATAGCTACCTTTTATTTTGAACTTATATCTATCAAATATGGAAGCTCTATTTTTAGGATGATGTTTAAATTACAGAGCAATCTTCTGATCCATTAGTGGAACAGCTTCCTCCTTCCAATCACATCTGGAAAACAGTAGAGTGAAAGGAGAGAACAAATACTTTCTTCCTGACCATCCTCAAAATTAGTTTTTATCAGAAATCTGGAGAAGTGCTATTCCATGTCCTGTTTGGTGTCGTCAAGAAATTTGATGGTCTCACAACAGGTTTCTCTTTAATCTCCTATAGAAAAATGTGGTAGAACATAGTGCTACTGCTTTACAGACAACATTTAGTGACTTGTAAAAGAAGACAGCGCCAGAAAATCACTTGTCCAAATTTATGACAAGTACTACTCTTCAAAACAGACCAGAATATCTTTCTTTCATGTCATGCCTCTTTGCTGCATCAGATATTGCTTCATATTGTTATTCAGATTAAAAAATAAATTAAAAAAAAAAATAAAAAAATAGTCTACTTCGATTGAAACATCCTGGTGTGATGACTGAAGTATTTTTCCACAGCATTAAAAGAAGGAAAAAAATTCCTAAAAGCTTTAAAACACCTTGCAAAAATACCACTTTTTCTATTTCTTTCTTTGTCCTAAGGATTTGCATTATTGCTTTTAAAAACCATATCCTATCCCTGAATCCTTTTATTTATTTATTTATTTATTTAAATATGAAATTCCAGAGATCATCAGTAAGGATGCAATCAAGTTGACTATTCTGCTGGTCACCAAAATATGTAATAAGGAGCTTATAACAAATATCTGCTTGAAGCAGAACGGAACTAAATGCAATGTTCTGGGTGGGGATTTAAGTACTGGAACTTGTACTGAAGATAGATCCTCATTTTTCATTATCATTATCAACTTTTGGAAAAAACAAGAAAATATCACTGCAGATGTCAACTCCTATACCAAAAGAAAACAAAGAAGAATACTGTTTCTGAGCTATGCATAAACTTCTTTATATATATATATATAGATAGATATAGATATAGATATATAGATAGATATAGATATAGATATATAGATAGATATAGATATAGATATATAGATAGATATAGATGATATAGATATAGATATAGATGATATAGATGATATAGATGATATAGATATAGATGATATAGATAGATATAGATATAGATATAGATATAGATATAGATAGATATATTGCAGCATTAACAGTAAAACAGAAGCTCTAGATCCATAGCTGGAATAAATCTATTGTTACTCCAGCGAAGATATGCAGCTTTCTACCGACCCAAGGATATAGGTAGGCAGTCTCAATTTCTGTACTTGTAATCACAGGCAGTTTTGCTTTAATTAGGTAACATGCCAATCATTTCATCACGTTTCCTTTTAAGAAAAATCTGGAATATTATTTTCCAATTAATAAACATTTTAAAATCAATTGAAAATTATTTCAAATTGCTACCAACACATCACATGTAAATAAAAGTACTAGTAATCCAACAAGCTTGGGCTATATTTTTTAGTGTCTGCTCCGAAGAACTTTAATGAAATTCTGCTTCATTCTATTTAATTTTAAATGTGCATGCCAGTCCATTAGGCTCTTACTAACATTTATGGTCATATTTCTGATCTCTAAAAATTCATGTATGTGTGCTTTGGATAAAGTTGTGCATTCTGTATGCCACTGAAAGAATGCATTCCCTGTCTCAGTATTCTGACATATAAAAACGTGTCATGTAGAAGTCTGGGTAAGTATGCAGTTTCACACTTATTTCATACATTGCAGTGGAGTAATAAGTTGGCTTTTTCATGTTCTGGTGCTGTATCAATTCCTTATCTGCACCCTATATACACAGAGAAGATAAAAGAAAGAATGCTGCTTTGATAATTTGGAGGGTAGAAAGGTTCTCATCAAATACTGATTCAAAATCAGTTTCTTTTATGTATAAAACACATTTAAAGAAGTATTATTTTGTTAAGACTGTTGTCCTGTGTCTGCAGCAATTAAGTATTACTCATAGCAAGACAAATTCTACATACTTCAGTAGGAAATTTGTTTGAAGTCTCCAAGATTAAGGTTTTAAGTACAACTACTGTGGATTGTCCACTCTCCTCCACATCTTTCCAAGTAGTCCATTGCCACATCCTTCCTCATCTTCCTAAAAGCCTTCCTTTATGCTGTTTCTCCTACTTCTCCTATTCAGTACAGACAGAAGTTACATTCAGGACACAGATGGACAGAGATAAAGCAGGCCTGAGCAAAAGCGAACAGAACATACTGTCTCCTGCTGGTTTCACAGAATATTCTCCAACTGTACTAACTTTTTCTACTGAGTGCCCAGGCATTCCCGAGGGTTACTGCAACCAGAGGGGAGTTCCTGGCAGCATATGTCACAAGATAAAATTCCTGGATGAAAGGGATAGAAGGGCCAGCTCTACAAGAGGACCACAGAACCTCAGTGTCCTGTTGTTTCTCTACAGGTCCCCTCCTCCACCATCTTTAGGGACCCAACTCCAACAAAATGATTTAAAATAATCTCTACTGAGAACTCCATATGGAATTTTTAAATGAAAAGTGACCTCCTCCAGTATTTTGTGCTGGTGGATACATTCCAGAACATTTTAATTTCTGTGATGATCCTTCGGTAACTAATTTATTTAGATTAAAATAATGCAGTATTATGAATATGATGTCATATCACAATGTACTTGTCAGTAAGAGGAAGATTTTATTAGAAATCAAATAAATAACACATACTATGTTACTTGTTACTTATATCACTAGAAGTAATGTTTCACGTGGACAACATTATATTTACTTTCGCGATGTGTTTTATAAACAGTTTCACAATCCTCCCTTGTCCTTTGTACAGATTTTGCTAACAGCTATTGATTAACTACTTAAAAGTAAATAGTAAAATTTAGCTGAGCATGGGCTCGACAAATGCAATGGTCCCGGTGACTATAAAAGCAACCATAAATAAAGTTATTTCTAATTCAGTTTATTTAAGTGTGTATTTTGTAGTTATAGGATAAGAGAGGAAAGACAGTAATCACAAAGGTGAATTCCTTCAATGGGAAATGATTAACAATAATTTTCATGATAATCTTTACTGAAACAATTATACAGTTGGAAAAAAAAAAAATAATAAAAAAAAGAACCAGGAAAGACCTGTTAGGTTGGAATCCAAGTCCCGTATCAGTAGTGCTTTGTAACCTGGGAAAACGAGGCAGAAGAGCTGTTCAATTCCATCCCTAATCTGTGTGTTGCCTTATGGTTACCTTAAATTAAGGCAGTAGATACTGACTTTCCAGGACCTGGTGCATTGGCCAGGATCTCTGAAGATTTCTCTGCTCGAACTCTTGAAGCCCTCCACAGTCAGGAAGGTGGCAGATGGCAGAGATAAGTACTTCTACCCTGTTGAAACAGGTGACTGCTAAATCACCTTCTTCAGCAAATTGCAAAAGGAGGAGCCTAGGCTAGAGACCTGGCTTTCGAGAGAGTTTATTCCATGCAATATAAAAATTAACAGTTCTCAAATATTTTATCCAGACCGGTTTCTAAATAAGTCAGATAATGTATTTCTAGAATTTCCTAGGAAGTATTTTTGTAATCTAAACATATTTAGCTGTCAAACAAACAAAAATCCCACAAAACAAAAACCAAATCCAATAAAACAAATAAACAACAAAAGGAAAAACAACATTAACAACAAACAAAACCCACCTCAATGAAGTCCTGTTTAGCTGTATTTCGGAGTAATGAGTAACAGTCCTACACTTCTTAAACATTCTTCTTAATGCTTCCTTCTATTTCTCTTTCAAATTTACTTTCTCTTTGCAAGTGAAGAAGCAATGTAACTATATGAGAAAATGACAAAATTCTATCACTTTTGCATTTTAACTTTCCTTGCTGAATAATAGATGGCTTTTTCATACTTTGAAATACTTTCAAGATACATGGAACTTTAAAGGCTAGGACACTATTCAATGTTTACTGACAGATCCCAGAATTGCCTCTTTGCAGTTTAGAACTAATGGGGAAGCAATGTAATACAATCAGGGTTGATGGCAGAACATAACCCTAAAAAATACATTTTTTTACATATTTTAAAAATAATACTGATTCTGCATGTCTAAATTTAACTTGCTGTACTCACTAGTTAGTGAATTGCTAGTTATTTATAGTTATAATAATTAGTTATTCACCGAAGTTAAGCACCACAGGCACTTAACTCCGCATGTTCATTGAGAAGACACAGATTTTCGTTACCTTTATTAACTGGTAAACTTACGGTTTTTGATTGCAAAATCACTTTCCTTTTCTTTGAATTTTGTTTAGTAGAAAAAGTATCTTGCAAATTCACTGCTTTTCTTGAAATTCTTTGAATAACAGACTATACTTCGAATGTCATCATTAAATTGATCTCATACTTTACATAAAACTGCGTGACATTAAAATGTGCCAAAGTGCTCTCAGCTTTAGCTGCTGCTTTATCATTGTAAGACAGTACCTGACAGTTCAAATATACAGCTGGGCCCCATAAGTTATATTTTGTCACACTGATGCTGGGTAACTTTTTGAAAATTATACCCTCCTGTCAAAGAAATAAAATATGACACTGTTGTATGATATAAATCTAATATAATTGAATGTTTTTTTTTTTTTTTAAGGTATTCATAAGTTATATGGCCAGACTAAACTTGTAAGAAAGGACAGTATATTTCAGTCTTTAGCACTCCAAGCTCTGTTTCAATATTTTACACACACAAATTCCTTTTCAAAGGTACTGGTCATCCACATCTAGAAACAAAACTATCAAGTGAGCGTTTCACAGATTGGGAAACTGGCCTAATGCAGTATTTTTTCTAATACAACATTGAAATAACCAGGAACAATTACAAAATGCGACAACTTAACAATTCTTTAAGGACTATATTAAGCAAACATGTCTCAGACTGGTCTTTTTTCTTTTCCATTTTATTTGGCTGTGAGGTAGTTCAGGATATTTCAAACATTTCTATAACTGCAGTTATTGCCTATTACCAGGGGCTTACTTTTGGAAACATTACGCTACGAAAACTTTTTAAATTTCCATTTGAGCCCCATAATATGGTTGTTGAGAAGTTACTGTAATGCATATGGGAAACAAAAGGAGAAAAGGAAAATATATTCGTATGTATATGTATGATATAATCTACAGCTAGACAAAGCAAGAATCAAGGAAAATAAAAATGTGCTTTCAGGGTCCATTAAGATGAAACGTCTCAATTTACAGGAGTTTCCTGTCTGATTATAACACATACAAAATTAAATGCATAAATATTAATTTTATGTATCGCATAAGATGAAGGCAATGAAAAAAACAATGTTTACATTTATGGTTGACTCATTAGTGTTTTATTATGTGAAACACTAGGAGGCATCAGTTGGGTAAAAAAAAAAAAGAGTTCTTTTTTTTTTTTTTTTAAATGGTAAGAAATTAACATAGAAGTAATCAGCTTGCAAGTTTCAGATGTCCAAATGCTAAAGGCTGTACATAATAATTAAATTATGCAAATAGCCAAAACTCTCCATTCTCCCGGACATATCACAGACATAGTTAATAATACATGGACAACATTTTATTTCTTAACTATTTTCAAACCAATCTACTGCATTCACATGTGCAACACAAAGTATAGTTTTACTTTATATTCAGTATTTTAAAAATAACAGAATAAACACAAAGTAAGATGACTTACTTGTATTCCTCAATATTATACTTTTTGGTAAATCTGCAAAGAATTGACATCTTGTACGTACTCTCCTCTGAACGTAAGCTCTTAACAGGGTAAATGCTGTGAATTTAGTGTAGTCCCAAGCACTTTAAGAACTTTTAATTGCTACCTCAAGATATCCTCTAGGCAAAAATGATTTTAAAAATCCCAGGACAATCATCATATTGTATCACATTATATTTCCTCAGAGCAGTGAATAAACAGAACTTTTAAAATTTTGTGTAACAATGCCACAAGTTGCTATACCTTTTAGGATCAAGTAATACAAAACCAGTAAGGTCAAAACTGATTTTTACTTCCTTCTAATTGCATTAACAATGACTAAGCAAGAGAGTTATAGCTGTCTTATAGAATAATCAATTGAAATTGAAGTGTGTCTTGCCATGCTGCAGCAATCAGCCTTTATCTCTGCCCAATCAAAATGACATGTGAACTGCCTAATCCTTCTTTTGTAAGGCACGTAAGACTTTGTTGTCACTGTTGGTTTTGTGAATCGCTTCTATAAGCTGGTCTGATTTCCTAAAGATGACAGATCCCGGTGAATAGACAAGCTCTACTGCACTGCAGTCAATGAGAGGGTGAGATTAAGGTGGAGGACTAAAGACACTAGCTTTTAATCACCTGTCCACATGTAACATTGTGCACCAGTTCTGAGAAAATTACCTTAAAGCTGGACACAAGACCAAAACAATTCCTATACTTAAGGAAAACAGAAAATCAGGATTTTTTTTGTTTATAGTTTTTCTTTTGCACAACCAGTGCAAGAAACCTGAATTGTTCTTCTAAGCCCATTTTGCTTCTGAAATAAGATGCAAAACTGTATTTTAAGACTTTTCAAATACCAGAATTATATCCTTACTCTTAAGGCTGAAGTCTTCTAGCTGTTTGCAATTACACAGATAATTCTTAGTATATTATGTCTCAGTTGCTACAGAGCCTAAGTATGGGCATAGAAAAATTTCCCTGTTGAAATCAAATACCAAGATTTTAAAAGTTCAAAATACATCACAAATATGACTGCTTTGGTTATTCTTCAAAATGCTGAAGGAGAGAGTATAAACTTGAAATTATACGACATCTATATATGCTCATCTTTATAATATGTGTTTTCAAAAGAACACCATCACATTATATATATGATTTTTAGATAATGTGTGTAATTTAGAATAATGATGTCCAACAGGTAAAATGGAGTCTATGTATCAAAAAAAAAAAAGCAAAAAAAAAAAAAAAGCTTTTTTTTTCTTTCAAACACCTGATACTTGCTTATGACTGCTAGCTCAATGAGATGTAGAAATACTACTTAGCTGTCTCTGAAGATGAACTGAACTATTTTGCTGAACAAGAAATTAACCTGCGATAAAGAAAAGTAAAATTAAAATAAATGAAGACGGAAAAAGTATTCAATTCACAACTGCTGCTTAATTCCTTATCTTCTATAAAGATACATTTATCTACTAAATAATGAGTATCAAAATCTTTCAAAGGTAAACTTTTGGAAAAAGCTTAAGAAAGCCTCATTTTCTTTGTCTGCAATGCTTTACATATCTCAGAAAGCACAGCTGTTTAAGATAAGTATCTGGTTTTTTTTGTTGTTGTTGTTGTTTTTTTTTATACATGTTGCAGACATGCACATAAAGAGAGATATTAAAATAATATGAAATTTCAAGAACATTTTTCTGACCCTGTCATTTAAGAAAATTCGCAGCATTCATGTCAATTTTCTTTTGACACTCCAATACTGGAAGCTGAGAAACATAATGCTAAAATATTTAATCTCACACACATTATTTGATACCTCTTTCTATAAGGCTCTTAAGACTAAGTTTCTTTTTTTCTTGGTCAAGTAAACTTAAGAGTATTCAAACATATCTGATTCCCAAATTCATTTACAGGACATCAAAAGTGGCATTCTATTCACCTTTTTCCAAAGAGAGCTATGGGACAGGCAAGAGCTTTAAGCATTTTAGGGACCTGACCCTGCAAAATATTTTTTATGTAACTTCTTCATTTTCACACAAGTTGTCTCAGCTTTATCAGTGGGACAAGCTGTGTAAGTACTTTTTGCAGGAAAGGTTTTCATAGTCAGGTCACCACATTACCTTCTGATACTAGCCACATAAAGTATATCAGTATATATACTGATAATATAAAATAAATATAAGTATAATAAGTATATTAATATAAGTATAATAAATATAAATTAAATATATAAACAAGTTTTTAAACTAAAAAGATGTGTACTACGAGGAACATGGAAGCCACAAATTAAGGGCCATTCACTCAAATTCATCCCTAAAGAAATTTTCCATTACTTCCAAAGGGACTTAAGTGTTAGCAGAGACTTCAGAATTAGACCCAATATGAACTATGTATTCATTAATATAGAAAGAATAATATAATAGGGGTTTTAATAAAATTGATAAGGACAGAAACTCTTGCGATTATTTTTTTCTGACTTGGGGTTAGGGTCCTAAAATAATGCAACAAAAATAATTTACGAAATAACAAATCCCAAAGTGGCCAATTGCATTAGTGTTTAAACTGGAAATCCATATGTAATACAGAGGTTAAAACTGGTTCACAGGTGGTTTTATTTCCATGCCCTGCCAAGCCTCTAGGGATTAGAGTTATTATATTCCATATTAACAGTAGTTTTCAACCACAATACCCTGGAAAGTGCCAGTAAAAAAGAAAACTAGTCCCATTTACATCTAAAATATTTGGTTTATCATCCATCCTGTAGTTCTTTTAAAGTAAAGATATGAAACTAGGACATTTGCCATTAAGCTGATCAACGGATATGTGCTATGAAAATGCATTCTGTGTCAAGACAATTCTTTTCTGATCACCAGTAAAACACAGGCAAATTGTATTTCTCTACTAATTCTCTTAAATATTTTTTCTTAAGTTGTGTATAACACTATCTGATTTTAGGATACAGGTATTTGCTAATAATAATTATTACAAACAATAAAGAAAATAGAACTCTTCTAACTCTTCTATAACAGACAATGCTTAAGTTCCCACAATAATTCATTACGTTTTATTTGGATTTTTTTTTCCCTTGAGAAAATTAATGATTAATTTATCCTTCTTTTGCTTTTCAGGCTGACAGAAGGTCACACTAAGTTTCATAGAAAATGCTAAGTATTATAGTTACATAATGTACCAATAGCCTTACAAGTCTCTTATTTACATTAAACTTTATCTTAGCCTATAAGTACATCAACTAAAATAGCCCGTTTTGTGACTCCCCTGTATTCAAAAATACAAGAATTACTGAAAGTACTATGTAAAGACTAAAACATACTATTCCCAGAGGTTCGTTGGCTATGACTTAAGTACCCACATCGATGCAAGGGGTCTCTCCATCTCAAACTTAAGTACTCACAGGAAAGATGCACAAAGTTAAACAGTTGCAAGCATGCATTACCTAAACTCAAGAACTGAAGAGCCTATGATGCAATGAAGTTCAAGAGCGTTTCCCTCAAACTGGATTGTTTCCTTAGTCTGAAAAATCAGGGTGCAAGCACTACAAGGTCATAGCATTTGGTGAACTATTAAAACAAAACAAGCTTCAAACACTTCACGGTATCAAACATGGAAATGACATAAACTAACTTCATCAAAGTTACCACATGGACAAAGACAAGTCTGCAGTAATTTGAATAGCCAGTGATTTAACTATGTTACTTGTCTGAAAAGTTACTTGTAAGCAACTGACAGAACAGTCATACTCTTAAAAAGTCTGCAGGCAACCTCACTCCCAGTCTGCATGCACTGACTGACACATTCTTCAAAGGCAATAGTAAACGTACGTAGGGCTTCTGCCCTATGCCCCCTCTATTTTATTCCGACGCTGAATTTCACATGTACTTACATGATAAACATTTAGCTGTTTGGGTGATCAGACTAGTCCTGGAGATATTTTCCTTTCATAGGAAAGAGCAAAAATCCCCTTACTTCTTCCAGCCTTAAATATTCGCCACCTGGTTCAACATGCAGCCTCCTTGAATCACACACACAACCTTCGAAGTCAATCCAATAAGGAGCCAGAAGACGTCTGGGGTGTGAGTGTGTGTGTGTGTGTGTGTGTGTGTGTGTGTGCGCGCGCGCGTGTGCGTGTGCGCGCGTGTGTGCGTGTGTGCAGCGTGGAGGAGGAGAAAGTGGCTGAGCTGCTGGTCGGATTAAAAGTAACCGGACTCGTCCCGAGAGCGTCCAGGAAGGAAGTGACAGCAGGCGAATGGGAAAAGCCGAGCAGCTCACAGCCTTTGTAACATCGCGGAGGGGAAGGGGGAGGCAAGGAAGGGATTCAAACTACACGCCTGACGAGGTGTCTGTCCTTGTCTGCTGCTCTCCCTCTTCCTCCCTTTTCTTCTCCGCGTCTCTATCTCTCTCTCTCTCTCCCACAATCCCAACCGAGTGACTCTCTCCTCCCGAGCTGGAGAAATAATCAGTTTCACTCTTGCAAAAAGGGGGCGGGATCAGATCCCGAAAGCGTTTTAATAAAACAAACATAGAGCAGCGGCAGCAGCAGCAACTCCTTTCCTTGCCCCTCTAGTCTAAACTAGATTGATAAATTACTCCACTACACTACTTTAATTATGTATATGGTATGCAGAATAAATCACTGAACATCAGCACCTCAATCAAGCACTTTTTAAATGATAATTGCATCTTGGGCGAATCAATCTTTCCATTCCTGACATTTTGCTAATTTTAGTTTTACGGTGGGGGTAATGGCATATGCCACACGCAAACCTAATGACAATCCTTTATTATACCGCGCCACGACAACGCGGCGAGCCACTGCATATTTTCCCCCTTCTGGCGAGGTACAGTAGCGTGAGGGCGCAGATCTCTGCGAGGAACCAGGGGGGTGGTGGTGGGGAAACACATCCCGGGGCCGCTCCGAAAGCGGCAGCGCAAACGCTGCGCACGCCGAGTTTGCGGCGAGCCAGGCGAGGGGCTGGGAACATCCCCCCCACACACTCCCCCCCCCCCTCCCGGCACGTCCGAGCCCTGCGAGCGGGCAGGGACGGCCGTGCGAGGCCGGCGAGGAGCTTTTCGGGAGGGGACGGCGCTGTCAGGGGGGCAGCAGAGCCTCATCCATCGCCGCTGTCACCAGCCGGCTCCTGCAGCGCCCCGGGGACGCCGCTTTGCGCCCCCGCTGCGCTTCGTGTCCCGTCCCCTGCTCCTTGCCTGCCGGGGCTCCTTCTCCGGAGCCCTCTGTCTGCAAATCCACACAAAAGTCCTCGGGCTCCGCACCCGGCCCCGGGCGCGGAGCTGAAGCGGTGGCGAAGTTTGGGGCAGCATCCCTCAGCCTTAAAACCCTGCTCTCCTCCCCGTGCCCCGGCCCAAATCACAGCCGTCTCTCGGGGATGGTCTCGGCTCAGACTGATCCACGGCCGTGCACGCCGTATAAAAGGGCAGGACTTTTCTTTTTTTCTTTTTTTTTTTTTTTTTAATAGGTGCATTTGGTCTTACAACCAGGACTGTGCTGTATGTGAGCTTGAATCCAAATCAGGCGCGTGCAATACTCTGCGAGTAAAACTGGACTTTGCAGATACTTGTTTTTATTTTCATGTAGATAGCCAACTTCTACAACCCTTTGAGAGCAGCAGGGGAGTTTATAAAGGCACAGACCATTATTTTTATGATAGATTACGGTACTGGAAATAGGAACAGCATGCATGATAAAACCAAAACACTGAATTCAAACAGCAGTGATAAATATATATTTGGTTTGTTTTAATACAAGTTCTTCGTCTTGCAGTCTTTTCCCCTATAAACATCTCATTGGGCCACTGACCTACTTTGGAAGCTCCATATTTGACAGTGAATAAATGTCTTCTAAATTCTACTGTACTTAAAACACGGATGCGCAAGGCACGGGCAGAGCAAAATGAAGCTCTAACAAGCATCCTGAGATCGTTCTCAGCTCAGACTCCTGGAGACCTGACCTCCACTGACTACACGTCTCAGGGTGCCCTAAATCTCCCGAGGAGATTTAGACATAGAGAATAGACAACTTTTAACCTGCAGACAGTTATGTGGTATAAAATACCCCGACATGAGCAGTGCCGATGTGCCTTGAACCACCAGGCAGCCAGACATCAGCCAAACGCCTTGTGGATGGAGGTGAGAGGCACAGGAGTGTGGCAGGGTCAGCAGTGGAGCCCAAGTAACACTGGGGAATTTAAACTTTCTCAGCCACAGGTCTGGCATGAAGCGCAGGAGGAGAGGAATATGGAATAGTTACATGGGTTACATTGCCTTGCTATGCCTCTTCTGCAGGCAATTTTGGTCTCCCGGAATGGCACCCAACTTTCCAGTAATATTCATATTTTCTTAGCGGCAAAAATAGAAAACTGTGTTAAGACTTCACACTTTTGTGCTCTAATTGAAAATGACTATCATCTGCTTTATTTTGTGCAGGATATGTAAGTTTTCAGGTTTCTGGCTAGTTGATAACACAGCCCTTCAAGTGGCAAGACAGAACTTGAGTACTATCATGTCCTGAAAGCAATTATCAGAGTAGGCAAGTATTTCAGAAAATAAAATATACAGCAGCTTAGCACATTTACAACACCTTCATGTGGGCACTGGTGGCCTAATCTTTAAATAGTTGTGACCTTCACATATTGGGAGTATCTTTAAGCCATGCCAAGTTTTTGTCATGAGTACAATTCATCAAATGCATGTAAAGGACACCTCAACTTTTAAAACAGGGCTCAGATGCTAGGTGGACAAACAGATATCAGGAAAGGGATTGTGCTTTCTCACTCATATCAGGGTTAGATAAGGCATAAATTTGTGCAATATCTTTTGAAGTATTTAGGATTTTTTTTTTCTATTTTGCTGTATTTAATTTTAAAATCTGGAGTAATTTCAAACAGTGAAAAACCTTTGTTCTGGTGTCTGTACTTGTACTGATGTTCCACAAATGCAACCTTTTCAAATTTCTGGCAGGAGACTCAAATCCACTCTTTCTGCTGTTGACAGGTCGTGTGTAGGTCTGCTGACATTTTTTTTTTTTCCCTCAGTCCACCACCTGAGGCATTCACCGTCTTAAACAGCGACACATCAGTCAAAATGCAATAACTATAAAATCAGACCTCCAAAGTTTTATCAAAGAGTGAAACGTGCCCAAGTATCTCTTTCCTTTACAAGTATGATTATCTCAAGGTGGGCTTAGAAAACACTCCTTTGAAGATGATTATCAAAGTCCATTTTTGTTCTTTTGTGGCTGCTGAACATACCTTTCCCTTAGGAGAAATGAGGTTGCCAGCTAACATCTTTTAATGGCGTTTAAACTGAGAAGAGGTAAGGTTACTATGAAATGATCCACCTCCTTTGCATCCTAACCCTGGGGTGGCTTGGTTTCTATTTTCCGTTCAAAGTTCTGCTCAACCCCACTCCACTCCACGCCTCGCTCTCTTCCACCACCTCCCTATCTTGTAAGAGCAACGCAGTATAACACTTCTTCCCATGTCTGGCTGCTTTTAAACTTGGCCCACGCTGGGTGCAGCGCTTGAAGTGAGCTTTACAAAATTATTTTAAAGTGAGCTGGGGCGGTTGCCACAGCAACCCACCCTGAGAGAAATCGAGGCTATAGATTAATCTACCCCATAAGATTATTCAACAGTACTGTATTTGTTCTTCGTTCATTCAGAATATTCCCTCAATCCATATTCTTTTCTGACGATCAAAAGATATAAACTCGGATAATTTCAAGGATACTTATTCCAGGAGCACAATTTAAATGCTTTGCAAACCACAGTACAGAGCTGAAATATACATGATTCTTTGCAAAATCATTTAATTGCAAAAAATATTTGCAAGATAGGCACAGATGACACATGAACTTTAAATAAAATGGCATGCCATTACTAAAATGGTGTTATATACATCAGGCAATGATTACAGAAAACCTTTGTCACAGGTGTACCTGTAAGTACATAATACAGCAGAGCTTGCTCTCCAGGCTTTGCTTTTAACATTAAATCTGAAAACAATAAATAGTACTTTGTAATACCAAATGCAATAAATATTAAACACTCACCACATACACCCTCTTTATTGTCAAAATCATCCGCCTCCAATGCTTTACTTAATCTTTTCCATAGTAGTTACTTCACAGTTTACAATTCGTGTTCGGCACCTTGGATGTTTAAAAGCACAAAAGTAGTGTATTATTAAAATGCAAACCCATAGTACTTAAATATATTTAAAGAGATTTATGAAACAATTTCTATAAAAAGAATACGAGCCTTTACCGATGTGCACTTAGGACTAAAAGGAGTATCACTTGTAAGTAACTTGAAGTTTTCAGCTGTCATAAACTCCATCTAAATCCTACCTCAGGGATGCTGCGCTACCCATAAAATTACAAAAGCATTGATCTCGGACCCTACTAATCCTCCAGCAGGTACTTAGACAATAATTTACGCGCCGATGTACACTTTGAAAAGAAGCAGTTGTCCCATTGTTTAATAAAGGCCAATTGAAAACACGCCGAAATGTTAAAGCCCAGGCTGTTAATTCCTTCCCTGTTGCCCACAGCTGCTTGCTGTGCCGCTGACCCAGGACGTTCCCCTGCGGGAATGCAACACCCGGCACCCCAATGGTGGCTTTACAACAGAAACGCCCGTTTTTGGACAACGTGGGTGTGATTACGTGTGGGGAGGGGGGCGCCTGAGCCCGCAGCAAACACTCGGCTCCACGGCGTGCATCGGGGCAGCGGCGGCTGCGCTCCCACCCCATCCCCGTTCCCTGCGCGCGTTTGGCCGGTACCCTCCTAACGTTTGGAGTTAATTTATCCTCCTAATGAGCGAGGAGGCGGTGCTGGGTCCCTGCAGCCCCGCCGGAGGGCGCCGTGCAGTGTGTGTGAGTGTGCGAGTGTGTGTTTCTGCTCCTGGAAGGCTCCCTGGCCCTTGCACCCCTTATTTTACCCTGGAGTAAAACTCATGGCCTCCGTGGGGACCTTGGAGGTAGCCTCATCGGCGTCATTATCTCTGACTTCCCAGGCTGTCAGAAAGTTGCTTTTGTTTGTTTGTTTGTTTGTTTGTTTGTTTATTTCCCCCTTTTTACAAAAAGCGGGATTTGTTTTCATGGCATTTTCCCCTCGATGGTAGTTTCAAGGGCCTTAGCGGGGAAGAGACTGATTGCAGAGGGGAAAAGGCTGCCAAATGCACCAAGTCAACAATGAAAAGGGGGGTTGTTTGTTTTTGTTAAATTGATCCAGTTCTAGTAATCTGAAGTGTTTCATTGTTACAAAAGGCAGTTTCTGAGGCTGTAACTTGCAACTTGGTATTGTCCTCTAACTACCTCACAAACAGTTGTCCAAATATTATTTTTATCTGTGATTTTTTTTTTACTGTAGTGTTTGCTTTGTTTCATTTTTAACAGTGTTTTAAAACTACGATAAAGAGAAACTTCTTTGTTGACAAATACGCTTTCTTTCAAAGATTAGATATTACTAAAATTGTCCCGAAAGTGTAAAAATAGCTTTATTACATTGTGAATGACAACACAGGCTAATATTGGACAGCAGAGATCTGGAGCTAGTGATAGCCAGTCTTTCAGTTTGCCACACATACTTTTTAGAAATAGGCTTAAGGCCTGTCACTGCTTTGAAAATGAGGCTGCGTTTGCATCCAAAGGAGTTAACAACTCTATGGAAAAGTTAAATTTAGTGTTTTATGTGGAACTGGGATGCTGTGGGGCTTACGCACCAGATCCAAACTCCCCTAAAGTCTGTAGAAATCCAATGCATGCTGATGGGTTTTAGATGAGACCCTAAAATGGAAGCTCAGGCCCACATCAGCAGTCACACAGATCCTATTCCTGCCTCAGACTTAATCTTTGGAAACGATTGAACTCCAATACTGGGCACTGCCTCTCTATAAGGTATTCAAATGTTCTCATCATCCTATGACAGCATTCCACCAAATGTATAAAGTTTATATATACACATATGTATTTTAGGGGGACAACAGTTGTAGTCAATGAGCTTACTTAAGTGTAGCTGAAGGAAGAATTTAACCTACTAACCTTTCCCCTGTTGAGATTTAGGGACTCCAAAAATGTGAGTCTAGACTTGCATGGAAGAAATGTATCAAGGGTTCTTCAGTGTTAGCCAGAAGTAACGAGCAAAACTTTTGTCTCAGGCAAACTGAAAAGCTCGGTAACAAGTTTCAACTTTTCTATTTTTTTTTTTTCTTTCAGAAATATCTTCAGACATAAAGTTAATTAGGTGAAATTTCAAGTTAAATGGGATTTTTTCCTAAGCAAAAATATAAAAATAGATTAAATATAAGCTTAGAGTGGAAATTTGGAGTCACTTTCCCATCTTAATAGTGTTTAAGTACAGGAATGTATCTGAAGAACAATTTTGGAAATGTTGTCACTTTGCATGAACTGCTGTTCATCAGTCTGATTATTCTGCATCTTCATATGCCTCAGAAACATTAGATTTTTTTTTTTAATTTTTATTTTTTTTTAACAAGACATTTGGTGGAAATGTAATTCATATGCTTTAATACAACTGTGACTGAAGTTTACCTAGATTAGCAAAAAGCCTCCCCCACCATGAGATGCAGTATCCTTGCTGTCATTAAAGGCAAATGGTAAACCAAGGAGACATGCTGTGCTTTGGTGGTCTTTGTCCTGAACCAAACAGAGATGGACCTGGAGCAACTGTGGGAAGCCTTAATGTGCTGTAGGGACCAGGTAGATTACTGCCTACTGCAAAGGACATCAAGAGTACCTATTGCTAAACTTCCCCATCTATCTTTTGGTATCACATACAACCTCTAGGCTTGATGAAGTGGAAGTTTAATTTGTTTCAGTTTTAATAGATGTGGTAGTAGATGGTTTAAACCTCTTCACCATTAGTTGAGTTAAAAGAAGTTTCTGCTAGGACAGTTCCCCTTGCCTCTCTCTAAGAAGAAAGGTTCCGTGAAAAATAAGCTTCAGAATAAGCACTGTAAGAAATGCTTGTAACTGCCATTTTTTCATTCCTACTAACACATTTATTTGCCCACGTGATTGCCCCCAGTGGAATAAATAGAATCTTCCTTTGATCACCCTTCATTTTGGAAAAAAGGGTAGGGGGAAGATTTTTTTTTTTTTTTTTTTTTCAGCTATTTATTCCCTATCCTTTAATGAAATGGTATTGCCTAAGGTATTGTGATATTTTCAAATATTTTGCCAAAAATCCCTCAACCCAAAACAAAAAATATGATTGCACCCCCTTACTAATTGTGTGATACTCAAGCATTTGTCTATCTTGCACTGCATGATGATGCGATACAGAAGCAGACAGCCATAGATGGCTAGAAAATGCTTAATTAAGTATTCTGCAGCTGCTACAAATTAGATCAGCATCTGCATCTGTGTAGACAATGAAATTCATGATAATTCTGAGGGCCAAGCAAAGTAGAGATTTGTTTTGGATAGGCCCCCTAGCCACAATTCAAACAAAATTCAAATCAAACCTGTTCTAAGTATAGGAAAACAGTGGTCAACTCCATCTCCTGTTGCTGAAGGCCACTATGGTTTGTCGTCCTGGCTTCAGATGCAGATTCCAACATACCACAAGAAAGGCTGCTGTTATGGCATTCCTAGCTAGAAGAGGAAATGCCTTTTTTGAAAAAAATAACATATATATATAATTTTTTTTGAGAAGCAAAATTCTCAGGAGTTTTCTAGAGTAGACTGAGATATATTTCAAATAAGCACCCAGATTTTTGGACGTTTCTCTGAGAATTTGCATCTATTGCAAATTGCTTACCACTTTCTGTAACTGAAGCTTGAGTAAATGATATGCAAATTTAAAAGGTCAATCATCCTGTCTGTTATAACAGAGTATGCCGTATGATATTTGCAGCACAAATTGAGTATAGCACAGAAAAGCAATAGATTAGTTTATGGAAAGAGGTAATAAAGATAATGCAGATATCAAGAGGTAATGTGTTAGTTTGTGGATATTTTGAGAAAATCCACTTTCTATTTTGTTTGTAGAAGTCCTCACTACTAAGTTCCTGTTTTTGTTTTGCATTTGAGCAGCTCCAGGCACAAAAGTTGTCTATAAATGCATCTTCTAAGCATTTTCTAGGTGCTGGTGTAATATCTTGATAACACTTCTATTATCAAGACAATAATTAATATGAAATTTTATTAGCTGTTTCAGAGAGGCCATTTGAAAGTTGACAGCTCTTGTTGATATGTGAGGAAGAACTTGTAACCTCCATGGCTGTAAAATGTAATTGCAGAATAGTTGGGTCAGCCTTTAGATGCGCTTGTGCCACTTGTGTCAGTCTATATTAAAACTTCCATGAGCCTCCAGCTGTGATGTCATCGGTTATAACTCTTCCCATGGAAGCATTTTAAATACTGAGGTTAAAAGGAAACTAAGCCTCAGAGGTCATGTTTGGATATGTACTTTGGTTTAGATATATTTCATCTGAAGTTATTGTTGCTGTCATATGATCTAGTTTGAACATCTCTGCACAGCTCCTGGATGATATGGACAGGTTTAAATTCCCAGTTCTGTCCTGTTATGTTCTGCAAGCCTATGCTAATCAGCCCAGTTACACCTGATTTCAACAATAATTTTATGGACAGCTACACTGACATGGTTAAAGGAGAGGAAACCTAGCTGCTAAATCGGGGAAATTTCTGGACTTGGGGTTGCTGTATTTGTCAGCCAAGTACAGACCATATAGAGCCAACATCCTTCGATTTTTTAATCAGTCAGTTAATTTCCAGTCATATATATATTGAAATCTTTTGAACTGACCCATAAACTGTGTCACTACCCCCCTCCATTGTTGAGCTCTTAATAAATAAAAGTTAAATGTTTCCATTCTGGTAGCACTAGCTGTTGTCCTTATGTTTAGTATCTACAGGAGCCCCTTTTCTCCAGTACCTCCAGATATTGTTGTCCTCTTGGTGGTGACTGAGATAAGGAGTAAGGCCTGGAAAATAGGAGTGTGTTTGGTCGGGAATTAGGAGGTTTTTTGATATGTAAATGAGAGTGGAGGTTCTTTGGAGGTCCAGGTATTTAGAAGTAGTGAAGATGGGGAAAAGGGCATGTGGGTGTAAATACAGAAGGACTATCATTAAGCAGGATAGACAGATTAAGAATTTCTGGATTAAATTGAGAGTCAATGAGTAGTTCCTGCATCCTTTTTGTAGATCAAACCCAGAAGCTATTACAGAATAGCTTCTCTCAGGAATGGAGGGACAAGTGCTTCTTTACTCAAAGTGGGAAACCGTTCCCTCGTGTTTCTTGGCCAGAATACAAATCAAAATCTCATTTCAGTGAGGCTGTGTGTGCCTGAGATCTAAATGCTATCAAAAGCATAGTGGTTGAGGAGTGAGTGGCTAATGAAGTCAGACAGTGCAAGGACACATAATTAAGTGGGTAGCCATGTCAGTCCATGGGTAGGGACTATCTCCCAATATGGAAGTAGATTATTTCACAACCTCTTCTATTTTTCTCAGCATTGATAGACTCTTCATTAACTTCTATAATTATTGCACATGATATTAATTTGTTATTACCAAACATTTTTCTACATTATTTCAAACACAGGAGATGGACTGATACTGGGGAAAAAACTATCTGTGTATAGTTATATTGGATATACTTTCCTTTGCTTTCTTATGCCAGCACATAAGACAGCAAAGAGGAAAAAAAAAAAAAAAGAAAAAGAAAAATGCTGCAGATACCTATAGCACAAATCATACAAACCATTGATTCTGTATACTTCTGTATCATTGTTAAAGTAGAGAGAGAAAAAAAAAATTATTGGGGGAGATCATTTTTCCTTTTTTTTTTTTTTTTTTTTTTTTAAGAACAAATACAGAAAGGTTTGTTTTGCTGAATTACTGGTTAACTGCTGGGTATTATACTAATCACCTTTTAATTTTTTGCCTTGATAGATGCTGTCATGTTTCAAGGTACAGCACATTGGGTACATTAACATTAGGTTGAACTTCATACACTGCAAGCACAGCTTTTAAGTATGTATGTAGTACTAGCATTACTGTACATATATATTTATATTAACAAATAAAGCAGTAATTTCTGTTTCACTCATTCTGTGCAGTTATTTTACATGTTACCATCAAACTGATATGCCCTAGCTTAAATCTATATGTTTATCTTAGTAAACTGCATTTATTGAACTTGATTTAGAACCCTGTGTGTGTAGAGTTGCATTGTGCATCTGTCGTTCTTGAAAATTTCTTCAGTGGTACTTCCAGAACTTGCTACATAATGCTAGTTGCTTTCAAAGGAACAAAATCTGATTTAACCATGAAATAAATTGTCTGTACTTGCACTGGAGAAGAAAACTCATTTAAGTGTCTGTGCATCTGTACCTTTCAACAAGGGGCAGGTTTCAAGGCCAGCCCACATTACCTTGTGCAGGGTGAACTGGGATGAAATGGAATAGTGGGGAGGAGCTGTGAGCAGCCGTGGGGAGTGGCATGGGGATGCCAGGGGTGTCTCCATGTGTCCCACAGGGACCACAGAGGAGTTCGGAGTGGGCCAGCTGGCAGCCACTGCAGCAGCCTCAGAGTTCATGAGGCAGCCAGGAGAGGCAACGACTGCTCACATTGCTCCTGAACTGGCAAGGAAGAGAGTGCCCTTCTCCATTGCTCCCTAACGTGCCTCTGTTCCTCTGACTTTTAGGGAGATGCTGTGCAAATGATTACCACTGGATTTTTGAACAAAAAGTGAGTCAATAAAAGGCCTTGAGAAAGCTGTATACATTTGTAGAATTAAGTTTTGTTTACTCTGCAAAGGGTATAAAAAGGGTATCATTATAAATGTAAAACGTATATATACACATATATATGTACACACACACTTTACATATACAAATTCATAAAAGAAATATAAAATGGAAGATACTCATGTTTTAAGTGTGGACTTATAAAGCAGTTCTAAGGCAACTCAGCCTACTTTTATCATTTCTACCATGCAATTTCATCTTTGTATCTAACTTCTAAGTGCAACTTCATTGCTTTCAGTGGAAAGTTTCCTGTTTTCACCAGTGTAAGTATAGGATAACAAGGCACAATATGCTTTGAAAATACCACGCAGCACTGTATGAAAAGCCTTGAAATAACTTTTGAAGAATGCAACATAGAGTCACTAAATCATATTTTTTGCAAAGCTTTGTGGTTAAAGATTTTCATGCGCTGTGGAATAGCTATAATATAGACGTCTTCCTGACACTAGACTTTGGATTTACTGGAAAAAAACTAACGTGGTTGAAAGCTGGGTTCAACTGTATCTTTTCAAAATAAAAAAGATAAAAAGATAGTTGAAGAATAAATTACACTAGTTAACAAAATAGACAACTGAGAAGAACCAGGGAGTGGATGGGATGTTGATCTCTTAGTTAACAAGGAAGGTCTGGAATGGAAATAAATACATTTTCCACATATTTTAGGGTTGATTCTGCTTCTAGTTGAAATAATCATGAAGTTTTAGTAAAATAATTATTTTTTTTCTATTTTTTAAAAAATCCCGCAGTATTTCCTATTAGTAATAGAAATATTTTAGAACTTCATTGAACATGCTTATCCCTGACAATTAGAAAAATAAGAAGCAAAAAGACTAGTAAAGGGCACACATATAAATTTGATTCTTTAGATTGCCAGTGCGTAATCCCCACCCTTTGCAATGTTAAACAACCTTTTTAAAGAAAAGTAAAATACTCTGTTTTGGAGTTTCATTTTACGTTTTTTTTTTTTTTTTTTTTTTTTTTTTTTTTTTTTTTTAATTTATTTTTTTTTCCCCAAATACAGTGCAGAATAGACTAACTTTCTAGGAATTTCTTGAAATTACCCAGGAGTTTTTCACAGTAATTACCGTTTCTGAGCCTTTAAAATCAACACAGTAAAATGCTGATGAGATTACAGTTCACAGAAATAAAGGCTCTAATGCAAAGGTTATGAATTTTCCTTGGTTAGTGCAGCACGTACAATGCCTAGTTAACTCTAGAAACTGCCCTTACTATTTACAATCTTCTGATTTAACAGTGCGTGGTTTTAATGTCTGTTTAGGGGATTTAGTTTCTATACTACAAATGTTATTCATGAAACAGCAATTTTTTACAGGCATTGCTTAGTTTGAAGGCAGTCCCTTTCATACTTCATCCAAGAAAGTATCTTGGATATTTAGAGGTTTACTTTATACTTTGCCTAGTAATGTTTTATTCTATTGGTCTCTTATCCTAAGATTCAGTAGGATATTCTTGTACCAAACAAAGTTGTGATGATTTTCAGACAGCATGTTCCAGAAACAAAAATGATCTCTGCTGGTCTTTTTCTGTTTCCCAAAATGAAGAAACGCCTGATCTATCTCTAGAGGTTGGAGTTTCTTGTCATTTTTACTGGTCCCACACCAAGTAGTCTAGCTTAAAAAAATAAATAAATCAGGGTATGCTTAAAAGGGCTTCAGATATTATTATCTGGCCTAATCTTAGTCTGTCCATTGCCGATAAATCATTATTTTGACATATGGGGAATATCCACTACAGAAATAGTATAACTGTATATTGACATACGATTCCTTTCTTTCTCCCGTTAGTGTCTTCTATGATGTGCATGTGAATTGTGGATGTGGAATCTGTTTCCTCAAAAAGATTCATATGGTCAAGTTTTCTCTCTGTTTACTTGCTTAAATAAATGTTTTCAATTTAACACAACAATTTGTAATGAATACTGTGAAACAAAGTTAAAAGAATGAGTTCTTGAAATAGAAATCATAATAAAAATGCTTTTCTCCCCTCCAAAATATTTATTTTAACATGTGGTCACATTTTCCTACATTTTCACATTAATTGAAATCTTATTGTTCTAGGAGAATAAACCTTCTTCCCTTCCTTTAGTTTCCCAGCTCTTACAGAAATTAAAGAATACACACGAGGGCATAATTTGTGGTTTTAAAGTAAGCATAATTGTGTAAATTCATAATAAAAAGCATTATGCCAAGGCAGTACTCTCATACAGACCATTTTGTAATTTGTCTTTCCACTTTAATGAAAGGAAACAGTTTCTTCTGATAATCTTCTGGTGACTGAGTTTTACAGAATGTTCTAAGTATTCTAAATTTCACTCCTCCTATTACCAAATAATCTTATATTGATGTCCAGAAGGAGTTTCTAAGGCTCTGGAATGTCAGCTGAAGCTTCAGATACTGGGAACCGTCTGGAGCCAAACAAAGCCTTCCTATTTATTTGGAAATTACCACTATAATTCCTGTATTTTAAAGGAGGCAGTTGGGGGGGGGAGGGGGGGAGGAAAGGGTACAACACCAGTGCTGCGTCTCTTGGTGTTCCTGTATGTAATCTTGTATGCTTTTTGCATTGAGATTCATAGAAACAATTTGAAAAAAAAGAAAAAAAAAAAAACAGACTATAAATATCCAGTCACTTTCAAGAAACTTTTCTTGGTAACAGAAGCTAAAATCAAGCACCATATCAAATAAAATGAGAATCATGCTACAAAGCTTATCTGCTTTCTCTTGAAGAAAGCTTTGTGAACATAGCCACAAGCCTGGAGCCGAGTCACCCAGTGCTGCGGCAAGCAGAACCTCTCTAAAGACTTAAAATCATTTTTAATCTATTAAAATTCATTTTTCTCTATTAAAACTCACCAGTGCCCTTCTTCTCCAGGAAGTTGTACCCGTCAGCACCTGCTGAGGGCTTCGTTGATCAAACCAGCAGGTAAAAAAAAAAAAAAAAAATAAAAAAATCCCGTAGAATAAAGCCAGACCAGCTGGCTTTGAAGAGAAACCCCCCAGTTTGGGTTGTGTTTGCCTCACTCACCCTCTCCTCGTCAGCCCTGGGCTTTTTCTCCTTTGGTTGTTGACCTGTAGGCTGCGTGATGCAGGCGCACAAGTGTCTGGCAGGCTAAGGTGCACCTGCCTCTGTCACTCCTGAGTAAATTTAGCTGTAAAAGGTATCACTGACAAGCAGACCTTTGTCAGCGCTGGCAAACGAACACAGCATTGCTGTCCCCCTTCAAAGTCCGCTGCGAGTTCAAGTGGAAAATATCAAATTGGTCGTCTTAACCAGGAATTGCTTCTTCGTGAAGAAAAAAAAGGACAAATTGCTTTCACATGGCACAAAACTTTCCTCCTTTATATAGATATTAAAATTACATTCCAAGAATAATCTCTGAACAAGACTGGGTTTTGTTCTATTAATTGTGGCTGGAAGGAAACTTTTTTAATGGAAATACAGCATACACATATTTCAATTCAGGTTATTAAACTGTGTTAAGTATTAAAGTTGATTGCCTTTCTTTTCACTAACTCATTGTGCTTTTTTATCCAAAGAAATATTAGAAGACTAAAACCTCTCAAATAGGAGGTATTAATCTCATTCCCAAAATTAGAAAGCATGCGGTGTTGAGAGACTGGATGTCAAAATTACACGTTCGTAGCACTTATGCGGTGCGTATCTAGGAACCAACCACTTTTAAAAGTGGGAGCTAAAGTAAATGGGAGTCTTCTGAGAGTGAAGCCATCTAAGCTTCGTGTTGTTGTCCTTATCACATTAAGGTAAGGGTATTTATCATTTCTATCTGTCCTCCCCACCTTTTTTTTTTTTTTTTTATTCCTGGAAGTGGCTTCTGGTGATAGAAATAGAACGATGTAAGCCTTATCAGAGAGTTTCAAAAAAAGATTTGTCAATATAGGCTTGCCAAGATCAGTAGTAGCATACCTAGGTACTCCATTTTCTGCTTGAAAACCATGTCATAAACTCAGACAACTTCAGTGAAAAATTTGAAAAGTGTTTACTACAATATGCTGTTTAAAAGTAGCAAAATGTTCCTTCTAAAAACACGATGAGAAAAAATGTGGGTCAGGAGCTCTTTGTAAAATAAACAAGGTTCCTATTTACTTACTTGTATAAACAACCACTCACCAAGCTGTATGTCTCTGCAGGGGCACCCTTTCAGATAAAAACATGGACCTGATTGGCATCATCCTGTATCCATGGAAACGTTTTAAGTACCTCTCTCTCAATATGTACTTCTCTTATTCAGGGTTTAAAAGCTGAGTGCTGAATAAGTAAGTGTTTTTATTTAATAATTATACAGGACGTATTTTGTGGAAGGTTGGTGAGGGGAACAGGTTCTTGGGTTTTGTATCTGTCATAATAAAGCTCTTCTGTTTTCATCATATTTGATAAAATCATGTGTTTCATTTCAAGCCTCCCATCAGCTCTCATTCTTAGATTAAAAACAATGTTCACAAAGTCCTAATGAAAGGGAATTCTGAATTTTTTGATGATCCATTTATGTTTGAAAAACAGTGATCATAGTTCATATTACCTTCAGACTTAGGCATTGCTGTAATTGCATAAACTAGAATTTTTATCTCTTTGAAAGAAAAATAGTAGAAAAAATAAGAAAATCGTCTGTATTTTCATTTGAAAACAGCTATACCTACCTATATATCTGTTTAGTAGGTCACAGAAATTAAGAGCTTAACAATCAGCTTGAAATCTAACCAAAAGACTGAAAATAAAGGAGATGCATTAGTGTAGAAATTAGTCAAACAGAAAATAATAATTTTCCTATTAAGATATGTCTGTCTTACAACTTATTTAAAATAACAAGCCAAAGAGCTAATATATATATATATATATATATGTTATTATTTTTATTTTTTCCTGTCTCCTATTTCCATGCAAAGAAAGAAGCATAAGGATGAACTACATTTATTTTAAAAACTATCATTCTGAAGAAATCCACTGCAAATCAGATGTGGTTATTGCAAAGTTGGCTTGGCTCAATTTCAAAACTTCTGGAGTTCCACCTATTAGCTGGAACAACTAATGCATGCTTTAAATGTAGTTTAAATTAAAGAGTATGCATATGATTACTATTGGTTATCTTCAGTTAAAATTCTAAATGCATTTTTTTCAAAACCTGTCTTAATTTTATTGATGGTAAACATTTTATCCACCTGGGCCAGGTTGAAACACTAAAATGTCTTGCTAATTACGAGTGCTATCAGAAAAACACATTTCTGTCTAGAAATATCCAGTAGTTCTCATTTAAACCCAACTGCTTTAGAGTCTTGGTTTGCTAAGTTTGTATCTCTGCATTTTATTTTCATTTACTCCTGTTACCTTTATGATTTGCCACCTCATCTTGACAACCCAGTACCTGCTGAGTGCAGATGGCACAAATGATCTCTCCACTGATGAGGCTGCAACAGCCTTTGTAGAAACTCTGTGTAAAACCTCAACACCTAATGAAAATTGATAGCTTTCCACATGCTAGATTCTCCATAGAAGTCTGACACGTTTATTTGTTTGCACGTGTTTACAAATAAGTAAAGAATTTAAGTTTTGTAATTTCAGTGTGGGTCACTTAAACATGCTTGACTTTCTCTGAAAGTTTCAGTGGGTGATCTGTCTGTGGGATAGCTCACTTGTTCTGCAGATTGCCATATGAGACCTAGGATTGTGTTTGCTCTCAAGAACTTGTACTCTGAGCCAACTAAGCATATCAGAGAGGTGAAACTTTCAGCCTCCAGGGAAGGATGCAGCACACATGACAATTTTGTACATTTCCCTTCTATCATGTGCCTGTCCTTGCTTACAAGGTCAAGGTTGCTGGGGTACAAGTTGGGAAAGTAGAAACAGAGACTAGTCTCAGCTCAGCCCTCTGTGAATTCAGTCTGTTATGGATAAGGAAGCTCTGACCTTGCTCGTCGACCTAAGCAAATAAAATCTCAGTTATGTACTTGAAGGATTGCAGGGTTGACTGCAAAATACAGTGAAGGCTGGACTTGACACTGCCACACTGAAATTGTGGAAGCATGATTTGCCTTGTTGCCACTATGAAATGGGCAAAAATCTGAATTTCCCTAGCCACAGATCATGTGGAAAGAAAGGGATGAGGAAAAATGCTAGTGTTATTGCTCGGGCACATAAATCTTCATCTAAGTAATATGTTCTCAGCTTTATGATTTTTAGCTTTTTAATCCAAGATGTCTTTTTTTTTTTTTCTTTTTTTTTTTTTTCTCCCTAGCATTTGTTAAAGAATCACTTCCAAAATGCTAGAAAGTCAGCCTGAGCATATTGCAGATAAAATCTGTCTCCCTTCTCCATCACGTAAAATAGAGATACAACATTTGGCCTATATTCAGTTTTTCAGGTGCTAAAAAGCTATGACAAAACTGCACAGATCGTATGATAATGGGCATATTATACAACTGTAGATCATCATCATATGCCCAACTTATTATTACTACTTTAGTTTTTGCTACAGACCACTTTTATAACACCATCAACTTACATGGTACTTCAGAAGCATAAAGGCTCATTGCATACTCATTGTATTTATAGATGAAATATAACAATACAAATAAGCAGGGAAGAAAATAGAAAAATGTTGAGGTGTATGGCAAAGATGTAGGGAGTGTAGCTGTGGAAAGAAAAGGGGGTTGAGTTTTTTGAAGGATTTTAAAGATGATCAGCAGGCTAAAATGTAGACAAGGAATTCTCCAAGGAGACTTCCTATACTTTTGGACACATCACAGTGAAATCAGGTCCCAAATGCTGAACCTTCCAAGCTTGAAATGTACACAAGTGAAAAGGACTGAGTAATAAAACAGGGTAACTAAAAAGTAGCTGCCTATACAGCTTGTATACAGCTACATTGGCTCAAATTTGGGCTCTAAAAGAGGGGTGAGAAAGCTGAAAATATAGAAACTGCTTCCACTGATAGGAGCAGACAGTTGCCAGCAGGGAAATACAGTAGCAATATGATAGAATGTTAAATCCCCAGTTCATAAGTGCTGATATATATGTGTAACTTTAAGCCAAGGAGCAAACATTTGTATGTGAAATTGCACGTGGCCTTCCATTTTTCATTATGCATAGTCTGATCAAAGAAAGAATGTAAACACACATTTGGCAAGCAAGAAGGCCAGTGTTATGTAGGTTTTCCTAATACAAAAGTCTAACTGGGATTTTGTTCCTGAATAGCAAGTAAATCAAGAGCCATCTAACAGTAGGGTGTGGTTTGAACAAAAGTAACTTCAGCAGCATTCTGAACAGTTTTGAGGGGTGGCATAGAGCAGGGTTAAGGTAAATAAAGTGAGATGTCTTTCCACTGAAGTGTGGATGTTAACAGTGCTTGGGAGCCAAATTTCAAATTAGAAGAAAATTGTTTAGGAAACTAGTTGCAAGTGAAAAGGTTATGAAGTTCAGAAACATACAGAATCACAGAATTTCTAGGTTGGAAGAGACCTCAAGATCATCAAGTCCAACCTCTGACCTAACGCTAACAGTCCCCACTAAACCATATCCCTAAGCTCTACATCTACACGTCTTTTAAAGACTTCCAGGGATGGTGACTCCACCACTTCCCTGGGCAGCCTGTTCCAATGTCTAACAACCCTTTCGGTAAAGAAGTTCTTCCTAACATCCAACCTAAAACTCCCCTGGTGCAACTTAAGCCCATTCCCCCTCGTCCTGTCACCAGGCACGTGGGAGAACAGGCCAACCCCCACCTCATTACAGCCTCCTTTAAGGTACCTGTAGAGAGCAATAAGGTCACCCCTGAGCCTCCTCTTCTCCAGGCTGAACAAGCCCAGCTCCCTCAGCCACTCCTCGTAGGACTTGTACTCCAGGCCCCTCACCAGCTTCGTTGCCCTTCTCTGCTCAAGCACCTCAATGTCCTTCTTGTAGCGAGGGGCCCAAAACTGAACACAGTACTCGAGGTGCGGCCTCACCAGAGCCGAGTACAGGGGGACGATCACCTCCCTAGCCCTTCTGGCCACACTGTTTCTGATACAAGCCAGGATGCTGTTGGCCTTCTTGGCCACCTGAGCACACTGCTGGCTCATGTTCAGCCGACTGTCCACCATCACTCCCAGGTCCTTCTCTGCCTGGCAGCTCTCCAACCACTCATCTCCCAGCCTGTAGCTCTGCTTGGGGTTATTGCACCCCAGGTAGGTACATGTGGTACATGCACCACATGTAGGTCCATAAGTTAAGAACAAGAATGGAGTAATTAATAAAGACTGAGACAGGAGGTAGGGAAGGAGTAAGAAGGAAGAGACGGTGTTTAAGTTGGAAATTTCAGTCTGTAGCAGTGGCTGCCTGTAGCCAGAGTGATATGCTAGGAATATTGCAGAAATGGAGTCAGATTTGGCAAAAATACAACTGAAGGCAGGGAAAAAGATAATATTTCTGAGAGTGGGGAAAAGATAAGACTTTGGGGTATGTCTCTATGTTTCTCTTTTATATGTTGTAAAATGAAAGCAACTTTTTCAGAAGGAAAATTCAAACCACTGATGGGGAAGGTGAAAGAGAAAGGAGACTCTGATCTTATATGAATTACCAGCTCTACTGAAACACTGTGCTTGGAAAAGCTGTATGCAGACCTATACAAGTGCATCAGATTCTCCAAATTCTAAATGTAAAAGATTTAAAAGAAAGTGTGTGGTGCGATGTTGCTAATGTAGGCAGAGGAAGTAATTTCTGACACGTGCATGAACATTGAGTAGCCAATGTGCTTGTGTAATGTAATATGCAAAGCACAAAAGCATGGGGGGATGAAATGACATGGTAGGGCCCAAACTTGACATTTCATGCATAGAAGACTCTCTGCAGCCCAGTGCCATGTGTAACACTGCCTCTGCCACATCAGGTTCACGCACAAGTATTAGATGACAAGCTGATTAAATAAGAAGGCCCGTTCCAAGAAGCACAAGTAACTTCATAACAAAACCTCTGTCTTACTGGATTTAGTCTGAGTTAAAGAACAAGCAAACAAACAAACAACAACAGAGAAATAAGCAACGAAAGTCATTCTGGGATATATGCTAATAAATCTATGCCATCGCGCTGGGGAAATGAAAGCAGTGTGAACAGTTGCAGCCTGTGGGAACACAGGTATGTATATGCCATTAATTTAAATGCGCTCCAGGATTCTGTCAACAGAGAGAAGAGAGAAGAACTTACCCAGGAATGTTTACTGCAGAACAGTAACACTGATTATAAGTTATTTTAAAGTAATAAATTAATGGTGACCCTCTTTGCCAAAGTATGATTTATTACAAACTGATCTGCTGTTTTGTGTAACTGTTTTACATGCTAATTGCCAGTATAGTTGCCCAAGAACTGAAACATAAATATGATAAGGAGTGATTCATAGATGGTGTCTAAAAGCAAAACCAAAACCCTCAAAATGTTACAATCTTTTAGAACTAAAACATTTTAGTGCAAATCAGCAATATGGTGTATTGTCAAATTAATTATTTGAAAAGGAATATTTAGAATAAACATTGGAAAGGATCGGCAGGATAAAGAGTTTTGCTAAACATTCCTTATTTCATGTAAAATAATATAACTCTTTTTCTTGCAAGCCATTTTTCATATTTTGCTATTGTCTCCAAACTCCTGCAAGATCCATTTTTATAAATACATTGTGTTCAATAGGTAGGAGGTTTGTTTTACAACTGTCATGATGTCGACAAAAGATGCTTACTAATAAATGAGTAAATGGGCCTCTTCCTTGTTTTAAGCCTTTTAATACTACATGAGGAGTTGATTTTAAAATTATTATTTTAGGTGGATCTGATACAACAGCCATGCACAAGGTTGCATGACTGTTGCATACAATTTTTGTTACATACAATTTTTCATTGTATGTAAGTTCCAAAATTTCAACCATTAAGATTTAAAGATAACCTTTTTGGGTATGTGTTTTATCCTGGTTTGTTTTCAAGGATTCAGCAGCTACTTGAATTTAACAGTAGAAGTATTCCAGATATGTTAAACAAACAAACAAACAAAAAACACAACAACAAAATACATTTACAATTGTTTCACCGAGAATCTCTAACACCTACAGATTTTGAAATAGTGGAAGAAGTTCACTGGGGACGGTCTTAGGAATGTACCTGAAGCCTGCCCAAATAGCCTATCTGCCAAAGAGAAATTTGCCAAGAAAATACCAGGTCATGTATACTTGTCTGAGAGTTCAGCTGGGAATCTGGCACCAAAGAGTGGGAGGAAGTGATTAAAAGCTGTTGGCATGCCTACATGCATGGAGCCAACTTAGAGCTGCATGGCAACTAATTCTGATATTTGTGATATTTTAAGCACTGTGGACGTTCTTTTTCCATAGAATCTAAGGGCTTCCTAAGGTTTGCTATATAGTAAACTATGTATGCTTTGCTCTGTGTAGGGGCAGATATGTCAGCTGCTGCCCACACCTTATCTGCTCAGCCTCAATTCTTGATATAGGAGGATGAATGTGGTTGTCTCTGCTCTTCTGCTCTTTTTTTTTTTTTTTTTTTTTTTTTCCCTCCACTCCTTGAATGACACAGAGAACTAACTTCACCTACCAGGTGTCCTACCTCCTACCAGGTGTCCTACTTTTCCTACTTTTAGTATTGCTGCAAGCATTGTCTGGCTTTCCAACTAGAAGGAAAAACAGTTGTGCAGTAGCCACTTACATGTACATACAGTGTAATTCTGATCCTCTGTTGGTTTTTTGGCATTAATGTACCATATTCACTGAGACTGGGAAAACTGCTGCCTCTCAGAGCCACTGATTTGGACAATTATCCAAAATCAGATTATAATAAATGGAAGTCTTAAGAATTTTGATTAACCTCTAAATAAATGTTACTTTGGAAAAACCCTGTCAAATGCATTAATGATAAGTTGTGAAGTAGTAGTAATTGCAAGCATGGTGTTATAGATAACATGGTTAATTGATACCACCCTCTCAAACATGTATAGCACATCAGCTGCCATGAAGCTGAAGTGATTATAACAGTATTTACAACAGTTTAAAAAACATCAGATAAGATATATAAAATGGAAACTCAGAGTGCTTGTTACAATCATCTCACTTGGTTATTTCATGACTTTGGGCATATATGTTTTTAGTATATCTTGGCCATTAACACTTCCAACTTTCTGAGGAGATAAGTATAGACTGATCTGGTCCAATTAGATTTTATGGGAATGTCATATGGTCCAAGATGAAGACTGTAACTAACTAAAGAAAGATGGGCAGCCTTGCCCCTGCAACTCAGTGCTTGTTCTTTAGATGGCATTTGGATGACATTGCTGGGCTTTGGGATTACTTCACTGTCTTTCATTTTTGGTATCTGGTAATGCAATATAATTTTTTTTCCTGTTTTATATTTTTCAATTGAGAATTCGCAAAAGAAATCCAGGAGGACTCATTCTGCTTCATTCTCTTTCATAAGAACATAGTTTCTTCCTTCATACCAAATACTTGATAATATAAGGAATTTGTCTGAGGAGTTTGGCTGAGATTTGTGATAAGATGACTGATTGCAAAGGAAGCAAAACTGTGTTTTTCTCCCATAGCCACGGAAGAGGCTGTTATTGTTCTTAGCTCATTACATCTCCAACTCTGAATAGCTTTGCTGTTTCACTGGAGCAATCTTGACAGTTAAAAATGGTAGTAGAGTGTTCTGTAATACTCCTATTTGCACCTTCTAAGGAGAAAATGAAGAGATGAAGAAATGAAGCAGATACTCCAGGTAAAACACCACACAAAAAGATAGGTGAATGTAGTGGCATGAAGAGTAGCAACCCCACTGCAAACAGGACTGGCATGCATCTAGTGGATGGGCACGCCAGCTGTTATTTCCTTTCAGATACTTGAACCAGGGAAACCTCTGTGTTCTCTGTTTGGCAACCACTTGCAAGAAGGCGACAGGGAACTTGCCTAGCAGTTGCCTTTTTTCTTAACAGACACGAGCATACTTTTCTCAGGCAGCAGCTGCTCTGCAATGCGGGGACAAGCTGGGAGCAGGGGGCAGCCCCAATATATGCACTCGACACCCAAAGCCCACTCTTCCAGGATCTGAACGCAGCAGGAAGAACATGGGGCTGGTTACAGAGCCCCATGAAAGTCTGTGTAAGGTGGAGGAATCAGCCAGGTCCATGGATCGCAGAACTGGTGACAAGACTACAGCACATGACAAAGGGGAGTGCTAGGCCACCCGAAAGACAGAAGCACGGTCTGGGGATAAAACATAGCTGATGCTAACCAAAGCTCTGGGCTGAGTTTAGATGGAGTTCCTGGGTCTCTCAGCAGTCCCCAGGTGAGGCTGGTCAGGACGATTAAAGGCTGTAAGTACAATTAGGGCCCTGACATATTCTTCCCATCTCCTTCCCATATCAGCACTTCCAATCACAGGTCAAAAAATGCATCTGCCTAAGTCTTTTTTCCACATGACTATCGTAAGAAACATTGTGTTTAGGGATGAGTTCAGGTTGAGGTTATGAATGTTAAGTGGCAAACACATGCTTGTCTCACAGGTGTTCCCATAGAAATACAGTATTTATTGTACATGCAAACTTGAGGGAAGATGCTATGGCTTTGGTGTTTGTTTACTTTTATAGATATTTTTTTTAATTTATTTTTGTGAGATGTGGGGCGGTGGTGCATAGGAGAAGGAACGGCATGCATTTGGTAAAGAGTCCTCACTCCACCTTGTTTCATGCATGGCTGCAATGTTTAGGTATGTGTTCACCTCATCAGTAAATTAGGAAAAACTAAAATGTGTGTTGATATTGTAGTTGTACAACTTTGTGAAGCCAGAAGGAGGTTTGTTTCAGCAAGATAGAGATACCGACAGAATGAAAAACTGAGACATGTAGCAGACAGCCAGTACCAGCCCTTCAGTCATAAATTCCCAGCACATCAGTAAAGGTGCAAGGATTAATTTTGGAGGGAATTTTTTGGCCATAGCACTCAGAAAACAACAACTGAATAAAAAAAAGGAAGGAGTGGGCGTGTTTGTTTCACCAATGGTAGACAAAGGGTGTCTCCCAGGATGGAGCACCAAAAAGTGACTCTTCAAACAGGTAACTCCTGCACCTGTAGCTGACCATACTTTACCATTACTAGGCAGTGCAATTTCATTGTCATGGAAATCCAGGTATTTCATGACCTGGATAAAAAGTGTATGTATAAACTGCTTCTTGGCTGTGGCCTACAGTGATGAGAGTAGAGACCAATGGTCAATGGTGCCTGAAGTGGGCTTTTAGTTTCTGATTGCAATTCTCTCTGTCTTACTCCTTGGCGTGCTAGGTGGCACAACCATCAATTTCTGTACATCAGCCAGGCCAATCATTTGATATGACTTCTGGTATAGTGCAATGAGGGGCAGCAGGGTGAGAGGAAAGCTATCAAGTATAAATTTGGTCTGCTGAAGTATGTCTTGGATATACCCACTCCTGTCCCACATGAATTTGGGAGGATAGAGTGACGGGTTTGACCCACTTGGTTCAGCGAATGCAAACCTGGAGCTACCAAAGAAATGTAACTATAGCTGTGGGGGCTTCAGTACTCCATTCTCTGTCCCTGAGATCACAGGTTATGAAATATAATAGGACATCTGTTCAGGAAAGAAGTAGCTTCAGCTTATCTTCCTTCTGTAGATGGTCTGTGCAAAGGCTATAGATGTAGCTACTTGAGAAACAGAGTTGGAATGCTCTTGGGAAAATCAGTTGAGACTAAATCCTCAGGCAGGAGAATATGCTTTGTAGGTGCTATCTCTTCACAGAGAGAATTTGCTGGTTAATGCAAATATTTTGCTAGGTGATTCTGCCATCTTAATCCAGTTAATAGTATAAAGCCATAAGGTTGATTTCTAACCATCTACTTTAGCATGTTCTCATTCATTTTCAAATAAAAACTAATAGTGTTGCACACTGCACCACTCTGGTAAGAGCAAAATACCACTATTTAAACCATAAGTATAGTTGAAATATAGAGAAATGAGGGCACTGTTTTTTGACTTGAACGACTTTTTGGTAACATCGTGTACAAGCAGTTCATAATTTCAAACTTCTTCTTCTTAAGTAGCATGAATTTTTAAGTAGCACAGGATTGCTTCAAATTAAGTCTGTCTTGTTTCTGGAAAAGAAAAAAATAAAAAATAAAAAGAGCAAATAACAGAATAAGCCAAAATCTCCAATAGCAAGCAGAGCTGTTCTGTGAACACTAATGTGTTTCTACCACTTTTGTCAATTATTTGAATTTGTTTTCCGGTATTAAAGCCGGCATGAAGGACTACTTCACAGTGAATAAAGTCTTCAGTCTTAAATGTGAAGAACAATTTTTTAAGTTAAAGTTTTTCTTTTGAGAGTTGTCCAAGGCTTCATTCCATGAACTTCTTCCTAAAGCTACGGCTGCATAAATCAGGCCTAAAGCATACCTGTTTACATGGCTGTGTCAGGGGAATAGTACAGGAACTTCACCTTGCCAAGGGAAGGATTGCACTGTGGCAAAGATCAACTCCCTCTCTCATTCCCAGCTTCTTTCTCAAGGTGGAGGAGTAATGACATGTCCTAAGAGCAGAAAACGGGACAATGCTCCTGACTGATCAACAATGATTTTCATTGCTGACTGAGAATAAATAAACCTCAAGGAAATTCAGAAAAAGTTTTTTTTTTTTTTTCTTTTCTTTCTTTTTTTTTTTTTTTTTTTTCAGAGAGGGGGAGGGGAGAGAGTTGGTGGTGGTGGAAAGGAGACAGCATCTCATCTTTGAGAATTTTTGAATGTAAGATTACTAACAGGAAACTTTATACACAATTCCATCTATTTTCCCAGTCATTTTCCATGCACCCATCCTCAGCCAACACCACTGGCATCACTCCCACAGAACAGACACTAATTTACAGCAGCTGAGGTCCTGGATCTTATGTTACTTTCATATTCATATACTGTAGTCTGGGAAATGTCAATAAAGCATGCAGGTTTTGAAATGCATAAGATACATGACCACAACATAACTATTTTACATATGGACTTGAAACAGAACTGTTACTTACGGCTGGCATTCTATGATATGCTTTCTTTAAGGCCCTATCTTATGCTGCAGCTCACTTGACCTAAATTCTGCTGCAGTTTCTTCTTACAAAAGACTGAAAATTCAGGCAGAGCTGCAAGTAAATTAGAAAAATGGAACTCTTTACCAAAATGGTATGATGGATTCATAATTGTATGGCATTTCATCATATGTTGCCTCCTATTTATTTTATGCCAAACTTAATTTTCTATTTTTAAGTGAATTCAGTATTGGTACCAGGAATATAATGTTGGTACTAAGAGTTGTGAACACAATAACCAGAAAGTTTGGGAAGTACGTACGGGGAAATTGAAATGTATTGAATATGGGAAGAATGAAAAATAGTCTTTGAAGCAGAGATTAGGATAACAACCATCTGTGAAATACTTAGCATCATAGACCATTTAAATAATGTCTATCAAGTTTTCTGGTTTAATTACCAATTTGAATAAAGGGGGCAATTCATGCCTATTAGAGCCATTGCATTAGGCTACTGAGACAAACTGCAAACTTGGGCGTGTATCTCAGCTTGACTTTATTTTCATTAACATCTGGAAGATTTTCTATGCCACTAAATGGGAAAAAAAAATCCACCACCACCACCAAAAAAACAACAGTAAAAAACCCACCATCCTATTCTAGTTTTAAAAATGACAGTCTGCATCCTGCAGTGTGTGTCTGCAGCAGTGGGTGGATTCTCTGGCAAATTTAATTGCCACAGAATCACACAGGGCCCTGACTATTACCAAATGGTGTGTGATAAACAAACACATAAACTTATTTTACTAAAATATTCTCTTCATTTAGTACTTAAATGCACTAGAAGTGGCCTTTTGAAAAACATAGGTCATGGAGCAACAATTGCTCTTGGAGTCTCTGGATTGCTTCATTGTTTATTTAATTTGACAGCAGGCTAGCTTCAGTTTCACAATTTAGATCATTTATTTTTATGGTCAAAATGTTTGTACAGTAGCAAAATGGTTTAGTGTATCTCTGCAATGGAATAGTGCCTCATTTTGCAGCTGCTCTGGCTTTCTTTAGTTCAGGCTTCATGCAGAGTGGGTGCTTTGGGAACCTGGCAAACTGTTAAATCAGCCTTGTGCTAGCCAGCAATGCCTTCCCTGTTGTGCCAGTAGTATTGTGCCCACAATGGGAAAACCTTGGGAAGCTCGTTTAAGGACCACTTTCTAGTGTTTCAGGTAATCCCAAGGGGAGAAAGAGAGATATTATGTGATTTCTCTTGAATAAAAGAGGACACAGATACAAAGGTGCAATTCAAGAGCCTCCTAAAGGAAAAGAAAGACAACACTATTAATGTGCTGGTGGTATTTTTCATGTTATACAGAAGTGCTTCAGTGAACAGAAAGAAAATTCATTAGTTAATGTCAATATTTAACACTTATAGGGACTTTTTAGAATCCTAGAATGGTTTGGGTTGGAAGGGACACTAAAGCCCACCCAGTGCCACCCCCTTCCTTGGGCAGGGAAAACTCCCACCAGCCCAGGCTTCCCCCAGCCCCATCCAGCCTGGCCTTGGGCACTGCCAGGGATGGGGCAGCCACAGCTCCTCTGGGCAGCCTGGGCCTGGGCCTCACTGCCCTGAGTGAAGGATTTCTTCTGAATGTCTAATCTAAATCTCTTCTCCCATAATTCAGTATCATTTCCCCTTGTTCTATCACTATCTGTGTTAGTGTCTTAACATGGGGAAGTCAGTAATGGACTTTATCTCAATCTCTATTAGTCTTCTTCACTGTGATGTCTGTGAAGAGCTTGAATACCTTTGATTTGCATTCACACCATCTTTCTGATACTAGTAAGCAATAAATAATAAATCAAACAGAAAAATAAGATCTCCCCCTCTAGTACAATTCCACTAAAGTGCTTAGAGAGTACGAGAAGTACACAAAGGACAAAAGGAAGGCTATTTGCAGCTGTCTTGTTGGAAGACATCTTGTTTTCTATCTACAGCTCAAGATTTCACGGCCTAGGACATTACCTCAGAAAGTCAAACTCCTCTCAAGAACCAGGAGTCTGAGTAGCAGTGGATATCTAGAACAGAGGACACCTTTCTGGTGGCCCTTGTCTCTACTAGTTTCTCTGAAGTGAGCACAGATCTTTCGATACCTTTGGGTATTGTCAATGGCAAGAGGACAAACCAGCTGAAGCAGCAGCAAATATTTGGATCTCTGGTGCTTTCTCCAGGCATGGCATACCACCAATACTGGCAGTGAAAGGAGGATGATGCCACGTGCAGCTCACAAAAAGACAGGTTTTAGTTCCATGGATCCAGACGCCAGGTACTTGGCTTACTCAGGAGGTGCGTGAATTTTTGATATTGTTATATATCTATTTAAAAGATAATAATAATAAAAAACATTAAATTATTTGAAAACTAGTTTTCATCACTTTTCCTGTGCTCTACAGCATATGGGTTGTAGCATTGGCAAAAATACCGTCTTGACTGCAGGTAACTTCTCCCTTGTTGTAAATTCTCTGCTTGTTCAGGCTATGCATACATGCCAAAGCACGGTGTGACTTTTTTTTTCTTTTTCCTTTTTTCTTTTTTCTTTTTTTCCATCTTACATTGGATGATTTTTTTTCCCTCTAAGAGCTCTGTAAGATTGGCATTATCCTGTAGCAGTGTCACAGCCTGCAGTCGTTTAATGCCTCTTCTTGTGAGGCCGGGATTCCACGCCCAAGTGCATTTAGTAGGTCAGTACAGTAATTTTAAATGTCTTTCTTTCAGTCTTTTGCCATCTTCAATTATACCTTTCCACCCTACTATTTGTGTAATTTTCTTCTGTCTGAAGTCTCTTTACTGTTGTTCTCTATTGCACAGCGTGACAAATTACCCATCAAGCCGTATCTTTTCAGCCCAGAAATGCGCAGTAACACAGAGTCATGGCATTATCACATGTTGTGCACTTTATTTCCTCACAGTTCATTCAAGTGTGTCACTTTATTTTCCTGCTTCCTTTTGTCATCATGAAGATTAACCATTTTATTCTTCCTAAACTTTAGAAACAATTAGAAATGCATTACGCTGTAAGCCCAGAGCAACACCTAGACAACTCCACGCAACTTATGCTTTCCCTGCATGGCAAAATTATTCTCCGTGACTCTGAGTCTTTGCAGAAGCTAGGGCTTTCATCCTTATTATACAGCTGAGTAACCCTGGCTGTGGGCAAGAGAATTATCTGTAGCCCCTGGCCACCAACCAAATTAACTGTGAGACACCATTCACTTTGGCAGCATGCTCTGACTTCTCCCGGGAGTTATGAAACTCTCTGGGCCTCGTGTGTACTATGCCCAGAGTCCTCCTCTCTCTCGCTCTCTCTTTAATTCAAGATAAATACCAGTAATTGTACAGCTTGTGCTGAGATATCTCTCAGGCATTGCAAGTATGTGTTAGAAAAATCAATCAGAATAGCTCAGATAGTCAACAGGGCTACAGCTGGTCTATAAAACACATCCTTAGAAAACGTGATTAAGATGATATAGAGAAGGTTTGTTAGTAGTGGAATTATTTAGAAGAGCACCAGTCTTCTCTTGTTAGTATTCCAAGGGAACCAGGCAGCAGTTTAGGGGCCCGGCAGCTCTTGCAGAATTAATGTTTGAAGAGACTCACAGAAGTAAATTCAAAGCTTTCCTCAAACTGTATCTGAGATGTGAGGCAGAGTCTTTTTAAACAAACATTCCTGGTTCTTCTTTACAAGCTATTTCATAATTCATTAGTATGAATGGTCGATGGGAGAGAAAGCACTTCTGTAAAACAGGCAAGAGGGATTAGGAATTAGCTAAACCAGTGGGATTGAATTTGGTTAGAGAAAACAGTAGAGACTTTCAGATTAACAAAATGCTGACTGTTCAGTACTGTTCCGTTTTATAATTTTGTAAAATGCTTATACCTCAGAAAGGATGAGAGCAGAATATAACAAGCTGAAAGAGTTGTGGTGCCAAGGATGCCAAGGGCCATTTGCAGATTTGTGTTCATGGTCCTGTAACTTGCAGAGTGGCAGCTGCTAAGAGACCAGGCTTGAGACGTGCTGCAGGAGCTGAGAACTACCAATGGTATACACATAGATTAGGCAGCAATCCCAAATCTAAATGAACCTAATCCAAAACACAGTTTCTTTTCAACCTGCTGCAGCATTTTACCATATACGTTTTGCTGCTTTCTTACACCATAATATAACAAGCTCTTCATGTTGTCCATTAAAAAAATCTCTCGCATCGGTTAGCAGCACACACAATTTAATTTGGATATATATATTTTTTTTTCAAATATATCTTTGCAGGCACAATGACAAGATTAGTATACAAAGAAATATGTATGAAAGTTTCATAAAAGCCTGACTTTTAAATGAAAGACAAAAATATTTTTACTTCAGTTTTTGTAACTTTTTGTGAAAACTCTTAAAATTGCTTTAAATGGGACAAGAAGCTCTGGCTGCTGCAGTTCGTTTACTTTGTAATGCTCTCTAATTAATTTACTTTAGAGTGTCAGGTAATACAAAATCCAGCTCCAGTGTATTTCTCCATATATACCCCTTATGGAAAATTGTTGCTACAGCTGATAAACAGAATTATACAAGCTTTGTCACACAAATCACATTATAAAAGGTTCCAAAAAACTTGACAATGTTGACAGTTGTTTTCAGCAAATGGCTGCTTTACTGTAGCACTGTCAATGTTGATGTCCTTGTGCACATGTAAAAGAGCAATGTGATTAAGGCAAGCTTGTCCATGCTAGATATGAGCCAAGTTTTCAATCTCCTCATGGCACTGAAAGATTGCTCAGCTGTTGCAGATAAGGCAAGAATAGCTAGCAGATTTCTGCCATTAAATAAATAAATAAATAATCCTTCTCTTTGGGCATGAATCTATAGGAATTTGTAACATCTGCTACTGACCTTAAGTTCTAGATAAAAAGAGCTCATATTTGTAACTCTAATTGATATTACTCAGTTTAGATGATGTTCTTCCAAGGAGATTACTGAAGTATCTTTGTAAGAATGGATTTATCTAGACGGCAGTTTAAGGTGTGATACACTTTCATAAAGTGGTGAATTGTCACCATTCCTCTCGTGCCAATTACCACTGCAATTTACGTCCACCTTATGTTGAATGTAATTTGCATAAATAATTTATATTGTCTTTTGCTCTGAGACTGTTTCATATTTATATATGAAAATCAATGCATGTGCCCTACCTAGGACATCAGTCATCCTTTCCATACTTTTTTTTTCTCTCTATCAAGTAGATGAAAGGAGTGGAAAACTCAGTTCTTTAGCCAAAACTTTGTCAAGGGAAATGAGCCTGAGTTAACACAGTCATATCCTCCATCCTATTGACCCTGAATTCTTTATGCAAGATGTCAAAGCCATGGGACTCAGTAGATTTGTTGTCATGTCTGGGTGTGGAAATAGTGGGAATAAGCCAATTTCAACAGCATAATCTTAAAACAAACCCATGGGGATTTTCTCATATAAATTAATGTAGACTTTTTTAGTCTAAACATGTTCAGATTTCCACTTAGTATCTGCTAAAAACGGCTTTGAAGAGCCTGGTTTTCTGACAAGAGCCTGGAGGAGAAGAAGGAGTGGATTTCAGGTTGGCTGAGTGTGACCAGCTACGTGTTTCCCTAAACCTCTAGTATGATGCTGCAAATCTTGGAATGTCGCAGATGGTTCTATGCCTTCCTGAGATGATGTGGAAGAATCTGTGAACTGAAGCTATCTGGTAATGACTCTTTCTGACAAGCTTGTACAGTGACAGAGTGTGGTACTAAAGGGCAGCATTTCATAGTCTTTAATTATGAAACCATCCTTTCTCTTCTTGCAACACAGTGACATGTTCTCTGTTCTCAGTTAAACCCTGAAACAAACATCTCAGACAAAAGTCCCCTTCAGTAATAAATCCCAATTGAAGCCTAGGAAATGATCCACTCTGTGCACTGAATGAGGCAGGAGTCTGACAGAAGAAGGGACTTGTGATAAGGTATTGAAAGAACATGGCATAATACCTGCAACCAAGAGGAAGAAGAAAATTTAAAGATACACTCCTGACCCTAACACTGCTATTTTCCTGCATTTTAAGACTTGGCGTTGTCAAGCCTTGAATAACATATTTACAAAAAAATAATCTTATTCTAAGAAATTATGGGCAGCCTTAACTATGGGCAACACTGCCTATATCTCCTATAATTACTAAGATTAAAATAAAAGTTATGGTGTATGATAATAAAATAAAATACAGCATAAAATTATAAAAAGTGTAACAAACAGAACTCTAAACAGAAACCCTTATTAGTTTTGCATTTCACATCACTTGGGTTAAAAGAGGTGCTGTAATAAAAGAGACACTGTGGAAGATGTCCTTGTTTTGATGCCACCCTGTGAAATTCATGCTGACAATACACTTCTCCCTTCCCGCAGTCTCAGACAAGGTTTTGTACCCAGGCACTCTGGACTCAGGACATAGCTGTAAGACTCATGTTCTGTCATTCTCAGACTCTGGTTGAAAACCTAAATCTCATAAATGAAGGGCTGTAATTATCAGCTAGTAAATCTTTGTACCAGTGGTTATTCTTTAAGGTCAATTAGAGTGAAGAACGTTTCAATCTCAGCATATTACAAAGGAAAATCTTTCATGCAGAATTGATGAAGCAGGAATGCTTCTCACTGCAGTGGTCCGCTCTTTGCTTTTTGTGCTCCTCTAGTACAGCTGCATGCATGAGCAGGCTGACTTTGCTTTGAAAATCTTAAGCCGCATTCTTCAGAACAGTTGCTTGGTGTTGGTCAGATTTCTCTGCAGCCTTTTTTTCCATTTAGAGCCACTGAGGCTGACACATAGTTTCCAAGAACTTCAGCATGTCTTGTGTCTCCTGAATCCCAAATATTTCTCAAGTGGCTAGCAAAAGAATATCCAGATAATCTTTAGACTGGTAATATAAATGTTGCGAAGAAAATCAGACAGCTCTGAAAATACGAAGTAAAGTGATTATTTCATTTTATGTTAACTTGGTGTCTTTGTTACATGTATAGTGTCATTGTTGCTCTTAGAGCATTCATCAGATCTAATGATGCTATGAAATCCCACTAAATCTAAGACTAATAACATCTTTTGCTGGTCAGACTGTAAATGATATTGCATGATGATTCATTTGAAAAAGCAATAATGTAGTTTGAAAAATAAAAGATGAGCAATAAGCTGAAACAAAAGAGCTAGTTGCCTTTCTGCAAGCAATGTTTTTTCATTCCTGACCTAGGTTTACTTTTTTTTTTCCCCTTCTTTAAGCATTCTTTACATTATGTACTAAAAATAAAAGCATTCAAGGTTCAAACTTTAAGTCCCAAATTAGTGCCTTTCAGATTCTTTATTATCCTTTCAGGCATCTAAAAAAAAAAAGGTCAAAGCAACACTGCATAATTTGGAAAGTTAACAAAATGTTGTTTATGGAACAAAAAAGTAAGTAGATGTAATTACAATAACCTTTAAATGCATTGTTTCCCTTCCATTGTCAATTAAATGCTTTAAAGAACTGAAGTTCTACACAAAGGTGTTTTTTTTTTTTTTTTTAATTTAAAATCATATTTATTTATTGTTGCCTTCTCTCAGTAAGAGAGGGAGAAAACAACTCTGAGTCACATGACATGAAGTCCACCTGGATCTCTGTCTTCTTTCCAGCAATGCAAGTGAACTCTGGCTCACACCCTGAGCACAGCCTGGCTCAGAACCTTTTGTTCTCTCGCGAAAGCATCATGCCTAGGTATGACAGGGAAGGTGAGCACTGAAGACTGACTCACGGCAACTGCAACTATAAGTACATCACAATAAATAAGGTCCTGATCCTGTAGCAGCTTTGTCCAGGCAAAAACTCCCCTTTCTGTTCTCAGTTGTCAGACAAAAATATTTTTGCCCTTGAATTTCATTATTTTCCTGAGCTTTAACTTTCCAAATATTCAAGGTCAAGTGGCTAACAGACATAACATTGATAGCACTCGATAATGAAAAAACAGTGTGCAAAGAAAGAAAAAAGGAAATATTTATTTCCTTGCCATAGCTGAAAACAGTGCAGGAGAAAACATTCAAGAATTTGTGGCCACAGCTGATAATGGAGCCAAACTTCTCTTTGATTTTCTACTTTTTTTGCACTGGATAAACTGTGTTTCCAAAGCTTCAGAACAAATCTCTTTATGTATTTTGGGATGGAATCTATGCCCTGCAATACAGAACAAAGGAAAGAAGTCACTGGAGCTGTCTGCACAAGGCTAGCATATATATTGCCACCCCTAAAGCTCATTTCCACTAGCAAAAGCCACAGGGATGTTGGAAAAGCAGATAGGCTGTTGCTGGTGTTTTGCACCTAATGGCTAAAAATGGTTTCTCACCTGATAAATGGCAAGCTTAGACTCAAAACTTTAAGCTCTTTCACAGTCAGTGGCAGGAGATGGACACCATCACAGTGCCTATTTAGAATAGATGAACCTGTCCCTACAGCTGTCCACCAGTCCCGTGACTGTCCAGCAAGTCCAGACAGCTTGCTTAGGTGAGGTGGCCAGATTTCAGGTGGGTAAAGTCAGATGCTGTCTGGCCTTTTCACTAGTGGTACCAAAGATTTTTACTGAAAATTTGAGTATACTCACAACTACCACGCCCTGTCATGATATGGGTGTATCTTGTAGATACTGTCTATGACTCCTCTCTCTTATGACTTCTGTAAGGAAGTACTTCTGTAATTAAGCTTATTCTGCATTTCTACAGATGTTTCACTTTTCCATCAGTGGCACTCTTAATTTAAGGCTTAATAATAAGTTCAGAAAATCTGCATGATGTATTTTGAACTACATTTTAGGATTTTCATCAGACAGGCACAGACACATGCAAACACTGTAAATAATTGAAATTATTCAACTATACTTCCCCTTCCACCCACCTTGAACAAACACACACAGACACACACACACACACATGCACAACTAATATGAAGTCTAATATAATGTCCATAATATAGACAACTTAGGTTTCTACAGCACAGCAATCTTACAAATGACAAATGTGTAGGCCAACCAACCTCTGGTCTTTTGTCAAATGTAGAAGGTCTGATAGTTATTCTACAAGTTTTAATCTAGATACATTTCTAAATCCATTTTCAGGACATATTACTTCCTTTCAGTGTTATACACCAAAAAAAAAAAAAAAAAAAAAAAAAACAGAAAAAAAATCTGGTATGGGCCAGAATCACCTATACATATATATTTGAACAATATAGGCCTAATATTGATTTATTGATTATTCTAAAAAATGATTGGTAAAGATGGATGTTGTTAGACTTAGCAACTCCTAAACAGATATTCTAATGTGAAAGAAAGAGGATCTAGAGATGTTCTTTTTTAGGATGAAGAAATGTTTTGCACACATTCAAGAAATCTTTAAGACACTGATAATGTAGATTTGTTGTCTGTCAAAACTGAATGAACTAAGTGACCATGAAACCAACGTGTTGTGGACATGTCATATGTAGATTCACTATGATATTAATTTTGAGAGCCCAGGATGTATCATTCTTTCCCAAAAAGATCAAGGAAAGTGTGATAAGTTTTCAGGATAACTCCTAAGGCACAGATGGAGGAGCAGATCTTCTTGCTGGTATTGTTTGGTAGGATATGAGAAAATGCTCTTTCCAAAACAATTTTTTGCATGAGTGTGAGTATGTGCTGCTATTGGAAATAATGAGGTAACTGATAAAAAATTCTATTTTGTTTTTAAGAGGAAGCTGGATGTGAAACCTGTTTTCCCAAATTTGTAAGGAAATCAGAAGTGTCAATTTTTAGGCAAATTTTCAGTGTTTTCTTTCTCTCAACTGATTCATTTAAATCTTGAGACAACACAGTTGTGGTCTGTGTAGGAAAATATTTACTGTGGAAGGCAGTATTTCAGGCCTTGAAGTGTATATCTGCTCCCCACCTGAAGATCTGGGGGTGTGATCTAGCAAAAATGTGTCTGTTAGGCACCAAATACTGAATATTGCAAGTTCTCCAAAGACAACCTGGATTTTGTGTATGTATATGTGAGCACATGCCCTTGCAAACTTGTGCATTTGTTGTACCTGCGTTTATTTATGTGGTTGCATAATTAATTGGCTCTGTGTTGCCTCAGACCTAATTGTGCTTGAAATAGGCAGGAGCTTGTTCACGGGAAGAACTTAAGAAGCTTTCTTCCTCAAGTATCCCCTTTTTCACATGCTACTTGCCAGATGTATAAAGCAGTTCCAGACCTATTACACAGCCTAGCACAATGGGCAGAATTTGCTGGTGCCAGCTTCCCTGAATATCTTCACTGCACTCAGATGAAGACAATACCCCTTGGCGGGGGTATCAAAGGGTGTACTGGAGCCAAAGCTAGCTCTGTTTGTACCTGCAAAATATCTCCATGGTGAGATATTTTGAGATCTTCATTTTGGGCTGCCAGGGATGCTCTGTGTTGGAAGGCAGCAGGGGCACAGTGTGCTTACAGCCCCATGGGAGTGATGGGAGAGAGGTTAGAGAGGTTTTGGGGACAGAGCTGCAAAGCACAAAGCACTGCTGATTCCTGGCATTTATCAGGGCTGGGGTAGCTGTGTGCTCTGTTCATGGGTGCTCATGTCTATGTGTCCCTCGATGCTTTGATGCTTTTCAGAGTGGCTACACACTTACACCCTGCTGTAGCAGCTTTGTTAGGAAAAAAAAAAAAAAAAAAAAAAAAGGCTTCAACACCAGGAATGGGGGCTGATCATCATACTGGTGATGGTGTGGAGGATAATCTTAATTACACTGTCTTGGCTCCGATGTGTGGCTTCAGGGGACTACATCCAAGTCAGAATTCAGCCCATTTTAGGACCATAGACAAGTAATTTAGCTCAATTCCAGCTAATAGAAGGTTAAGGAAAATGCAGAGCTGAGTCCCTTGACCTTCACCAAATCTCTTGACTCACCACGGGTCCCCTCTGCAGGCAACAGAGCTCACTGGGGTCAATAATCACACATCACGTATCTTGCCTTTCATGCAAACAGATTTGGTGCTTTTCTGATCTATGTAAATCGATCTCCAGCAGCAAACAACAAAGTGCCCTACAGATGCCTGAAGTCATAACAACAACACAGAGTGGTTTTATGAGTTAATAGGTGAGTGAATAATAAGCACCGGAAAGATTATGGTGGAACACTAACCTTAAGTCTTTTGCTTCTGACCTCAGAAAGAGGTGTTACATATGTGTTTAACTCCTTGTTTTTCCCCATGTGTAGCAGATCAGAACAGTTATTTTCTGAGGCATCAAGCCTGTCTTCTTATGCGTTTGTATTTATTTTGCAGCTGGGGATCAATGTGAACTGATGATGTGCTTTCTCCTGAGTGCTGTTGTTACTTCCATCTTCATTATCGATACACAGAGCATCGCAGGGAGTGGTGGGTCCCAGTGCCTGATTAAGTTGCTGCACCCGGTGTGGTGCAGCAACTTAACATTATCTACTTTCAAATGCCTGCCTTACAAAAAAGTGAAATTCTGACAAAACGAATAGAGATATTTTTTTATTTTTTTGAACTGTCTGAAATTTCTGATGATTAATTTGTTGTTGTTGTTGTTGTTGTTGTTAAAGTTGGCATGCTACAATTTTCTCGTTGTTGGTAATTCAAGACCTTGTGTCTTCAGTTAAGATTTCAAAGGGACAGAAGGAACAACAGCTAGCAGAATTGGGCAACCTTGCTGGTTTGGATAAGATAACCAATTACACATCACACTAAACATTTTTTCCACTTACTAATTTTTTAACATAGGTAACCTTTCAGAACATCTTCACATATAATAAATTTGCTTTTTTTCTCCTTTACCTGTGAATCTCCATTAAGAAGACGTAATGTACACACTGTCTTAGTGCCTGCTATAAAACTCAGTGAAGCCTATGGAAGTATGTGGAAGTATGTCCATGCATCTCACTACACCGTGGTTTGAAAGAATCCTGTGTGAAGAGCATTTTTATGGCTCTACAGCACAAACATCCTTTAGTTTTAATAGCAGCTTGGCTAACTACAGTAAGGTGTTTTATTAGTCTGTAGCCTAATGCGTTTTGTTAGTGAGAGTACAATTCAGCATGTCTGTTGTTGAATCTAAAAAGTATATCTATCTTGAACTGTGGCACCTAACAGGAAAAAAACAAATTCTCTATCAACAACAAAGCTTGCATTCTTTGCATGGTGACACTAATAGTTTTAATTTAAACTAATCAGCTCTTTGTCATAGCAGCAACAATTTGAAAGTACTTTCTTAAAGTCAATTTATTTTATTTTATTTTATTTTATTTTATTTTATTTTATTTTATTTTATTTTATTTTATTTTATTTTATTTTATTTTATTTTATTTTATTTTATTTTATTTTATTTTATTTTATTTTATTTTATTTTATTATTTTTTTTTATTTTATTTTATTTTTTTTTTTCCCTGTAAGGATCAGGCACAGTTTTGAAAGCCCGGTTCTTCAAAGATATATATAAGCTAAAGTAGCTGCAGTGGATCATGAGCACTGCTTCTTTCAATGACATTACTAAGGAAGATAGGCATGTTCAGGACTGGCCCATGGCATTTAGTTTGTTCTTGTAATCCCAAGTATGAAAAATCATTGAAAGTGTCTTTTTGATTTTATTATGGAAATGAGGTTGGACAGTCTTCATCTGGCACAAAAAAAAGTGGCAAGATTCCTTGTTTCTCCTGATCTCTGCTCATGTAAGTATAGAAATTTGAAATCAAGCCATGCACACTGTTGCCAGTTGTTTTAAGGCCACCACATGAAATGTGGTAAGGCCTCTAAATGAAAACCTTTAAAAGAGTCATTATAATTATAGACAGCAGCCTTGTTATTTAATTACATCCCAGTGTAGCCTCTGCAACTGAAAAAGTTTACAGGCAGTTTAAGAACTGAGAAGTTAAATGTATTTTAAAATGTGTACACTGTGGTACTTCTGAATAATTCTTTGCTACTACTCAGTGCCAGCTCAGAATTTCACACCCTTGAACAGATTGACTGGTTTGGCTTGTGTAATAGGTACCCTGCTATCCTGGACTACTTGGTGGGTGGGTGGAGATGGGTGCTTTTGGAAATGCCAATTGATAGCTAACCATAACAAGTCAGAGCTATGTGTGAGTTGAGAAGGTAGAAACATATATCTCAAGTAAAACGGATCTACTAAGATCTCTAGGAGGAACCATAATATGAGAAAGGATGCTTTACAAATCAGCCAGGACCAGTTTTTGTATCCATTGTCAAGGGTTCTGATAGGGCTTTTGGGGCACAGACGTAGGGATGCTCACGCTGGTCAGCTAAACCTACTGGTTACCTGTGTGATGCTGTGTTGGGGGCACAGTTTTCATAGGAGGTCGTTTGTTGGGACAGAAGTGTGTTGCCTTTTATGCTTTCGCTTTCTGAACAGGAAAGAAAGGCACGTCAGAAGTCTAAAAATGGGGAATTTTAATTCAAAGACTCCACATAACACCGCCCTCAAAATACTTATTCCCAGGGTGTAAGCTGCTGAGAAAAGACTACCATCTTTGAATCACTTATGCATACTATAACACATTAAATAAAACTTGGTGGACTTTTGTCTTTAAATTCGTAGAGAAAATGTAGACCTATATCTCATGTTTTTTAAGGATCAATTTAGTAGATTTTTTTTTCCTTGCCTTCCTAAAAGACATCCAAACAAAATGACTGCATTTCAAATTGTTTCTTATGTATGTAACACTCTTAGTATTGCTCTGTATACTGAGCAGCATCTTTGTCTTGGAGTTATTACAATATTCAGTGGCTGAGATACTTGAAGACAAGCTTCACTTTCAGCTTAATGAGTTGACTTCTGTCAAAGTCACCTTAGCCCAGCAGGTCTGGTCAGAAATGTCTGAAATCCTCCCAGGTTTCAGGAAGATGGGCTGATTGAGATCATACAGGGCACTGCTGGCAGCACACAGCACATTCCTGGGTTTACAGGCCCTACATGATATTTCAGGCAGCTCTTGTTTCTGCGGCTATGACCTGTTGCTGAGAGTCAAGCCACTATGTAAACAAGAAGGACTTCAAACTCACAGTGTGCTGCTTTCCAGAGCAAGTGGTCATTTGTTCCAGTTTCCCATGACCACATTACTGCTTCAGTTTGCTGTTCAGAAAAATACATCAATTTGCAGCATTAATGCTAAGGCAGGGAAGAGGGGTTGGAAATACAGACTGCACTAGTACACATTATTAAACGTGCCAAGAGGATAATGTTACCTTATCCCCAGTTTCAGGACTTTAAAACACCCTTCTTATTAAAATTAAATAATAATAATTAAAAAAGTCCAAACATTCAGACTTGTGTAGCCAAAATCTAACTTAGGAAATACATTATTTAGCTATTAGCAAGAAGATCTGACTTTTAATCTCCATCTGTGATACCAGTTTCTGTATTTATGTTATTCGAAATCATTTATTTTTCATTGCATTTATAACTCCATCCAGAAAGAAAAAGGAAAAGCAATATCAGAGGGTGATTTACACTACACTGGGTTTTACTGCAGCTTGACATTGTGAATGAATCTTTGCAGTACTTGAAAAGTACATAAGGAAAAAGTCAGTTTTTAATTTGCTGAAGAAAATATTCTGACATGGTGATAAGTGAGGTAACCAAAAATCATGGCTTAAAAACATTCTGAATGATTGCTGTTTCAGCTGTCCCAATCCACAAGATGGTATTAAAGCAGACTGGTAGTAAAAGACACTCACAGCCTTTTTCTTCCTGAGAATATTAACTCTCGCTTGCTGACTGTTACAGGGAATTAATGTGGACATTTCCAGTCATGTGCATTAGTGCAGCTTTTATTTGCAGAATCAGAGGTTCATATTTAGTACTGTGCAGCATAAACTAGAGGCCATTCTGGCTTCTTTAATTCATGTGTAAATCCAAGGCAAGTACTCTGAAGTTAGTGAGGTTTCTTCAGATTTGTGTCTCTGTTGCTAAAAATAGAGCCCAATAGTCTATTTTTAGATAACCTAGAGTAGCCATATATAGAATCCTTGCAAACATATTACCTACCATGGTGTCTTCATGAAAAAGCTCTAACCTGATTGAAAATATAAAATAATTTTAATACAGTAGTGAAACCTTTGCATGCAAATATGCCACAGTCTTCAGGAGTCTGCCTGCTGCTGTATCTAACTGCTGATGGATAAAGGTCCTTTTTCTTTGCAGAATCTTTCAGACAAGCCCTGTTTATGGCACAAATATTATTATTATTATTATTATTTTCAGACAATACTTAAAGAGTATCTAAACATTTAACACAGCTCAGTTTTAACTGATAGGAAATATGTTGATTTAGGTGGTTCTCAAGACAGTAAAATAATTCCTGACCCTGAAAAGAAAAACAGGACTGTAGTGTGTTAACAACAAAGCTGATGGAAATATCCTGCCTTTTCAATAGCCTGAGCCTCTCTCAGCCTCGCGTGCTGCAAGAAGAAAGCATCAAGTGATGCCGGGGGCAGGGAGTGCCCCTATTCACGGGGGATCCCTTCAGTGTGAATCCATCCGAGTGTACCCAGACAGAGTCAGTGGTCAGGGCAGCCAAGCTCCCCAGGACTAGCAATTAAGTATAAAAAGCCTGTCTTTACCCAAACAGGCTGTTTATATTTTGGAAATTTCCACCACACTTCCTTCTGAAGTTCTACTTTTCTTAAAGTGCACAGCAGCACAACCAGCAGCAGTTATGCAAGGGTAGCAGTGGCCATAAATTCATCCATGCTGGAGGACTAGGATGATCTATCAAGTCAACATGAGTGACCCTTATTACTACAAATTTGTTTGTTCTTTTTAACTGAGGATTTTTTATTTTAATTTTTTTAATTGACCAAATTTTCCATTGTCTGTCAGAGATCACCTGTTGTCAGTGAAAGTTTGACATGGATGACAGTGGCCGTGGGTGCACAGCCTGCATTTGGTATTACCCCCATGCTACTTGTAATCTGAGAGGGCTTTAGCTTCTAAGATGTTGGTGCCTTTCATTTGGGCTTTGGTCTGACATTCCCAGCATAGCAGGGAAGTTCCAGTGCCTGTCCTGGGGCTGGGGCTGGTGGGGTTGGGGTGAGCAGAGGAGGAACAATGAAAAGGAGAAGGTGGCTGGAGCCCAGTAAAATGTTATGAGGTCTGAAGCTCAGTTTTTCAGAAATGATGAACCAGATCACAAATATGAGATCAGCTTCTCAATTAAAAGAGAGAGAGAGAAAGAGACTCTATCATACACAAGTCAAAGCCAGCCATCAGTATTTCATTATGGCCAGTAATCAAATATATTTATATGTTCTTTTTTTTTCATTTGTCTTCTGGTTTCTCACTTAGGACTCATGCTTTTTTTACAGTAGTTGTAAAGGACTGAGACTTAAAAATACTGGATCTAATTGCCTGAGATCAAGAGTGAGGATTTCATGGAAACCACCAAATATCCTGTGACTGGTGATAAAATTGCAAGTGCTGGCAATACTGATTGGGGTAGGATTATTATGATGTTAACTCAGTTAACCTAATTCAATAAATTGAGTATTTTGTTTTCTTTGATTAGTGTTGTATGTGATTGAAAGATTTGTTTTCTCCTAATTGTGGATCTGAGCCAAAGTTGTGATTAGCAACTTCTTATATCCTTCAAGTGTCAAAGAGAAGAAAATACTAAGCCTTGAAATGCATCTTACCTTCTAAAGATGAAATACAGCTGGCAGGAAAGAAAAAAATAATAAAAAAAATGCATTTCCTACAGGAGAATAGTATATAACTACTCAGTCTGTAAGTTATCTCTGATTTGGTACCTATTTAAAACTGTAGTATTTTATGCATGTGCTTGTCTTTAGGATATAAAGATAAGCACATGCATAAAGTATCTTGTCAATTAAAACCACCTTAGTGCACCTTAGTGTCAATATATTGAGGGACAAAAACTGTGAGGTTCAAGACATCAAGCTGAGCCATCAAGCACTGATGAAGAAGCATGCATGCAAGGTCTGAGATAAAGGTCCTTTACAAGGTGCAACCTTAAAATATATGGTTTTAAAACAAGATTTTCAAATATAGATTCTTTGTTCCTAACTTCTTACATCCCAAAGAAGGAAATAAATTGGGAGAAAGGGAAAAAAAAAAGGCAAGTCAAATGTACATATTTTGGAAATTCATGCTTAGGCAAAGCTTAACAGCAGTGTCTCACTTTCGCACATTTCCAACAGTGGATTTCCTACCTAGAATACATGTCCAGATAAACATCTAACATCAAATATACAGGAAATACAAAAAGTAAAAGAAATGCCGAATGTAATTGGTACCCTAATGAGCACCGTAGCAGTCGTTCATACTTGTGCACCTCAATAACAGACAAATTAATAGCTAAGCATGCAAACACAGCATTATCTCCAATCTCTCACTGTGAGCAAAGGGCAGCGAGATCGGGTGTTGGACCTTTGTTCACAGGCTATCACATGGTTGCAAACACCTTTTTTATGTGTGGTGTGATTGCAGCCACATCACTGAGCAAAAAAAGCCAGAAAAAAGCCAATTCTTCTCTGATGGTGCATGCCTGTTCATTCTTCTCAGGAAACATGTCTGCCTGCTGCAATGGCTGAGTTTGTCCTCTAAAGGCAGGGCCCTTGCAACCCGTTGAATGGGGTCATGAACCTCTACTTTCTCTACTCCCTTTCCACTCAGCTGCTCAAAGATACACACTACCTGAAATTCAAACCTTCCACATACAGTCAAGAACAAAGCAAAGCACAAACACTGGCCAAATGCAGGCTGTATACCCCTGTAATGTCCTAAGGTGTGTGTACTGACACATTGGTCTGAATATTGTCTTAATACAATTTCCAAGAAGTCTGGGAAGGAGGGAGATAATTTCTTTCTTCATGTAGCAGTCTTACCTGTGGCACCTGAGCCCCGGTGTGGTCTCAGCTTTGCCTTCGTGCATCCACTGGTGACCCTCCCTGCAGCAGCTTAGAGTAGCAGGCACCAAATCCATCAAAGGATGTGGAAGACAATTCAGGCTTCCAGCCATTACTGTACTCATTTTCATAATTTTACAGTGTGTCACTTGCACAGCATTGCCTTAGAGAAAAGTAGCAGCTCTAGCTGATTTTTACAGTAAGGTCTCCTAAACACTGATAGCTTTCTAGACCCAAATCACAACTGCAGCTAGCTGCTGTGAAAAACAACACCTTCTTTTCCTCTTTTCCAGTGGCTTGGGATATGACAGAGGAAAAAGAGGGGGGTGGGGGTGGGGTGAACAACAACACGCTGCTAGTAACTGTGACCAACAACTGGAGCTGGTGCCAGAAACTGAAACCATGATTTCTTTAAGTTATGAAATGCTTTGCATAGCCTAATGCCACAGTAGTGACCCTACTGGGGCTTTTCTGAACAACTTAGAAAAATAGAAGGGGGGGGGTAGGGGAGAGGGGGTGGGGAGAGGAGGAGGGTAAGTTGTAAAAAAAGAAACAAAACCAGTGCTTTAAGCATCAAATTACTAAATAATAGAAATGGTATTTTCTGACTTAGATGTTTAAGAAAGGCTCATGAAAGAGATGAATATTAAGCCAAACATTTGTTTGGCTTTGCTGCAGCCGGCTGCAGGAATGTAAACTTTTTTTCAATGACTTCAGCTCCTAATTTAAAAGCTAGGATTTTTAGCAGTGAGCAAGAGACTATATTTGGCCAAAAAATTCTGCTGGCTTTACTTAGTTACCCGGCTCATTCAAAACAATACTCCTTTATCAAAAAACAATAGTCTGTTTTATTCACAGCACATGTAGAAGTTGGACCATCCACCAAATTCCACTTTCTTCTCTTGCAATATGTCTGTTGCTGGCTAATGAGCTGCGACAGTGCCTGTGCTTCATTTTCAGCAAATTAAATTTATGCCTCACAGGAATTGTGGTCTGGTCGTGGCACAGCTCCTAGGTATGGGTGGGGTTTGTTTCTTCAACCATTTCTTGGTTAGCCACATGGGTACGTGCTGTCGCACCACACAACAAAATCTTCTCTATAATGACTGGTTTAAGTAGCCATTTTCCCCACAAAAGTGGATCCCATCTAATTTACTTTGTGTTTACAGCACTCCCTTTCAAACTGTATTGTTGGCACGGATGGGTATTTATACAACTTTTATTTTAAACTATTTATTTAGAGTTGAGACTTCAGTAACACTCGCTGTCAGATTTATACCACGTGTTTAAAACCAAGGTTCTAAAAATGCAATATTTCGAAGGGGAGGAAGCAGACAATGACCTTACACACCGGGGAGCCTTTCCTTCCTCTGGATGCACGCAGCCTCTGCTGATGCTGGTGGCAGATGAGCATGCCGTGGATGGAGGGCTGGCCCTGTGGAGCCTGGTCACTGAAAATGGGGATAAGGCAACAATATCTTTCAGAAAATCTTCACTTCTCAAAGCCAGCAGGAGAAAACCATCTTCCACTTTCCAGCAGGAAGTTTCACACAGGACAAACATTCAAGCTTCTTGTGCTGGGGAAAATATTATTTGGTGAATAAATTAAGAAAAAAGTCTTCTTAAAAATGGGTGTTCTGAGCTGAGCATTTGTTCTTGGTGTGCTGGTTCTCCATAGCTAGAAGAAGAATGAGTGGCAATACGTACGTGCCACACAGAATACTTTATGTGTACAAGAAGAAATGTTATGTTTAATAAAGGCAAAACTTTCCCTAAAAAAATATTTAGTTTGTCTTTTTTATAAAGCTGTAACTTCATATGTCTTCCCTCCTCACCCTCACAAAAATCTCAAAGCTTTCTTTTAAAAGCCACTGATGGCCACACCTCAGTGCTCCCTGCAATATTTAAATAACGTGGAAGACTAATGAAGGAAAGATCCTTGTTAAGGATCTGATTTTCAGGCTCTTGCAAGTTACAATAACACCCACAAAATCACTTGTCAAACTCGTACCCTTGCCTTGGTATTTCAGAAATAAAACTTTGATTTTCATAACACTTTTCCTTCCTTCCTTCCTTCCTTCCTTCCTTCCTTCCTTCCTTCCTTCCTTCCTTCCTTCCTTCCTTCCTTCCTTCCTTCCTTCCTTCCTTCCTTCCTTCCTTCCTTCCTTCCTTCCTTCCTTCCTTCCTTCCTTCCTTCCTTCCTATTTTTCTCTCTTTCTTTACTTCTTTCCCTCTTTGCTTCTTTATCTCTTTCTCTCTCTCTCTTTTTTTTAATTTTTTTTTTCTTTTTTTTTTTTCTTTTTTCTTTACTCCCAGATGGGAAATTAGGGACACAGGGAGGTGAAATTACGCAACCACTCTCTACTCAGGAATTCAACAAGGAAACTGACAGTAGGTTTCAGCACTCCTGACTCGCAATACTGTGCTGAAACTTTCAGGGCTCTACTTTTTTTAAAGCTTGCACTCTTAGTAATACTTACTGTAAGTAGTTCTGCAGAACTCAGATTATTCATGAACAGTTAAAAGTGGGAACAGAAGTTGGAAGCAGCCATGACAACCTCTTTTCTGTCTTTATATTAAATACAAAGAAATGTTAAAATAAAATAATAAATGGTAGAAAATAAATATGTACCTGTTTATATGTATGTATAAATGTATATATGCATCTGCATGAAGGAGTGTTGGCCTTAAAACCTCATTAAAATCCCCATTATATAACTCCACTATATTCTACACCTTCAATTGGCTATACTTGTTGACTTCTCGTTACATAAAGCAGTAGGATCTGGACACCTGTCCTCTTCAAACACTGTCCTTTTCAAAGGGCCAGGAATAGGGTGTGCACCTGGAAAATGCAGCATGGGGACCTGTGGTCTTTCCAGCTTGCAGCCTGTGCAGTGGAGTGGTGACACAAATGGCAAGATGCTCCCTGTCACAGGAATACCAGGCTGCCAGCAGCTGAAGAGAGACCCCAGAAAGATGTTACTCAGTGCTCTTACTCACCCTGGGACTGTTTTCCTCTGGGCAGCCAGTGGGGACAGTTGGTGGATTTACTCCAAAAAATAGTTTGTACTCGGATTAGAGTACTGGTAGTGATGATAATGTAATAAAATGATAGCTGGATTCTCTGTAAGACTTTCCATTACTTGTTTTCTGGTCTCTGCTGAGGAGGTAAGTAGCATTGTGTTAGCCACACGGTCAGATGTCCTTCAGGAGTTACTCCTGGGAGGATCCTGACTCAGAGCTAATGCTCAACTCACTTGGATATTATGGAGTTTAGTTAATCTGTGTTTCCACAGGACTCAAAGAATATAAAGCCCCTGCAGAAGTGCAAAACCTTACTGATATTATTTTATCATCATTTACATGATGACTGCAGAGAGTCATTTGGATGACAGCATATTTTTTCACCAGATTAACTTTGCCTAATCATCAAAAGCAGCTACATTTCTGTGCTTTTACTTGTGCTGCCCAAAGGCTGTCTCTGTGACTCTTCACCAGCAATTTGGGAAACATCTGTAGAGTGGAGTCTGAATGTCAAAGCTGCAAAGCTGAGTTTCAAGTGGTTGCAGACAAGTGCAGGTGATCAACACCAAAATAGTGTTGTTGTTGAGCATTTAGCTTATTTATTTGTAAGTGGTACAAAGCAGACAACACGGCAGCGAAGCCCTCAGCCCTTAGGCACACCAAGCAGGCCCCAGGATGGGACACCCTGAGCAGGTTTTCAGGAAATTAATTGTGCAGCAGCAGGCAGCTCATTATGAGCGGTGTGAAGAGGGCTGTTTTTTTTTTTATTATTATTATTATTATTATTTTTAACAGAAAAGTCTCAAATGAAGGTGTTAGTGTGAAGCGAATTGTAATAAGAGTACAGAAATTTCTGTGAATGTACATGTGTGCACTGGTGTTACTTTGAGTCATTTTGAACTCTCGTCTTCTTCAGGTGGTGCAAACTGTGTACATAGAAACAGCTCTGCCTGTAATAATCCCATATTCCTCATAACCATTTCAGTAGTAATTACACAGCGCTCTAAGCTGGGCTGTCCTACAGAAATGGGCCAGTGTTGGCTCTCTTTCAAAAATAATAGGAAACTGAATTTGCCGTTTTTGCTTACATTGCCCTGTGATATAGCATACAATTTAGGACGCTGGCATCTAAAAATAGACCTGGGCTTTTTCCAAGAGAGTCAGAAAGTAGTACCCCTGTTAAAATGTCTTTCTAGAGTATAAAGGTAAACATTCAAGTAGAGCTCTTTGTACATCAATATTTTCTAACAGAGTTTAAGCGATTCAGTTCTCACAACATTAAAAAAAAAAAAAAAAAAAAAAAAAAAAAGGACAAGGAAATGAAATGGTATAATTCTCGCTTCCCATTTTATTTGAGGGAAATTTTGAAAGCAAGCTTTCTACTTACCCCTCCCCCCCTTTTTTTTTAGCACTTTTTTTTTTTTTTTTTTTTTGAGGTGCCTAAATTCAGGATTTATTTAAAAGCCAACAAAAACATGTTTTAAATGATACATGTGGCAATAAAAAATAAACAGTTTCCATGTAGACTTTCAATTGTTAAATTATTTTATGTTAAAAGCTAGGAAATGAAATACTTCTAAATATAGTGCATAGGAATTTTCTTATCAGTTAATTCTTTTAGAAGCTCTACACTTAAGAGCACCATAGTAACAGCTCTGCAAGCTGATTCTTCATTACAGTTATCCACCGAGAGCTTCACTGAAGACATTTCCTCTGGGATCACAGAGACTAAAAATCAATTCCGATAATATTAGAACAAATCTAAAGAGCAAAAAGCCCTAGAAAGTATGTGATGAATAAACAGGGAGATCTTTATTCCCTGTGTGGTCTTTTTCACCCCTTTTCTTTTTTCTTTTTCTTTTTTTTTTTTTTTTCTTTTTTAAATATATTATTATTTTTGCTGCACTGTAAACAAATACTTTCAGGTTGGAAATGTTAACACCTTTTCATTCTTTCAAAGGATTTTTTGTAAGGCTCGAAGCCATTCACTCTGAATTACACTGGTGTTTAAGTTACACAGGTAAGTTATTGAAAAACTATTATCTTCCAAAGGTACTGTCATGAGGCGAGAGGTCACTGTAAGGAGGCCATTATCACCACCATGACCAGTCACTTGTGACTTGAGTGTGCCCACCTGCTGGACATCTTCTCTGACACCTCCCATTTGCCTTGCTGAGGTTTCTCAGGGTGAAAAGTGGCTGCAGCGCTCACCTCCCCACTGAGCCACAGCGACTTACGGACTCCAACGCTGCGTGTTGAGCAGAAGCATGAGATGATCACCCCTATGCTGTTAGAGCTATTCTGGCACAAACTGCCTTTAAAACCTTCGGGGCTGATGGATTATTTTGGGGGTGATATGGGCACAGAGATCCATGGGTGCTCATGAATTGCACAGTGGGAACTGCCTTTTGCAGGGCTTTGTGCAGCCACCTGGACCAAAAAGGTCTACCCCAACACTCCAGCATAACTTACTGCATTCACTCAGCTAGGGTTTAGGTTGTCCCAGTTGCACGTTATCGACAATTAAGAAGTGTATGGGGTGCCTCAGCCTGGCTGCAGGGCTTGGTGTTGCTGGAGTGGCGCCAGCAGAGGTGTCATGCTCCGCACTACCTTGTCATCAGCTGTGGCTCTGGTTTTGCAGCACAAGCAGCAGCTGTGCTAGGCAAAAAAAATAATCTGAGTTCTCACACACACTTTTCCTAAAGGAAATGGCTCACACTGAATAGCATTGCTGGTACTGGGCGCTGCTACACCTGAGGGCAGTTGTGCTGGAAAAAAAAAAAAAAAAAAAAAAATGAAAACAAGACATCAACTTGCCGTCTTTTGTGACTTTCAGATGTTGTCTTTCATCCTGCCACATGCATTTAGTCCAGACTGCAACCAAAAACACGCTGGCCTTGGTGTTGCATGGGGGTGCTCAGTAATGCTTCCATACACTCCTGTCTGTGTATTTCTCAGAGGCAGGTTTTTGGGAAATATGGCACAGAAAGAGTCCTTGCCCAAGGCACGTCCTATGCCCAGAGCACAGAAATCAGCAGGCAGTGTCAGCACTTCTGGTGGCAGATCTGCAGAAACAAAAAAGAGATGATTGTCACTTATCTCACTTTCTCCCATTTTTTCCTTGCTTTGCTCTTTAACACTGTTTTCTCTGCAGGGAGAATGAGACACAGCCTCCTTGATGAACTCTGCTTAATTAGTAGCTGGAAGCTGAGCTGACGGGAGAGGCAAAGACAGAGAGGGGAAGGCTGTGCCAGGGGCATTGCTGGTGTGGGCTGCATGGCATGGTATGTGGGATGAGCTCCCCAAAACCTCTCACTTCAGCTGTGTCATTGCAAGCACTGAGGAGTCTAAACTCAAGAGAGCCATGAGTGTTTCAGGCTTCCTGCTGCCTAGGTTTGGCTCCATGCAAAGTCAATCGTCAAAATGCAAAGTCAAAAAGTCAACCCCAAGCCAGGGGGTTGCAACCTAAATGGTTTCAAGTGTGTTTCACATGGATAAAAATATAGGTTTACACCAGCAAAACCCCAGGGAAGTGAGGCACAGGATGCGGGGCCCTGGGACGGAAGGGGTGAACCTCTCCAGCTGGCTTGATCACTAGAAGTAGCTCTATGCATAGCTGTGCCCTCTGCCAAACTTCACCAGGCAAAGTGACCTGCACGGTCACATAGTGAAGCCGAAGATGCCCGGTACACCTGCTGGCTACAGACCATGGCGGGTTTGGATTATCTGCTATGGATCTGTTGTGGTTATTTGATCAGCCTGGTGTCCATGCCTAAGGGCTCCATGTGACCTTCATAACACCTGCTGTATGGGGCGCCACAAAATCAGCAGTCCTTGGTCTCGTGGGTTGCGGTCAAGAGAAAGTCTGATAAAAAATGAACGAGTGGAAGATGATTATAAAATTGGAGAGTGCTTTGTCTAATCTGCTCTTTTATGAATGAGAGAACAGTGTTCAGATGATTATGCCCTCAAAGATTGTAGGAAATGGTGGCTTTTGTGGAGGAATTTGAGGAAAAGCAAGTGTGTGGGGGCTACGTGCTCAATGAAAGGGGAAGAGGGAGCATGAAACAGCAGAAAAGCACTTTTGGAGGCTAAGAGGGGGGAAAAAATGAAGAGAGTTAGAAAAGATGGGTGACTCTTCCCTCTTCAAGCAGTGAGGAGATATTCTGTAAGAAGAGAGAATCTTTAAAATGACAACGAGTATAAAACAGGTGTATACAAGATTTAGATCCCATGGAAAGACCTTAAGGGGAAATTGTACGTGTCGCATACAAGTTTATTTCAACATTATTTTATGTTGGTTGGAGTAGTGAAGGGTCAACTTTGAATTTGGAACCTTAGTATAACCTTGTCCCCATATAACCTTCTACAAAGGAAGAACTAGAACTTAATATTTCTGTACTGCATTTGAAGATATAGGTTGTATCCAGGCAAGGTATTGCCATAATTAAGCAAAAACCCCATGCGTAACAACAGTTACACCAAAAGTTCAGGACTGGAATAACCTCTAAATGTCACAACAGTGACACTTTTCCATTACTAAAAATTATTTTTCAGGATATCCTTTCACATTCTGTCTCACCTGGAGATCTCAAAGCACTCATGTTATTAAAATTGGGAATGGATGAAAATTCAGAACTTTACCATGATAAAGTGAAGTAAATACTTCCAAAGAAATATATGTAATAAAGAAAATGAAAGAATAGTGAGTTGTGGAATTGCCCAAAGCCACTGTTTGCTTATAATTCCATTTGTAGCACCTGACACAAATAAAGGTGTTACAATACCTCTTGTGAGCTCAGGGAGATGGTTAAGTGTTATTTTGAGACACACCTTCAGTACATGCAGCTGAGAACCCTGTGCAGTTTTCCAGAGCCATACACAGGGAATTACTAATTTCTGGGCAGTGTAAAACTTACCAGGGGCTGGATGGTGTCAGCACTTTCACCACAAAATCATCATTGTTAAGCAGACAGAGAAAATGTCTGAGTCATTTGAGTCTGAGGGAGTGGCAACCATACAAGATGGAAAAAAATAAAAGGAATATTTCCAGCCATTCTCTTGGTTAGAAACATGAATAATATTAGTGCCAAAGAAAATGGAAATTTGCCATTTTGACAACTCATCCCATGCTTTTAAAACATCTTGAAAAGAAAAGCCAGCATTGGCTATCTTCACAATCCAAGCCTACAGAATACAAAACTGAGCGCTGCTTCATCATCATCTGAACATGAGGCCACACTGGGCTGTGGCCCCATATCCCATCATGAATAGCTTTTTCAGCAGATGGTCCCATGCAGAAGTACAGGCAGAGAAGCCATAAGTGAGGGTGGCAGGACTTGCAGTGGGGTGAAGTGCCTCTCTACAAATGTTGGCTCCCATTGTCTCCATTGAGAACTCAATGGTCTAGTGGTGGACTTATCAGTTCTAGGTTAAAGGTTGGAGTGGATGATCTCATGGGTCTTTTCCAACCTGAATGAAAACAAACAGACATACAAACAAACAAACAAAGAAGAAACAAACAACTAAACAAACAAACAAACAAAATCAACAAAACAGAAGACTCCAGCTGGACATGGCAGGCTGGAGTGACTCAAAGCCACAAGACTTTTCTGGGCCTGCTTATGCCATGGACAAATTGTGGTCTCAGGAAGGGATACTGGTGGGACTTCAACCCTGAAACAGGATGAGTGAGGTGCCACAACACCGAGCAGTGGAAAACAAAATCATTTGCTGCTTCCTCGTGATCACTGCTTGCTTGGCAAAAGAGGAACCGTGAGTTGCACGGAAGGATATACCACCATGTGTGGTTGTGTTGGGTGAACTGAGTGCTGCTCAGGAGACCCCCAGCATGGCATGATGAGCCAGTACGACTGCACAGCACACGTATCCTCTCATAATAAAGCTGGTGCAAAAGGCTGGAGGATAAAACCTACCAAATGCCTTCTAAATAGAACTATTGACCTGTAGCAGCATCACTTGCAAAAGAAATCCTCATAAACATGCCTGGAAGACATACATGTAGCCTGCCACAGGCTGCAAGTGAAACTTCAGATGCTGTATTACTATTTTTCATTGGGTTCCCCCACAAACAGAGTTACACAGTGTCACAACGATTAGCTTACTGTCCCCATTTAGCTCTTCAATGAGGTGTGAATATTTTAGCGCTGATGCACAGTTGGTTTTCACTAGTGTTTCATCTACATTTCATCATGCTGGGAGAAATGAGTCTTCAGACCTTTCTGAGGACTTCTGTGAACAAGATAGGCATGTTTCCTAATAGTTTTGTCATGAGGTGTAATGGTGCTCCTCTTTCATGCGGTGCCAATCCAGTTTGGGGGAATTTTGGAATAAGTATAAGAGCTGGTCTTGTCTGCTGGTGTTTTCTTTGTGACTTTGGCAGGGGCAGAGATACGTGATCATATGCAGAGGCTCTGCAATGGCTGCTTGGAAGCTGTCAACTGATTTGGGGAAGAAAAAAGGTTTTCCTCTTCACACATTTTGAAAGCAAAGGAGTCAGGTTTATCTCCCACGCTACTTTTGTGTTGTTACAAGGTGACTTGTATCAGTCCAGTGAGCCCCAGAGAGGAATACCAGATGTGACTGCCATTAGCAGATATCATCTGCTTGACAGCAGGACAAGCACAACCCACAGATCTTCCTATGGTTACAAAAACCCTGCTCTTCCTGAATGCATGACATCAGGTATTCTGGGGAAGACATTTACAATTTCCCATTTTGTGATGAGTCTAAGGGTCTAATGCCCTGTCTTGGCTTTATTTTGTACCATGAGCTGCCTTTTTGACTTTTGTCTTTTGAGGAAAAATGACTAATGCTATTACAAGGCAGTAGATTTTGTAAAGCAAGTATCTTAAATTTAATTTTATCTTACAATATCGACTGTCAATTTAAAGGAAAAACAAAAGGGTCAGCCTGCGTTCTTTAAATCAGTTGATATACTCTTTCAGTGCTGCTGCCTTTTTTCTTTTCAGAGCATCTCCTCATCTCTTCCCACCATTCAGGGAAGCTCTCCATTCAGTCCTATCCCTTCTGAGACCAACGCCACTCGGTGTTGTCTTGATGCTTCCCTCTCAGACCATACACATACAAACACATTAAATTATCACAGTGATATTATTATTCTGTTTCTGAAAAGCTGTGATGAAAGAAGATGATCCCTAAAGTAATTTAGCTCTATGACCAGCAGGGCTGGACGAATCAGGGCTTCATTTGCTATACCTGTAAGCATGTTCCAAGGAACTGCTGGCTTGCTGCATTCAGCTGCCACAATGCACCTGCAGGATGGGACTCTGAGCATCCCCTCTGTTCTACAGCTGAGCCCACCTTGTTCCCAGTGGGACAGACAGGACCACAGCAAGAACTGCCCTTTGCTTGGCACTTTTGCATAGAAAGAGGGTCCACATTGCAGGGGCTGCAAAGGGGCATTAATCAAATTTCTTGCAGCCACTGGAGTCCTTGGTTAGCTCAGCTAGGGTGACTTACGAGCCACACGTGCCTGCTGGCTCCTGGCAGCTCTCTCAGCAGGTGACACGACTCTGCTTTCCCATAGGAATTTCTCAGGAACACGTGCTGTGTAACGTAATACTGCCCTGCTCCCTCTCTGAGTCCGTGGGTTGCTATTGTGAGGGAAAAGCTTGCTACTGTTGTATAGTTTAGTACCACCTAATGTAGAAGTCAGCAGTTAATGTATTTAAAGTATTAATTAGGTTAAAAGTGGAGAGGTACTACACCAGTGAAAATGAGGAGTCGGTACTCTTCTGGCAAATGAGTGGGCTCATCTATTCCCACCTTGCACGGACAATCTTCCATACTACACCCTTACAAAGAACAGGGATTTCAGGAGTGCTGGGCTGTATGCAGATGCACAGAGACAATGAAGGCTAGCCTTGGAGTGAGACTTGAAGCCAGCAGGAATGGTAATCTTTAACCATTGCTTAGGTCATGGAAAAAGACTCAGCTCACAGCTCTCAGATATCTGTCCATGTGCACACAACAACTGCATACCTCCTAGGTCCACCCCCAAGCAACGACAGATCAGGCAGCTCCCAGTCCTTGACTCCTGATATGCCAACATGTGTTGGCAGGGCTTTACTTTACAGGAATTCAGTCATCTCCCGGGAGTAGGTTTCACTGGTCTGAGAAAGTAACAGGCTGTTCTTTACTTCCCTCTGCTACATCTGAATATTCCCTTCCTGTAACCTCCTAACATAGCTCTGACATGTATATCCTACTGGTGGCCATGAGACTTGGTCAAACCTCAGAGCTGCTCTTTGCCCAAATACCCGTCAGTGATCACGTCTTGCCTGACTTGAAGTTTTGGAGTGGAGATGATAAAAACCTAAGAATATCAAATATTTTTTGGTGTGTGTTTGTCTTTGACGCTTCAGAAAAAAAAAAAAAAAAAAGGTTTTGCATTTCCAGGTTGATAAAATTGCTTTACTCTCTATGTGCACTTTCAGAAAGCAACAGGCAACACATACATACAATAACTATATACGAAGTTTGAGATATGGAACTTTATAGAGCTCCTGGTAAAGCTTCATCTCCAGCTAATCCTGTCCTTACACTGAGACCAGCTCTTCCACTATACAAGGAAGAGTATGCAGAGGTTAAGTGCCAGCCTTTATCCAGGAATGTCCTCCTCCTCTCAGCTGTTGGTGTTCTGTCATGGTCAATCTCCTTTGGCCTCCCATCCCTTTAAAGTGTATAAAGGAAGTATTTCATTAAAATGCAGCAATTTCTTTGTGGCAGCATGCTTGTAAAGGCCTTTTAAGAAGAACTGGGTTTGGTTTTACTTCTCCTGGAGTCTCTGCCTGAGGGTTGTGTGTTGATTAACTTCTTTTCCAGGTCCTTCGGCATCACTTTATTCCAGATCAGTCAGTAACAAGGTATTGATGGAGTCAGCAGATAGCTGGGAAAGGCTATTGGTATTTGAGCACTCTTCTGCATTGTAAATATCTCTGTGTACTGTGGCAATGTTGTAAGGCATGATGCAGAGCTAAAATTTGCATCCGTGTTGAGTGGTCATAAGAAAAGAGAGTAAGGTACAAGAGGCAGGAAAACATGAAGTATCTCTAAATTTTGGAAAATGTACAGCCACCTCAAATGAAGGGTTTCGTTACTGCAATGGAGTTATTTTCTGATATAAGTAGATTAACTGACATCATAACTTTGGATAGTCAAAATAAAAGCATAAGCAAAAGCCTTTTGCCAGCTTCAGAGGGATGATGGCTGGTCAGGGATCAGGCAACATCTAAAAAGTGAAAGAGGAGGGCAGAAAGGGAAGAGAAAGAAGAGGTTTTTAAAATTGCAGCAGACCTCCAAGTGCCACCGAGCAGCCTCTGAGGCCTGCCAGTGTTTTGCTGAGACTGCATGAAGTTTGCTTGGTGCAATGTTTCCTGCTTCCTCTTTTGCTTTGAGATGAAAAGGGAAGGTGGGGGTGAGGGAAAGTGCTGTCCCATTAATTTCAATGATGGCTAAAGTGGGAAGAGGACTCATGCCCTACGTATCAAAAGCTAAAGTTCCACACGGCCATTGACTGAACTGTGAGATCTCCTCATGCACTGAGCCAGATTGCAGGGAGCTGCTGTTTGCAGAGGAACAACATGCAGGGTACCGGGGTGAATTTTGATTCTTCCTTTCTTCCCTTCATTTTTTTTTTTATTATTATTTTTTTTAATTATAATGATAAAAGAATTTCACCAGTATTTTGTCAAAGCTAGCAGATCTGCAAACAGATGCTCACTTAGATCCTGACAAGCTACCATCAGCCATCAACCAAATTTCCTTCCACAAAATGTGATATCCATTTTCCTTGCCTTACCTTTTTATGACGGTCTGGAAAAGGCCTACATTTACAAAGTTAACTTAAGGTTGTTAGTAAGAAGCAAGCACTATATTATTAGTCTCATAGCCCTTCTTGGGACCAGAGCCAGATTTCCTCATTCAAACTGATTATTGGGAATAGTTTCATTGATTTTAGTGGGGCTGACTCTGAAATAGGACATTCAGTCTCCATAAGCATATCCTCCTCTGGCCGTAATGATTCCAGCCTTCCCCTGCAGACCATCCTTGTAGAGAGACCTTGCAGACCCCATGGCTTTACTGAACACTTGCAGCATCCCTGGAAATACTGTGAAAAACAGTTCAGACATTTTTGTTACAACATTCTTTTTTCCCCAAGAGAAATTGGCTGTATTGCAACACTTTTTTTTTTTTTTTTTCCTAAGTAAATAGATATAGTTTATATCTTCTGGCAGGAATAAGAAAGCAAAAATAAAACAAGCCCTCACAAATCTTGGCTAGATGAATCTTCCAGGGTTTGATCCCTTGGCAAAGCTTTGTGGTTTGGCTTTCTCTCTTCTCTTAGTATTGTGTGTGTATGCCTCATTTTCTTTGATTTCATAGCACTATTTTTGTTTATCTGCTAGCTTTTGTCTTAGCTGCCAGTTCCTTTTCCTTTTCAAGATAGTTCATCCACTCGCCTATTATATATCCTCTTTTTTTGCATAGTTTTTACTGCATTTCCAGGGTATCCATTCCTTAGGACAGGACTTTTTTAACCCACCTTTTTTTGCTTTGACCCACTTTCTCTTTTCCATTTTCCTTTTTTTCCCAATAACTTGGTCACTCTGGTCACTCCTTGTTTCTTACTCTGCTTTTTGGAAAGTTTCACTCCTCTGACTAAGTCTCCTTTCTTCTTTCTTTCTTTCTTTCTTTCTTTCTTTCTTTCTTTCTTTCTTTCTTTCTTTCTTTCTTTCTTTCTTTCTTTCTTTCTTTCTTTTTCTTTCTTTCTTTTTCTTTCTTTCTTTCTTTCTTTCTTTCTTTCTTTCTTTCTTTCTTTCTTTCTTTCTTTCTTTCTTTCTTTCTTTCTTTCTTTCTTTCTTTTTCTTTCTTTCTTTCTTTCTTTCTTTCTTTCTTTCTTTCTTTCTTTCTTTCTTTCTTTCTTTCTTTCTTTCTTTCTTTTCTCTTTCTTTCTTTCTTTCTTTCTTCTTTCTTTCTTTCTTTCTTTCTTTCTTTCTTTCTTTCTTTCTTTCTTTCTCTTTCTTTCTTTCTTTCTTTCTTTCTTTCTTTCTTTCTTTCTTTCTTTCTTTCTTTCTTTCTTTCTTTCTTTCTTTCTCTTTCTTTCTTTCTTTCTTTCTTTCTTTCTTTCTTTCTTTCTTTCTTTCTTTCTTTCTTTCTTTCTTTCTTTCTTTCTTTCTTTCTTTTCTTTTCTTTTCTTTTCTTTTCTTTTCTTTTCTTTTCTTTTCTCTCATTTTTTTTCCTTTGTTTCCTTTTCTCTTAGCTTTTTTTATCACTTGTTAATAATGCATTTGTACAAATACAGCTACTTACTTTTGTGTTTCCATAATGAATTCCAAAATTTCATTTCATTAGACGTTTTGGAAACCAAGTTGAAATCTGTATTACTTTTTCAACATGCTACAGGATTAGAAAATACCTTCTGAGTTTTTAACAAAACTGGAAACAGCAACAACAGCAACTGCTCAACTTTTTAACAAAACTGGAAACAGCAACAGCTCAGGAAAATAAAGGATGTATTTTCAGTCAAAGTTTTCTGTCACTAATAAAAGGAATTTGGGACCAAAACAGAGAATTTTCTCTTATGATGAGAGTTAAGTTGTGACAGAATTTCTTATTGTTATGTCCAAGGCCTCTGTGGAAATAGCCCTTCTGCACTCTCTTCTGTTGCCTCTGAATTCATCTGTTGGCCTCCCATTGATAGAACGGGAGCAGTGTTATACCCACGGTGTTAGGCCTTGAAAACAGCTTTAAATGTGGGGACTTGAAAACTTCTCCTGAACTGCAGGAGCTCACAGCTGCAGGAATATGCACTGCTGGGCTGTGAATAGAGGCTGCCTGGAGAAGTTCAGAGCTGCTTGTGCGGTGGGGATGGGACAGACAGTTGGGGATGTTAATCTTATCAGCCTTCCCAGTTTAAGTTTGTCCTGCTCACTGTTACTTGGCTCCAAGGGAAGGAAAAAAACTTAGTAGAAACTGTGCCTCTGCATGGAAGGAGAAGTTATCTACCACTGGGTTGCTTTTGCAGAATCAAATCTAGATTTTTAGGGCTAATTTATTTTGTTTGCTCCAAAGTACAATACTAATGTTATGCTGTTGGGTAGACATTGTTCTAAAAAATGTTTAATCAAAAATATTGGAATTAGCTGGGTCTAATGGAAGTGGTTAAACATATATTTATTTTAATTACTGAAAATTAAAAGGAACATCTTAACTTAAACTCTGATTTTGTGTCCTGTCAAATCAAGCAAAGATGAATGAGGCATATTAAAAATGAACACGGTTCTTATTTGTATTGGTTACATGACCACCTTTCTCACTACATACATCAGTTAACAAAGTCTGCTTTCAGCAGTGGAAATTTCATTATCACTTCTAATTCTGGTTTTGTAGCACATTAAAGTTTCCAACAGTTAATGACTCTGGTTTCTTTCTCTGCAGGTCTACCTTTCATGAAAGGACATGGAAGAGGAAAGAAATGACAGTAAGACTGAATTATGAACTCTCAGAAGTTGAGAACAAGAATTGATTGTATTGCAAGAACTGAATTCACTAGTTGTGATTAACGCTGGGCAGCAGCAGTTAGTGGTGATCACATGCATGAAATTGCTGAAGCAGATGTAGTGAGCGCATTACTCACATGGGCTAGAAGGGGCAAAAAGAAGACATTTATTCCAGTTTTCGTGCCGATGTTTTAAGAGTATCTTAAAAACCACTAAAAGTCTGCCAGTTGCTTGTAAACTGATGCCAGGATTTCCTCACCTTCTCTGTAGATCCCCTGAGACAGAGATTGTCCTGCTCCAGACTTCTGTACCAGTGTTGAACATTCCTCCCCTCAGTTCTGAATTGTGCACTCATAGCCCTGAGATGAGTGGTCAGGCACTCACTGTCATCAGTGTTGTTGCTGTGTCCATGTCATTGTTACCCTTATGTCTGTTGGTGACCAAAACACTTGAAGTTACATCTTGGGTATCTACCCGAGTCACCTACCACCTCTCCTAGGGTCACTGTGTTGCAGGGTGACCGTAACCTTCCAGGACCATTGCAGCTCTTAATTACATCGTCTGCAAAGTGCTTGGAGGTTCCCTGACAAAAGCAATTTCTGCATGCAAAATGCTGCAGCAACATAAACTACTCTAGATTGTAGAGGTCAGTCCTGTCTGTCTACATTAACCTAACAGCCTGTGCTTTTCCTCGTCCCTTCACCATTTGCCAAAACAGATACAGTTTGTTTTTCCTTTGATCCTATGGATTTGACAGTGACAGATTACTTTCAGTTTGTCATCCTGAGCCTTCCCACTTTCCTGGTGATGTGACCCGTGACATTAGGAAGATCTGTTATCACGGACAGCTGCCTCTCTGAGTGAAGTACAGATACAACAGGATAGGTGGAACAGGACCACACAGAAGTCAGTCTTCCCAGCAAAGCCACTGGGTCCTGCAGATCAGAGGTGGAAAACAACTGTGTGAGACATAAGGAGATTTTTTCAAAGGTTAATATGGTCACAAGGCAGCTCACTTCTGTAAAAAAAAAAATAATAATAAAAAAATAATATATATATATTATTAATATTTTTAAACGGAGTAGAGATTCTAGGTCATTCTGAATGTACACATAAGAGACTCCAGTGGTAGGGTCCCTATGTAATATGAACTGCATTTATGATATTTTCACATCAATCTGAGCTACCAGGAATGGTAAGGGTTTTTTTGTTTTGTTTTGTTTGTTTTTGTTTTTGTATTATTTTTATTATTATTTATTATTTTGTATTATTATTATTATTATTATTATTATTATTATTATTATTATTATTATTATTATTATTATTATTATTATTATTATTATTATTATTGGTGCGTGTGTGTCTTCAGTCTTCAAAATCTGGAAAACTGCTGAAAGTGGGATTTGGCAGTGAAGTATGGGACTCCATCCTGACCACATCCAGTGATCTGGAACCAAGCACATAATACAGGATTGAGGTTAACAACAGGCTCAACGACTGTCAGAATTGGTCAGCCCTATTACTCTCTGCATCCCCAAGTTCTCAGTGTTCGTCACAGCGAATTAAAACCAAATTATATCTCATGAAGTCTTATAGAATGCAAATTTAAAGCAAGTGATCAGCAAAAGATTAATCAGAGTTATCTGAGACTTTTGAATTATTGAGTGTATACACAGACACAAAGTAATTCATGCTGGAAGTGACCTCAGGAGGTCTCCTCTTTGACCTCCTCCTCAAAACAGAACAAGCTCAGAGGTGAGACAGGGATGCTCAGGGATTTTCCCAGACCCATCCCATAAACATCTGATGTTGTATGTTGCAGACTGCACAACGTCTCTGGGTGACCTGCCCCACTGCCTGGTGTCCTCATGGAGAGAAATTCTCTCCTATGCAGTGCAACCTCCTCTTGTACTGACACCATATACGATTGTGAAGGGCCTATATCCATCTCCATCTCCTTCTCAGGTCCCTGAGCCTCAGTGGTCACCCTCACTCAGTCTCACATACAAAATGCATGTGAAAGCACTCCAGTACCTCCTCCACTCCACTGATAAAGATGGTACAGAGGACAGATCCCACAAATATTTCGACAAGCAATCACCACTGATACTAGTCTGCAATGTCAGTACACCACATCATTTGCTTTCAATAACAAAAGCAGTCTCTAAGACAAAGGAGAGCTCATGGAGAAAATTGTAGTGATACATATGAGACATGAAGTTATTCTGTACTGTACTAGAGAAAGCTTGTCTACTGGGGTTCATTATCTAAATCAATGCATCTTTAACCTTTACAGCTCTCGAAAGCTGTTGATTTCAATAAGACCCTGCTCAGAGTCTAGCCAATCTGATTAAGAGCAAAGGGATTGGATTACATGATTTTCAACAGTTTCATGTAAGAAATAATAAATGATTAATGGTGTCATGTTTTTTAAAGTTCTCCAAACTCCTTTAGCAAATGCCTGACCAGAGAGATTTGAGTTTTTACAAGTTAATCATCAAACTTGTATTGTAATTTCTCCTTTTACAATGTTATTGCAATGTCTCCAAGGGCATAGAATGGCCACAACAAGACAGTTATCAACAGGACTGATTTTTGGGATGGACTTCTCCAGGAAGACTCCAGGCACTTACAGTAGGAAAGTCCTGCACTGGAGCTCCTTGATGCTCATGTTTGAAGGCTTTCAGGGCAACATGCAGGGCAGAGAATTTAACATTAATTTGATTGTGTTTTCACTTGTTTTGCTTTGGAAAACTGAAACCACTTAAACAAATTATTTACATGGACTTGGCAGCCACAGTAGCCAGCTTATGCAGTACTTTGGCTGTCTAAGCAGGGGTAATTTTTTGTTGTTCTTGGTTGAATTTTATGAACCAGCTAAAGGCTGGAGGTCCTAAATAAATCACAATATGGTGTCAGCAAGTTCTAGGTTAATACTTACTTATGTTAAATAACCTATTATTTTATCCAAAACTTTTGCATGTACAGTAGCTACAAAAACTTTGCAATGTACAGGAAATTGTTTAGATTTAGGAACTGTCTGACAAGCTAACATGCAACAAAAGCTTGCCTTTTACCTGAAGAAATATCCTTTCCTTATGCAACACACAAAGGAACTTATATATTGACTGGAGAGTAACAGGCATGCATGCATAAAATTTTCTGTTTTAAGTTTTACATGTTGTTACATCTATTTTGGAAGAACACTGGAAACTTTCCTATGAAACTCTCAAAGGTCACTCTGAAAGTAAGGTTTTCATACATGCCCATAGGAGTAGCACCATCTGTGTCATTCTACTATTTTATAGCACCAAATTTATTCTGTCTTCTCCATTATATTCTCCTGAGATTGCTTGATGCAACAGAAGATCACAAAATTGCTGCACGCAGGTAAATGCAGCATCTGTGTAGAAAGATACCTACCCAGTTTAATGCACATTTACAGTCTGTTTTAAACATAACAAATGTATGTTGTTGAGATTATAGAATTAGTAGTGTTGAAACATGTTCACACTCTGCTCCGTGGCTGCATGAACTTTCCTGGACTCCAAATTAAAAGTGCATGGAGCTCTGTCCAATCCCATGACATAAGTGTGGGAGAGGAGATACTACAAATGTCTGAGAAATGAGAAGTTTCAGGCAGGTATTGAGCTTCTCCTGATTGCGGTGCATGCCAAAACTATTTCAAGGACTCTTTTTTTTTTTTTTTTTTTTTTTCCCTCCAAACAAAATGCAGAGAAAAATTATGTGTGTGTCAATCTCTCTAGACACTGTTGATTACATATAAAACCCAGACATGGAGGCAAGCCTGGTTGTATTTCTGTGCACACACCAAATGCAGTGAGTCCCAGGCTACATGGAAGCACTGCAATAATCACTGTGCATGTTTCTGTGCAGGGATGGTAAATGCAGTCCCGGGAGAACTGCATTAGCACTATAGGTACAGCCTTAGTTTTGTGCTGCTGCTGTTGGCCCATTTGCTTAAAATTGCTGCATGTCCATGTCCTGTAATCCTGCTGGAGCTATCAGTGCAGCTCTGCTCCAAGTGAGTTGCCAGACATCCAGAAATCCCAGCATCCAGAAATTCCTGAGAAACATACATACTTCTCAGCTTTTGGGATCGTGAATGAAATTAGAGGCAAGGAAACTTGGACGGTATATAATACAGTAACCATAGATTCGCTCTTACTGTTGTTGGCAGACATCACACCTACACGTCCACCTTTTAAGTGTGTTGAGACAATTCTGAATTGACTCAGTAACTTACACCAGCTGGAGTTAAGTTCCTTAACTATTTGCAAAAACATTCAGGCTTCAGGCTTCTTAAGTCTTGTTAGGAAATAAGAGCGGAGAGGGACTTACGAGAGGAATAATAACAAAACCATAAATATGTCCCTGAGTGTTTCCATCAAATGAAGGTTACTTCTTAACCTATATCAGGGTTATAGAGACATAATTACTCGCATCATTCTCTATGTTATTAAAATGACATATTGAATAAGTGGCTGAATACATAAAGAATACAGCTTTGAGATGATCCCACAGAACAAAGCAATTAAATCCTCTGTATTCTGTGGAGGCTGCAAGCGTTAAGTCCTGCCTACAAGAACATACAACGCTGCTCTCCATGAGGAAGAAGTACTTGAGTGACTTTTCCATAAACAAACACTTAAATGCAGCCAAAATATTGCTGAGAGTGACCGCCTGCCTTGGTGGTTTGATGTTTTCTCTGTCCTAGAGAGGGTCCCTGCACAATTCTTTGTTTTCTGCTAGGCCACTTTGCACTGACACCTCAAAGGCTGAAAGCCTTTCCCTTCCTTCCCAACCACTTGATTTGCTTTTCTATCACTGCACGCTGAACATGTAAGGTGGAGCTGCCTGTTGACTTCAGAGATCAGCACAACAGGAGGGCAGTGGAAATCAAACAAACCTTCAAAAACACAAGGGCAGTAAAGCACCCACAAAATGAGCAGATCTAGATGGGTGGCCAGCTTTATCCCAGACAGTCCATCAACAGCCTAACCACAGGTCAGACCAACCTCAACGTTGTTCATGCTGTCCTCTGGCATTTAGCAAGAGGCCAGATATTTCTGCCTGAGGAATTTCCTCCACAGGGAATGCCTTTAAAGAGGGAGAGGGACAAGAGCTTCCTAAAGAAAATGCACAGTTATGTGACCTAAAAAAAATAAAAATAAAAAAAAAATATATATATATATATATATAAGTCAAACCTATGTTCTTCCACCTTGTTTCACCTCAGCCTCAACTTTGCTAGACTTGAGGAGACAGAAATTTAAAAAGCTCATGAAAATTTGTCTTCCCACGTAAATGAGCTCAGGTGGGGTTCTGTTAACTCACTCTGTGCCCATCCAGTAACCAGTATATGTACTGAAAACACTGCAGTTTGAGACTTGCTTGCTGAAGACACTTTATTTTATTTTATTTTATTTTATTTTATTTTATTTTATTTTATTTTATTTTATTTTATTTTATTTTATTTTATTTTATTTTATTTTATTTTATTTTATTCATTCCACTGATGCAAAACAAAGGATCCAGGTACTTTTGGAGGTGGTACTTTTGTTCAAAATGCCAGTGTTCACAAGCTAGAAACTTGGTCGAACCAAAACGACTGCTGAACAGAAAAGGAGTGGCCTCAACCCCAAATATCCTGCAGTCTAAGACACTAGACAACATCCCCATATTCAATATAAAATTTAACATTGTTTGTTTGGTTCAGTTGCTCCAGACTCTGAAGACTGTTTTATGTGGGCACACGTAGGGCAGCTGGTGGGAGTCTTAGAGGACGGATGAATCTACCCACAAGTAAGTATGAAAGGAGGGACTTGGGGTCTTCATGGCAGGGTGGGTTTAAACCTATGCTTTAGCTTTCCATAGTCCAACTTCATTCTGTGTTTTTAAGTTCATTCCAGTAAAAATCCAAAAGCCCTTGCTAAATGTACCTGATCTCTTTCCCTTCTCTTTCAGCTTTCCTACCTACTTGCACTTCTGTCTATTAAATGAGAGAAATGACTGGTTTTGTAATAAGAAAAAGTGTGATTTCCAGCTCTTGATCCAATTTCTTGTTAACAGAATTCTGCGTATAAAACACACGTAGGAACTTGGACAAGGTATAGTTTTAAGGAACCAGCACAGAAAATGTGCTTATAACAGAGATTTTCAATTATTTGTTTTGAGGTGCACAGGCAGGTTTCCTAGGACGAGCTATCAGGAGGGACACTGAATAGAAGGAAGCTGGTAAAATTAAAGGGATTTTGCTGTCATCCTGCCTTGAATTCTGTAGAGTGGATGAGGGGCAGGAGTACCTCACACTTCTGTGTAATTAGCTTTCACTAAACTGTGCAGTGAAATCTTTGATTTATACATGCCTGAAATTTCCAATCAGCTAAGCTGTGTGCTATGTCATTGTAAAGTATCTTTGATACTTACTGACTAGAACAAGGCAGGCATTAACTTTTTGTCAAAGAACAAAGTGAAATTCTGCATAATCCCCATGTTATGTCTCCTGTTCTCTCTAGTTTAATCTACAACAGTGGGAATTTGTTATACAACAAGAAACACATTTTAAGAATTGTCACATTTTGTAATTCTTTTTTGTGTTTGGAGCGTCACAAGCATTGTGGCTCCAGTTCAAGCCAACTGCAGCCTGGAAAATGAAATATAATCTAAAAATACCATAAAAATGGATATATATATATATTTTTTTTGCGTTAATCTCGTGCAAGTCTTTTACATTCTGTAGTGAAGCTATATGAACCTGAAAGAGACTCTGACTGAAAATCAAGCATCTCTCCTACAAGAAGTTTCAATTGTAGCCCCAGACATACCAGTTACTTTGTGCTGCAGGTTATTGACTGATGATATGGAGAACAGCTCTTATGAGAACAATTGCAAGGACATTTGTGAAGAAAAAGTAGGGAAGGAAGAAAGAAAGGAAGGAGATATGGATTAACTTTATCCCATACCTCGTAAGAGGGTTCCCTGGGAATGCTGTGGCCTTATAGGCTTGTGTTGATCCATCACTAAATCTGGACAACAACTTGATATGCCTCTTCAGGACCCTCAGAAGCTGCAGAAGAGTGAAGACCTAGCAAGATAAGCTTTGCTCTTTTAGTGTCTGGAGCTTGTTTGCCAGAGTCACGTATGTGAAGTGAAAGAACCAATGGGACCTTTTTCCCCCAATTTCCTTCTTTCTGTTAGGCAAAATTCTGTAATTTACACAGGTTGTATGTCAGGGCTGAATAAGAGCATATACAATTTTCAAATCTGCATTAACAAAGTATCGTGCTGCCAAAATAATATGTATTTATAACACATCTAATGCTCTTAAGCAGTCCTGTGGGTGAACCTGAAGGGCTGAAGTACTATTTTTATGCTAATATGCTGGAAAATGTCTAAGCAAGTCCCTCTGCAGTGGGTGTTTATTTTCCTTGATATGATTTAGAAGATTCTCCTGTGACAATCTTTTGTGTTGTATTTGTAAAATGATCTCTATGAGAATAGCACACTATTATAATACATTACAATCTGAAGTTGCTTGAGCAGCATAAAGCTCCTAATACAGTGCTTCACAATGGAGCACTTAAACAGTTTAGTACAGCTTTCATGTACAGTATTTTAAAGAACTGCTACATGCCATGTTTGCAGTGCTTTCAGGAAAGCAGGGTAATACTGAGGAGAAAGCTCCTTACCAGAGAGCTTCCTGTCACTGAATGATCGTGTTGCTGTTCCAGCAAATCCAGGTGGGAACATTTTCAAGGAAATGTCGAATACTTCTCTTTTTGCCCAGAAACAGCATAGCTATTTTTAGGGATATTTTCCATTGGCCTGCAGCACATTTCAGTTGCTGTAGCATAATGGAGAGTGGCATATTGTATGTTACGTTGAATTGAGAAAATGACTATGTTGCATCATGTCTGTATTTGGCACTGAAGGATGCTGAGATATTCATATTTCCTCATACTTGTGCCAATTTGTATGCAATGCAGATACATAAAATGTAGGGTATGGGATCCATCCTGCGCTCCTTTACCCCTCGTCAGGCAGGTGCAACACCTCAATTGCACACAACGGAAGCCAGTCAAAGTGTGTTCAGATAATAATTTGTTTATGGTATTTAAAAATAATGTAATGCTGGTGCTGTGGAAGGAGCACCAGTTAGTATAATACAGGCTTTAAGGGTTCTACCCTTGCAGTCTTGTTCGGCTCAGGAGTACAAACATCCCCAAATTATTCATTATTTTCAGGGCATTTTCTAACCAACGTGACACAGGTTGATGCTCTGCGTGTGAAATCACTTGGATGGAAAATGTCCCATGTATAGTCCAGAACAAAATGGGTTCAGGGCCTCAGGGGGCTGTTGGATGGAGAGACAGCTCTGCTGTCAGCAAATGGCTCTGCCCCTGGGGCTGTGGTGCAGTAGTGTGGGGAAACTGGTCCCCAGCTCTCTTTGTCCCCATCCACTCTCTGATGGGATGGATATTTTGGGGAAATGACCAGGCTCTGTGGGAGTGGAGTAACAGATGAGTCCTACCACTGGGCCAAATTGGGGGCTGGATGATCTGCTGCAAAACTTCTTGCTGATGATTTCCTCCCCAAATCTTGTATTGTATCTAGGGAGAAACAAAGGGGAAAAAAAGCTTTGGGCACTGCTTTTTATTTTATTATTTTATTTTATTTTATTTTATTTTATTTTATTTTATTTTATTTTATTTTATTTTATTTTATTTTATTTTATTTTATTTTATTTTATTTTATTTTATTTTATTTTATTTCTTTATTTTTTTTATCTATACAACCCTTACTCCTAGAAATGAAGTAGTATTAAGTCAAGTTTATATCACTAACAGAAATGTGACTGGGTACAATTATGTATCTGCCCTTAAAGATACAGAAACTGGTGTGGTTTTCCATATCTGGCTTGTGAGCGACTGGGCTCAGTAGCAATTTGTCTTGCCCTGCTTGATGCAAGTCACCAGGCTGAGTTTGCATAAGCATTGCATTACTGTTAACCCTAAAGATTGCAACTGGCTGAGTAATGGGGACATCACAAGCTGACATTGTAACTCTCTGCTATTAGAAGCAGGAGATCTTAGTTTTCAAGACTGCCATTACTGCAACCTTTAAGGACGTGCATCTCTATTCCTTCAGAAAACTGTGCATCTTTTATGTGCAGATCTCAGCAATAACCAAGAAAAGACTTTCTGATTTAAATTGGAAAGATCAGCTACACTCTGTTTGGCAAGCTGAACTGCATATTAAAGTCACTTTTGATTTAGTCATTTTAAGAGATCCATCCCTATCACAATTGCCTTCTTTAGCCCTTGACAGTGAGTTGAGGATGCACTTCATTTTTATATCTTATTTAGATAAAATAGCAAACAAAAGTATTTCCAGAAGTTCTTCTAAACTATTTTTTAAGTAGTTGGTGAATATTAAATGAATGAATTCATGCAGGCAGGCCAACTTGCTGCACTGAAAGATAATATTTTAAATGGCTCTAAGAACAGCTGTGTTGGGAGAAAAATGGGGCAGAGGCCCCTTGTCCACAGCAAGCTGCTTATGAGAAGGGGTGGCTCCATTAGTGCTGGCGAGGACTTATCCACCAACTTGAGGTTACAGTTTCAGTCAGGATGAAATATCAGTATATTGACATTTAACCCTGTATTCTCAGCTGGTGGTGAGTTAAGTAGCAGCTCATTAGAGAGAAACATCTATCCCATGGACTGCAGCAATGATCGGGATTTCACGCCCTCGCACCATTCCCATTGCTGTGTGGTATGTAATCTGATGTTGTACATATCTTTAAAAAAATGAAGACACGAGCCACATTTTTCTTTTTGTTTCCTATCTGTTCAAATGCAGACTGTAACATGCAGCGCTATCACTGTTCATAACTATCACACTTAATTATGCTTCATGTGCCGAATTTGGGATCTGAATGTCACTCAAGTGGTTCTTGCACACTTTATGATGGATATTTAATCCAAAGGAAAAAAAATAAAGAAAACAGATCATTTAATTTTCTAATCAGTTTACCAGATACGGGCTGTGAGGCATGGAAATATTTTGAGCATTTTCCATGTTTTTTAATGAAGTGTTACTACAGTGTGAGGCGGATGCTGCAGCCCAGCTGTTGCAGCAGCGGTGCTCCACGTGGAGCTGCACACCTCCAGCCAAGGAAAGCCAACTGAGAGCAGCTGCTGGAGGTAGCACCATTCTCCATTTTTTAAATTTATTTTTTATTTTTTCCCCAGTGGATAAACATCTAAAAAATTTTGTCTTTTTGATCTCTGCTAGAGGAGGAAGAAGGGAGAGTAGACACTTTTTCCTTCTGCCTTAGAAAAAAAGTTGTGGGGAAGTTTCTTCAAGGAGCTCTGTGGATGGAGGGGACCCTCCAGAGCCTGCCTCCGTCAGGGTATGTTCGCTTCTCCACCATACTACCCATTCTGCTGTTTCCTCTTCTTTTAAAGTTAATCTTCTAAATCAACGATATTCTGTGGAGACATAAGATTTATGTTTTCCCTGAAAGATGTGGAGCAAGCTTTTCCTTTCGTTGCAGAGTGCCTAAGATAATGGGGAACACACTAGCAATATTAAAACAAATGTGCGTCAGATCCCCAGGGGACTTGAATGCCATGCATGCAGTATTTCCTCCAAACATCTGAAAACAAGCATCATTGTTCTTCCAGTGCATTTCTGGAGCAAAGGAAACAATAGGACATGTCCATAAATCTTTTCAAAGAAGGGCAGAGAAGTGTGCAAAGCAGTAGGACTCAAAATTCCTGTTTGGACAGTGTAAGACATGGGTGGATGCAAGAAGCTCATCAGAGTCTTTCCTTCCCAGCAATTCCATGTGAACAAATACATGCACACACACTTTTTTTTTTTTTTTTTTTTTTTTTTTTTTTTCCCTGAATAAAGTGTTTATTTATTTACTTGTTTATTTACTTGAAATAAAATATCATCAGAAGAATTCTGGGTAACTACAGGACCTTGAAAACAAAAATAATGCTCTACTCATATAAGCACTTTAATTTTTAGGAGCAGAGTATATAAGCACTTTAATTTTTAGGAGCAAAGTATACAGCAGTCTTTTTAAAGAGCTGTTGCTAAGTGAGGTAGAAACAAAGAAGTGTCCATAGTCTGTCAGCATCCCAAGCCCTGACTAGTAGGCAACTGCAGAGATTAGAAATTGATTTTGTTTGGAAGGAATTATTTCAAAGTGACTGCATAAAACAAAGGAGCACGTAGTAATATAGCTGAGGTAAATATTTCTTATCCTCCAAGGCAAAAGATATGTACTGTTGGAGTAACCGTAGCTCAATATTTTCTGCTTTTCTCCTGTTACCATTATACCCATTTAAGGTCAAATAATAGATGTGCAGCAGTAAAAAACAATGTAAGTTGAAAGAAGAAAGCTTGTATTCCCCAGGACATTGATTCATTTACATGATTAGAAGTCAGAGCTCATAGATATTTATACTTTAAATCAATGCACAGTGAAAAAACATACAACTGACTTGAAAAGATGGAATCTGTGGTGTTAAGCTTTCCTGGGAGGTGCTGAGCACTTTTGACTTTTAGCACCATCTCTAGGATCTGAATGTGTCTCGTGGCTCATAGACATTAAACTCTACAGAGACAGAAAAGTTTGAAATACTCCGTCACAGTGGTATCTGCCTCAGGAAGTATTTTTTCTTCAAAGACTCCAGAAGATTCATTTTAACAACTGTCTTAGCTCTAGCCTTGCTTTCCTCGTGGTCCAGCACATGCGACTTAAACCGTCAGTGAAAGGTATGAAAAATCATTTTGTTCAGTTGCCCCAGGAGGTAGTTGTTGAGTGTTAATGGAGAACCTTCTTATTCTAGGTCCTCACAGATCACATTTTTTTTTCTCATTTGTTTTTGTTTGTTTGTTTGTTTTGGGTTTGTTTTGTTTTGTTTTCCACACTGGTTCCAGTCTCATTGGATACCAGGTGTAAAAAAGGTAAAGAAACTTCACCCCTACTTGGAGTTAAAGCTTTACTCTCTCTTTATGTTGCACTTTGTAGTACATCTGAAATAGCTCTCTGATCCTGCTTTGTAGAATTATGCAGTGTCTGAAGGTAGAGAGTGACTACTTAAAGAAGCGGAGATCAGCCAGAACAAAATTATGGAAGTAATTATTGAGAGCTCTTCTCATCCTTTTGTAGAATAGTTCTTTAACACAATGGATATTGGGAGTCTTTATAATTATTTTGAAGTTTAAACTCGGCTCCTGTAAACTCATAGATCAGTCAGAATTTGACCTTTTGAAGCTGTGCCAAATAACTTAATTAATTACTCAATTTGTTTATTGAAACTCTTGTTTTATCAGGACTAGGCAGTAACTTCTCTGTGAAATCTAGTTATTGATATAGAAGCCCTTTTAGATGGCAGAGACATTTGCTCTCCATGTTTAAAATGCTGTTACTTTATTAATATGGCAAAAATAAGTACTGGAATACTTTTATACTGTGCTGAAATTGAGTCCAGTCACACATGATGTCAAGTGCTTTCTAACTTAATATTTGGGAATTCAGCCAAGAAGTCATGTTTTTCTGCCAGAAGTAGAATAACACACCAAAAATATTTCAGTACTCTACAACATTCTTATTAGAAGAACAGATCTTTTAACAAGTTTTGCATTATTTTACCTCTCTGTTGGTAATTATTGTGTTATCTAAAATGCTGAGATCTGCATGTAGTTTGCATGCATTTTGGGCAAACCAAGACTAATTGCATAATTATTTTTAAGCAATTACCAGCTTACATCTTTGTAGGCTCATTTTCTGTTAAGGCTTTTAACATTCTCTTCACCAAATTCAGCTCCATACAGTCAGGCTGTTGCAGGGCGGTGGCAGTGAATTAGACTCCATATTTATACACGAATCCTTAGTAGAAGAAGGTATGTAAAATACCTCAAACCTAGGAGTTGTGCTTTAGAGGTTGTTGGCAAATGTCTCCTTGCAGTAGGATTCCACATGATGCCACAGACAATAACAACTGATCCTGATGTGAGATGGCTGCATGGCTGCATAGTTATTATTTTCTCCTTATAAGGATTTCAATTAGTTTCTATTTTTCCAAAGCTGAATTCTCAAAAGTCTTCAGCAGTATGTTCACAGTGAAATCTATCTTTGACTTTACTGGAAGCATAGTGAGACTCTCAAAACTTCAAGCACTTGTGGCCTAGTACTTCTAGAAAGCTCCTGTATGTTTTTTTTTTGTTGTTGTTGTTTGTTTGTTTGTTTGTTTTTGTTTGTTTGTTTTTTCCCAGCTAGGATAACAGGAAACTTTTTCTTTATTCTGTCAGAATTGTCAAGGGTGTCTAATAACATTTTCAGAGCCATATTTCCTTAGCTACAATTATAATATCTAAATAGCCTTAAATGAGGCTTTCAAAGCATTATATGTGAAATAAAGAATCCAAACAATATTTTTTTAAGGTCCATAAAAAATAATAACTTAATTTTACATAGCAGGAAACTGAGGCAGAAATTTTGAAGGACTTCTTGAACAAGCAGTGCAAAATAGAAAATTTCAGGCTTGCCAGTCCCACGAATTTTCTAGTACAGGTTGTGTCTCTAAAATTGATTTCCTCATTTTTGCCTTTTGTATTAAACAAAGAAATATACATCTGAGTCCTTAGTATATAGTATTTGCTTTACAGGTTACTTAAATGGTTAGATAATTTACTGGTTACTTTAATGATACAGAGCATTCAAAACAGGTGACAGCTGCTTATGAATGGTATTTAATAAATTTCAATTCATAGCCTGTTGAGGTTCTAAAAAAGTAGTATTGCAAAATTACCAGATAAAACTGTAAAACAAAAAATTCAAAATAAGGCAAACAATAGTGGCAGGTTGTCCTCAAGAGGCACCTGGATTCACAAACAATGGATAAAAGAACAACCATGACTGTTTCTAATACTGCAAAAAATGGCTATATCCACATCACCTTTATTGGGAAAGAAAGTAAAACACACTATGAGTTGTCTTAAAAACAAATACTTCTGGTTCTCCAATACTGAGTTCATTAAAAAAGCAATGCATTTGCAACAATGTGAACATAAATTAGTGGTATATTCACAGAACACAGTCAGCATGGAAATATTCCTCAAAAGTTCTAATAAAGAATGGTTCTATGTCCATTTTCTAGACAAAAAGTAAAATTAAACCTGAATTATTGTATGACATTGATATTCTCTTTGTGTCAAATAGATGTCTCAGAACACTTTTGTTATATGTATGCATTGAAAGGGCTTTTAGGACCAGGATCAATAGTCACTAGAACATTATATATGATTCAGAAGATCTTGGAACCACCACCTGTTGAGGTTGGAGAAGTGTGCAGGGATGGTAAGGTCTCATGCTCATCTATATTTATTAGCTGTCTGCATGCCTATTTCCTGTCTTTGATGGAGAGTAGGTGACAGGCTAGGTGTACCTCTGCTCAGAGCCAGGGAGGCCTCTTATATTCTAAAGCTTGTGCTGGGCTAACATATCTTAACCTCATGTTATTCAATTTCATTCTTCTCCTTGACTTCAACTTCACAGACCACTGACATGCAGGGCTAATTTATAATCTCCTTCAGGCACTTCAACATTTCTCAAACATGCACGAGAACTTCTTGATGATCTGGTGTCCCTGGTCTTCAGTTTTCAATCTAACAATTCAATGTATGGTGCAATCTCAGCATGACTGTCATGCTGCCCTGTCTTACTGCTTAAGTACACCCCTGCTAAAATTACTGCACCACCACTGGGGGTGAATGAATACAAGATAAGAACTGCAGTTTGACAGTTTCAAAGGAAATGGCATAGGGATTTAATTAGACCCTCTGTGTGCGCCTCATTGATTCCTAGAGAGGTTTTCATTCTAGTGGAAGCAGATGTGTATGGTAGTGTCAGAGTTAGGATTATTTTGCAAGTTTTTATAGATAACTTCAGAAAGAGTAAAAGAGCCAGACGTTAGAGTCCCAGATGGCAAACCAAGAGACTGGGTAGGTCAGCAACTGGCTGATTATTTTTCAATCTTCTGATGCACAACGTGTATTAAAATTGAGAAGCAGAATAACACTACACAGCTATCAAGCTGCTTTGGAGAGTCGTGTCTATGTGGTGTGTTTGGTCTCTGTTGGATAACTGAATTGAAGAAATTGTATAATCTCATCCAGTCATGGCCATCCATGATCTTGAGCATCCACAAGATCCCAAGAAAGAAAAACAAGTCTCTGTTATTTACAATTTGAACAAATACAAGCTGAAAGACACTGGCCCAAGATCTACTGAAAACTGGTGAAAGTTTACAGCATAATCAGAAATCTGAGGTCAGTGTTTGGAAAACATGGGAAGCTAAGTTTTGCTGCCATTGTTCCAATAAGGCACATTCAAAACTAACTGCTAGTTAGGTCATGAAAGAAGGATCCTTATATGAACAGAGAACCTGGAGTTTTCCACCTCTGTAATAGGTGAGACTTTTCTGCAGGTACTGAGTTCACAGGAGGACCTTTAGCCAGTGTTACCTGTGGGCCTCCTGGTAGACTGGTGGAGTCAGGAATCATTGCCTCCTCATTCCAGTCATAGAACATAAGCTACATTACTGGCAGTGTCTTTTAATACGCTCTTAGGAATAAAATGTCATGTGAGAATACATTAAGGGCTTCCATAAAGTAAGAGATTACTAGTGGCCTGTAGAAGAAATGATCTCTTCAAGCTTTCAGGTTCCACTCCTCTTTTGAGTTATTCTTTCTAAAGAAGACTGAGAAAGTTTTGACCAGTGTCTTTTGTTCTATCCACATTCATTTTTTTTTTTTTTTTACACAGTCTTGTGTTCAGTATTGGGTTTATTTTGGTGGTTTATCATCTCTTTTTGGCTATGGAGTAAGATGTAATAACTCTTATACTCTCAGCCTTTGATGCCATTGACCATGAGTCACTATTGAAAACTGAGAATAAAATTGAGTCACATGTTACACCATCCTGGATCAATGCCCTAATTTACTGTGTAGTAAATGCAGTTGCTCACTTTTCCCTTTGTTATGACCCTTACACAGGCACAGACAGTTGTCTCACCCCGACTGTTTTCTGTGTAAGATGCTGCTCAAGAGGTATTAGTTGAATGCTGTAATTCACAGTTATAAGGAACTTATAGCTCCCTGAATATCTACTCACATAGAAATTTGAGTGAGTTCAGGAATAACTGTTTCCCAAGCATGAGTTTTGCAGATCCTTGGTATATGTCCATAAAAAGGAGTGCTTTTTTGCATTTTTTTTTCCTTACAGATGGCCACTGCATACAAGTCTCAGTGATGCAGATCAAAAGCTTCCTCTGGAACTTGTGCTATGCAGCAGGCCAGTTCACGACAGCACAGCACAGTGAAAGTTTACATGGCAAGACTTCATCCGTGTGATACGTGTCTTGTATCCCCATTCTGTTCCTAACAGGTCACCCTTTGATCTGCTCATTATTCTCCTCCATGCTGAAAGGTTTCAGTTTTCCTATACAGAAGCTGGTGGAATGAGGGGTTTTATTGTCTCAGCATGTTTGATTTCCAGACTCTCACAAAAAGGATCGAGGAAGCAGACCAGATGCTTATTCGGATATGACGGCTTCAGTATCTCCCTGCTTCTAATATAACTCTCTTCTGGGGGTGGGTATTCGAACTCCATTCACGGCTATCCACTTCATAGCTTTTACCATCTTGCAGTCTGATTTCTCTGAGATCATGGAGTGTTGCAAGATATATTTTCTCCAGGGCCAGTGTGTCACATGTGTGTCACATGTCTAATGCTAATGCTAGAGAAGAAAGGATGCACAGAAATTCATACTACCCTGATCCCAGCTTCTATTGCACTACTCTGTGGCAAAGAACTTTTTCTGTTACAATTTATTTTTTAAATAAAGAAAATATACCATCTTGCTTCCAAATCATTCCACTTACCTATCTCATGAGGAGTTCTTAACATAAAGATATTACAGTAGTTAGAATTGTCCAGAGGGTTTTCTTTTTTTTTTCTCCTTTGAAAAATGTGACAAGAGATATAGAAAATTTCCTGTCAAAATCTAGTGAAATAAATTTCTTTCTATAATGCCAGTGACCCTGCCTTTTCTCTTTCTCATTGACTTCATATATGTTTAGATAACTTCAGGGAGTTTTGACCAAAGGTTGAGAACTAAACAATTTTACAATGAGTTTATATATTTAATGGGGACTTTTCTGCTAGCCGTATTTGTATACCTAGGCTTAGTATTTGAAGCTAGTTAGCTTTAACTAACTTGTTTAAACAAATAAATAAATGAATAAAACCCCAGAAAAACAAACAAACAAACAAACAAAAACAAACAATCAAACAAACACAACAATAGAACAACAACAACAACAAAAAGACATTATTTTCCCTCTTCACTAGAAAGCAGAGCTTCATTTATGTAAGGACTAACTCAAACTAACCATGTTTGCTTTGCAATCACATCATTAAACTGCTCATCAAAAGCTGATACATTTGCTTACTTTGTAGGAGTAAGATTGGAAGCGTGTATCACATCTTCATTCCATCAACCTCCTAAACCGAGATCATCAACAAAAGAGTTTTGTGAATGTTTCTTTTTTTGGCATTCACTAACCTAATATATAGAGTTGGAAATCAGTTAGGGCAAGACACTGATCTTATGAAGAATTGATCTGCCAAATCTCTATAGAGCAGGAGAAATATCAGGAAAATTTAGACTGTTGAAAGTAATTTACTCAACTAAGACGATTTGAAAATTGTGAATGAAAAAGATCAATAGTAATATGCAGGAAAACAAAACAAACAAAAAAAACACTTCTGTTTACATGAGCACCATCTATCCAATGGTAGATTTTAAGTGAAATGAAATGGCATCAGTCCAAGCAAACTGCGAAAGGATTATAGCATTTCTCAAGATGCGAGTGCACTACTTTTCAGACAGATTGTTTTTTTTTTTTTTTTTTTCTCCCCTGAACTGCAAAGGCTCTGATTTTCTTTCTCTCAAGCAGGGCCTGTTTCAAAACAACTCCCTGTCAATGGAAAATCTTCACTAGCTTCAGATTGACAGGATACATTGAAGGACAGAGCTCTGTTGTCTGAGATGGTCTCTTTATTTTGAGATCGGGTCTCAAAACCAACCCAAGATTGGGCTGTCTGAAAACTGTACTCATCTGTACTCATCTGCAGCGTGAAATCCATCAGGAATTTCCTTGTGGTTTGTCTTAACTGCTGGGTGCTGTATGGGTGATGTGCCTGTCTCACATGAGACACTTGGTAGTGTTTCACCGCAGTACCTTTTTCCTTTATGGTGCTGTGTGAGGTGTCCATCAGTCATATTTCAGGGGTTGGGATTTGATGGAGAAATGTGAACACATGGCAAATCTGTTCCAGAGCATGTGTTTTATTGCTGTGCACAAAAGGAAAGAGATCTGTAAAGTGTCCATGCTGACATGTCATCTTTGGATTATTGTCACTTCCACCTTTATTCACCTCTTCACCACTGCAGTTGATCTCTTCCTGCAAATGTCAGGGATGTTCCTCAAACTTTTCTTTGCCGTGTTGGATTTCTTCTGGGAAACTTAGTAGGATTATGGCATCTATGTTTCTCCACTAAAAAAGTGGAGAAACATAGATGTTTATAAAAGTGGGTACATATCATTTTTCTGGGTGGTAGAAGGAATAGGAAAAAAAAAAATCAACAGCAAAATAAGGAACTGAGTCAAAACAAAATGAAAGATTTCCTATTCTTTTCTGGTCAAAATTTGGAGAAAAAAAAAAAAAAAAAAGAAAAAAAGAAAAAAAAAGAAATTATTATTATTGGGTTTTCTTTGTGTGTTGTTTCTTCTAATGTTCCTTTTAAAGATAGTTTAATGTACAGTTTTACAGTGTACAGTTTTAATGCTAACAGTTTAATGTACATTCTCTTTAACCTTATCTGAATTCTCAATGAAATACATTTAGGGACATGGTTTAGTGGTAGGCTTGGCAGTGCAAGGTTAATGGTTGTACTTGATGATCTTAGATATATTTTCCAACTTAAATGATTCTGTGATTCTCTGATATCTCAATTACAAATGTCAGAAGAAAATATTCTGGAGTTTTCCAAAAAGAAGAAGATTGGAAAAAGAATTTTTTTTTTTTTTAATTGTAATTTCTCTCCCTCCTCTCTCTATTTTTTTTTTTTTTAAGGGTAACCTGCTTTTTATTTTATTTATCTATTTATCAATTAATATAAGTAGTAGTATTATATATTTTTTCCTTATTCCATTGCCATTGAAGGCAGTGTTGAACTGGATCAAAGGAAAGAATTATCATAGATTTATAATATGTTTTCAAATCATATTTCCTCCCTCCCTTCCTAAAAATGGCTGAAACCCACAATTAAATGTAAAGCTTTTGTGAAGTAAAAGCTTATTTTAGTTGCTGATGAGGCAAAAAGTTCATCAGGATGTCAGGACGAACATGATGTCAGCAGCAGTTCTTGATAGAGTTGCAGAACAGCATTGCTATTTCTGGGTTTTCATTCAGAAATATGAATGATTGATTGCATTCTACATCGCTTTACATTTTCATAAATTATTGTAAAATTATATATTAAAAGAGTGAGATTTTTAAATGCAGAGCAAAAGGGAAAATGTGGCCTGTTTGGAAATTTAGATTCAGATGTTTCCAGATCTGAATTTTCCTGGGACAGTGCTGTTGCTGACTGTTTTAGTGAGTGACCTGTGTTCACCTCATTTGTTGCATCAGTCATCTCTGCATAGATCAACGCAGCTGTTTGTCTCATTATTACCTTGATGAGATTAATTATCTTTGATTATTTTAGTTCTCTAAAATGTGCATTCTGCCTGTATTGTATAACAGAGGAAGTTAGAATTGTTACCCTCTGAAAACAACCTTGTGGCCTATTAACAGATAATTTTATTCTAATTTTTATGGAATGATGAAGTAAATGAAGAAAAATTGTATTTTTGAGTAGAAGGGTTTATATATATATACATATATATATAAATGTATATACATATAATTATTATTTCTCATTTCAAAATTCTGTATGGAAATATTTTAAAAATAAAATCTAATCTTGCAAACCTCCTTATAAATTCCAAAGAGCTGAGAGAAAGGTTTCTGATTTCTGATTTTTCAGATTTCTGAACACCTTAGCTCCCCTTTTAGAAGTCTATTGTTTGTACCATGTCCATGACAGACATTGTGAAATGACAGGCATTGCTACTGTTCTACTATGGCACTGGGTTGCTTTTTCTGAAGCTGATGGATGGTATGAAATTCAGGGAGTATGCTGTTGTCCCAGGCATTGCCTCCCAAAGTCTGCATAAAACAAGCATCCACCATTCAACATTGCTTTTATATAGGTTACCTAGGTTGGTCTTACATAGGTTTACATAGGCTGCAGAGTGAAATTGCCTTCTTTGTTGCATTGAGGTGGACAATACCTGGAGAAACCATGCCAGAAAACATGCTGAACCTACAAGTTGTTATACAGCAAGAGATCTATCCCAAAGTCAACAAATCTCAAATGACTTGCAGATTCCCCTGCTAGGAAAGTTAGGAATTGCTTTCTCCTTCTCATCTATGGAAGGGCAAGAGAACTACTCTCTTCTTTGTTTCTTTTCCCAGAGAAACTTCACTGTTTATGTTTTCATTTTCCATTCACAAGGACTGTAGACAGTACAGTAAGTTAATGCTTCAGCTTTCCAGCTTCAACAGTCTTTGCCTTATGAAAATAAATGCAGATACCACAGACAGTGGACCCAGTCCTGCTCCTTTGGGTGTCTGTTTTTTTGTTTGTGTAGGTTTTCCAGTGGGAAATCTTCCCCATGACCTTCTGTACATAATTCCCCTGATGCTGGGTGATTTGAAGACACTTTGTGAAGCTCATCCAGAGCTTTCAACAGCTGAAGTGTATCACTTCTGGGGTGTAAGAAAAGAGCAAGGAACGCTATGCTGTGCATATACTGAAATGAACGCAATTCTTCAAATTGGAACTCAAGTCAAAACACCGTGCTGGTGCCTTAGCTGACTACAACTCTCTGTGAAAAGTTCCATCTAATGAATCACCAAAAAGTCTTTGTGATTCTGTCTTCTGTGTTGGTTTAAAACCACATTCCCAGAGCTTGCTTGCCAAAAAAAAAGGGCTCAGGTCTGTATCTGCATGGCTGCCAACAGACACCCTTGCAGACTCGTACTCAGCTCTGTTGATACATCTGCATTTGTACAACCTTGATAACAAATGTGTAAAGCACAAATTTCTCCATTTCTGACTAACGAAGACATAACAAGTAACCAAATTAATTCTGGTCATAACCCACCCTGAACCATGTGAGCACAGTTCCCACTGGCTTGCTGGAAGTTGACACTTTGGTCTTGGGAGCAGTAGTTTTCCTCTTGTGCAAGCACAGCATGATGAAACAGCTTGGGCATTCTTGGGTGCTCACTGACTGCTTTCCTACCGGGTACTTTATTGACTGTATTAACCAAAAGCATTTTAAGGAGATCTGCAGATAGATAAAAAAGTTACTGGAGGCTGAACTATGAAAGCTTCAAAATCAAGGTCATGACTGCACAGAAGCTTTGAGGGAAGAGAAGTACATAAACTGCTTGGGAAAGAACTGAATCCTACGTATTTAAATATTCACAGCACCTACAAGTTTTGCTGTTGCTCTGTGAAATACAGCTTTGTTTGCCAGTGAATCAAGCTTATAAAAATGGTAATTGTGAAGTGCAGTTGCTAACTGTATCAAGAGAAAAGGGATTTTACTTGTAATGGAGATTCTTTATAATGATAAATTATCTAGCTCCTGGCTACCATGTATGAGCTCTATTAACTGCCAATAAATTGTTCATCGTTAAATCTAGTTCACTCTTCTTAATTAGGCCAAGGATTTTTTTTTTCCCCCTTTAAATCTTCCCCTTACTTTAATATGGAAAGATACTTGAAATCCCAATGATCCTAACAAACAGCTGCACCAGACATAGCACTGCAGAGTCACTTAAGGACTGATGTTACACAACTGAAATCTGGAAAGATCCAAAAACCTATGTATGATACTAACTTGGGCTTGGAACACATATAATAAAATTGCACCACAGTGAAGCACTGAGCACATACCTATTTTTTTCAGCTTAAAAAAAGAAAAAAAAGAAAAGAAAAAAAGAAAAAAAAAAAAGACCTTGAAAGCCACCACCACTGCCACCAAAACAAAACAAAAAATCAACACCCCATAAGAATTTTGGTTCTAGAAAAGACACATACCATTACCTGGCTACTTGAAAAAAGATTAAAACATACGCTATACAGAAAAATAAGTAGGGAAAATATTGAGCCTTTGAGAAATTGGTGGTTAGGGAGCTCTGGGTAAGTACCATATCAGAATACATATATAAATACAGGGAAATTCATGGGAAGGTAATTCATAGATCTCCTTTCTGAAACCTTCTGCACAGACCACTCGGAGGAGTGAAATACACTTCACCCAAAGTACAGCACTAACTTTTAAAATTGTGATTGTTAGCTTGCATTTATCAATTCATCACTTCACAGTGAATGACAGCCTTTAGTCATAGCTTAGTCCAACTGATCTCCCTGGGGTTTCGCCAGCACAACTCTGCTGTTAGTGCTTCTAAACAGTGAAGTAAATAAACTGCCATCTAGACAAGGCAGTTAAGATTTGGAAGTATAGGCTCTCCATTGTTGGAAACCTGTATTTCAACTCTTTCTTTCATTGTCCATCTCCAGTAAGAAGGTAACTGCACATGCATTTGATGTATGCATTATCACTCACTTTGCATTGCTAACTGGCTCTCTGGATACCATTTAAGGTTCAGACTTAATCAGTCAGCAATTTTCATACTTCTCCAGCAAGATGTGAATCTTTTCTTCAGGGCAGACACAGCGCTGGACTTGAGCGACAGCAATTGCGACTGCAGGGAATCCCAGTTGTCAGAGCTAGAGTTGAGTCAAACTCATGTGACTTTTCCCATGGGATATAGTTAGCAAATCTTCCTGACAGAGGCTAGAGGCAAGAAGAGATCAGATGTGCTAGAGCTAAAATGTGTTTGTGTGCACTGAAAGATAGCTTCACTCTATCTGCTGAGCAATTAGGAGCAGTTTAGACAATTGTGCTATTGCATTGTGCACCTCCTGTAAGTGCCCTTTTCTGCAATTTAGCCTACTTCAGCACACTTCACATCAGTGGGAATTTCAGGGCATTGATCGTGTACAGTCCAGGGTGAGCAGAGGAAAAAAAAAATGACCAAAGATTTTAAATATTATTAAGAACATCAGTGCCATGGTAACAAAATTCTGGCATAGAGCAAACACTTATTTTGATCTGAATAGCTTTTGAAATTTTCTAAATGCTACATCAAAATGCTCATTTTTAACTGTTTGATTAGGTATCAGAATATTATTTCAACTTACACAATCATACATAAATCACAATAAAGAGAAAGCATAATTACTATTTTTTCCCCAGTTGGGAGGGGCATAAGGAGTGATGTATGAAGTTGGGGTGACCAAAAAGAATTATTTTTTCAACAAGTTCTCATTATTATCTAGTATTAGAGAGCTAAATTTTGGTTTAGTTTCATCTGGACCAGCAGATATTAAGAGAAGCTTATCTTCAGATATGAAAATCTTTATAGTTATATCCACTATACAATTTGCAACATGTTCACTCCCTTTGAACATTAGAGGTGTTATTCTTGCTTTTCACCTTCCTTACTCTCCCCAGAGCTCTTTCACACCTTTCAGCAAAGCATCCCAAACCTTGCTTTTAAGTGGCCAATTTAAGCCAGATAGCAGCAGAAGGCACACCTCTCCTCCTTCCCTTGCACAAGCCAGGTGCCCTCCGACTCTTATTGTTTCCCAGCAATGTTTTCTCTCAGCGGTTTAGAGCATTACATCACACTTAATAATCAATAGCTAGCCTTTTCACTTCAAAAACATTCTCAAGTATTTTAGATCAGATATGTTTGATGAAATATTAGGTACATTGGAAAAGTGGCTATGAATCAGAGAATAACTGGTTTGGATTTTAACTCACCCTTGGAGGATGAATGCAGATTCATTCCTTTCTCTAGGCTGCTTCATACGATATTAATTTTGCTAGATTCTCACTGCTTAATTTGTATTTCACTTTAACAATGCAAATGTCACTAATTTTCAGTGATCATTTAATAAGAGTTTAAATTCAGAATTAAATTTCATGATTTAAACAACATGCAAGTCAATATTATCCACTAAGTAAGGCAAAGCTAGCTGTGAATCAAAAGGAACGTACATGTCATGAGTTTTATCAGGTTTATGGATTCTCTTACCTTTGTCCAGGGTTTCAATAAATTGCAGTCCCATACATGTTACAAATTAAGAAAAAAATAAAAGGCTTGTATTTCCCCCACTTTTAATAACCAAGAAAACAGAAAAGCCTTGACTTAAAATCAGAATTTGGAGTCACCTTCAAACTTTCACTTTCTGGCAATCTCACGTGTAGCTGAACACTTGATCAAAGGAAACTATTTGGGGTTCAAATGTAAAACTTTTGCCAAATCAGGATCACAGAAATTAATATTTTAATATTAATTTAATAATAAGGATAATAAATAAGGATCACAGGATTAATATATTTTTGGAGTCTGATTTTTCAGTGCAGTAAACAACTTCAATTCCTGTCCAAGCCATAAAATCCTTAGGACACTCAGCTTGACTCAGGATACACTCAGCATCTTTCAGATTAGTTCCTTGAATTGTAACATAAATGTGTTTGTTTTGCTTCTGTTTCCTTTCTTACTTCAGCAATGATTTATTCTTCCAAAATATTTGTTATGATGCTTATAAATAATTGAAATTTCTACTTTTCAAGGATAAAATCATGTGAGAGGGACGAGAGTTTTAGATTTCCTGTTCATAAAGTATGTTCTCAGCCTTTCATCTTTTAATTTAAATGTATCTAAGTGATGTCTCACATCCTTTATGAATAATTAGTGCACAATATTAAGTGACAAAGAAATCATATCAAAAATATGCCTTGCTGTAATTAAATACTGCCACATTAAATAGATTCTGACTCTTTTTTTTTTTTTTCCCCACCACACAAAGCAGTTTTAAACAGAAACAGAAATCAAGGAGACTGTGGAACAGTGCAGCCTTTCTTACTTTCTGTTCTATGGTCCAGAGACCCAGAGAGGGGATCACGTGCAGGGTAACAGCAGCTCCAGCCCAACAAGTCATCTGCTGTTCAATCTTGCTAATTCCCAGTCTGTCTAGCCTTTTAGTCTGAACAGCAACACTGTTTCAAACCATTGGAATGGGGGAAATAACAAAAGGGAATATTCAATCTAAAAACTGGTGTACATCGAAGAAGTGTCTGTGAGTTCATCTGCGAAATCTGAGATAGAAATCTGAGATATCCTCACCACTGTGCCTGTTTTTTGTTGGGTGCTAGTGGTTCTAGTTTCTTGCTTTCCAGCAGAGCCGGAGACCCACAGCATGCTGTTTTCACCACAAAGTTTCTTTGGAACTGACATTTCTTGTCTAATGGCAGTGACAGGTTTCAGTGTTACTGAAACTCCAGGTTCATTCAGGACCAATGAATATCAGCACTGGAACAGAGACGGATGAAAAAGCAGCTGTGTATTTACACTGATATTTTGTAAGTCTGCTCTATCACCTCCACCTGTGGGGTAATAGTTGATGTTAAAACAGACTTGCAGAATAGAAGCCTTACATGTGCAATAAAGCAGGAAAAGTTGACTGTCATGGGCCTGAGACTGAGGTGGTAGAGACATGGGGCTTAGTCTTCCATGGAGTCAGATTGTTGGGAAAGTCAGACCAGAAAACATAAAAGAATGACCACTTCTGTTCCAAACAATGTGAAAAAACTAAGATACCTAGACATAAGTGGAGAGGAGGGGCATGTGGGAGGGGCAGAGGAGGAAGAAAAACAAAAACAAAACAAAACAAAAATGGCACAAGAAAGTTAATCTCTAACTTTGGAGTTTATTTTTCACACCAGATATGTCTAGACCTGTGTTGTGTCCTGCCCATAACGTAATCCCAGCAAACCTGGAAACTAGTGATAGGTCTGCATAGAGTCATGAACAAGAGCCATGAACGTCAGACAGCAGCTGCCTGTTTCCTACGATCTATATGCAAAAAATAGAAGAGAGGAAATGGGAAATACAGAAGAAAACCAAAAAGATGATGGGCCTGCATTGTACCTGGGGCACTGCCTCCCCTCTCCAACTCTTTACATCCTCCACTGAATGAACTGTGAAAAGACCTGGAGCTATTATAGAGCTACAAAGAAATGAGGAACTGGTACCAGATGGGACCTCTTGTCTCCATCTCTCTCCAGCCCAAACAATCTGCTGCAGAATTTAGAAAAGAAGGGTGGAGAATCTAATAGTGTCTCAGAGTCGAAAAGATGGCTCTGGCTCGAGCACTGCCAGCCTGTTCTGGAGGAGGATTATTATTATTCTGTGTGCCAAAGGATATGGCTATTTTTCTCTCTTACTTGCTCTTTGCAACAAACATTCGGCTACTATTAGCCAGCTGGCAACTATAAATGAAACATCACGTACCACTTAGTACAGAGAGTGCCATCCACGGCTTGCCAGTCGTGCAGTGGTCCGGCTGCCAGTGCACATCGCTGCGTGTGCCGCACATCCACGCCTTCATGGCAGAGCACGCATGAGAGCTGCGGGGTTTCTTGTAGGGAGGGAGGGAGGCAGTCCATGGAGCGGTTACAAGACATCTAACGGGAGAGTCAGGCCAAGATCTGTCTCGTAAAAGGTGGTGGACTGGCTATATGCTCCAAAAAAATTCATCCCACATCACTTGTTTATGGCAAAACCCCTGCTTAGTGGTTATGTGGAATAAAAGGCAGAAAATGCTGAAACTGCATGTGGAGGGAGCAACATTTATACCTGACAGGGTGCAAATGAGTAACAGACCAGGATGCATGTTCTGCTCACAGTTGGGTCCATGCATGTCCTGTGCGTGATATTGCCTGGGTGTAACAGAGCAGGAGCTGGCCTTCTCCTGCTCTGCCACTCACTGTTCTCACTGCCTCCTTTTTGTTCAATTTATTTTTTTGTCTCATATTTTATAAATATTTATCTTTTGCACTGGTCATGTCAAAGATCAATCAAACTTTTTTTTTTTTTTTTTTTTTTTTTTTTTTTTTTTTTTTTATATATATATATCTAACTCTTCCTTCTTACTTCCCAAATCATTTTTAGGCATAGAGTATGAAACCTTTATTTCATTGGCAGGCAATATCCCAATGACCTATATTTAGTTGTATGGTAGCCTAGCAAGCTGATTATTCCAATACTTATAATTGCCTGCTATCAGAGTTAACATTCAAGACTTGAATATTTGCTGTTGGAACAAACAATGCCATGTGGTATCATAAAATTGTTCCCAAAGATTTTACAGCAAAACTAAGTAGCTATTTACTTTAAATATGCCAATTAAGCGTTACTAATGTACAGTACATTTCTAGGCTAAGGATGATTGATAGTAGCATGCAGTGAAATGTTCTAAAACTGCAGTTGGAAAATGTAAATGTACAAAATGAAAAAAAAAAAAAAATCCTCACCGACTGACAGCACTATTTACATGTTTCAAAACAACACTTACAAATTGTTCTTTTATTGTTCTCTAAAGCTCTATTGCTTTTCTGCTCTGTACTTCAACTGTGTGGTAGCCAATGCAGTCTTATCAGAATTTTTGAAGGCTACAATCTCTTTTAGTACACAGTTCAAAAAGATCTTATTCTAGCTACCTTTACTTAATGGAAAAAAATATTGATTTGAGTACAAAGTGATGGAGAATGGGGTCTTGACAGAAAACAAGAATTTGATTGTGCAAAAACTGTCAGTTTCCTTTTTTCTCCCCTTCTTTCTTTTGTATAGGAGTAAAGAAAATAATTTCAATGGAAAGAGAATGAATGAAGACTCTTTACAGCTCCACAAAAGCCCAACAGACCCAAAAAGCCATCATAAGGACTGAATTTGTCAGATTCAATACATCTATATCCTTTTGAGGTTCAAAATTGAAAGATTTGTGTTATTACAACTTAATTTTGGAGGAAGGGGGGGAAATGATCTGGCTGGATTGAGCCTCAGTACAGTGACTACTGGAATAATAAAAGCCACCAAAAGGATATATTCCATGGCCTGGTTATGGTATTGCAACCATTTCAGGTTGAAAGGGTGCTCTGCCTTAAGATGAAGCTTATGCATTTGATCAAAATCACTATCTCTTGTTCACTTTCCTTTAATCTAGCAGAAATCTAGCATATGCATTGTTTACAAAGAAGCACAGTTATTCTTCTCCAAGTTGGAACAGTCTGCAAATACCAAGGTTTCTGACTATATTGCAGTTGTGAAGAGGTATAATAGTACTCTATAATAGTACTCTTTTTTTTTTTTTCCCTCAGAAAAAGAATAATCAAAAAGATGCTGACCATTTCTACTGGAGATTTATCTTAAAAGCAAATAACCAATTGCCTACCTCCTGCTATATTAGGTAGATGATTGAAAAAATCAGTTATTATAATTTGCTTTGCTGCTGTTGGGATGTGATCCCACATATGTGCTTGATGCCCTCCATTTTTATAGGCTCTTGAGGCTGGATGGAAATTGAGGGGTGCATTTCTGCTGATTTTAATGAGCTTTGGATCACGTTGCAAAAAAAAATAAATATATAAAATCCAAAAATACAATACAAAATACAAAAAGTGAATCTCCTATCAGCAAAGAATTCACTTAGCTGGGTGCCCATTTTTGCCCGATGTGTTTATACTGAGTAATTTGACAGCAGTGGAATATGTGCAGTTGAGCCATGCACTGTCATTTCATACTAACAACACTCACTGGCTTTGTGAGACAGTGTTAATAAGCACATTTCAGTTTCAAAGGCATCACCTGCATTATTCTTTTGGATTCCAACAGGTACAGCAAATATAGACACTTGTTTGTGATGGAAAGGTCTTGACTCAATAAATCGTTAATGAAAAAGTAACTTTTGAAGAAAGGCCTTTTGGGCCTTCTCTTGAGAATCAAAGTACAGTAGCCACATTTCTAGAAAAAAAATATGTTTTGAACTCAGTGGGTAGCCTTCAAGACTTGTATCTGTCTTTTACACATTTAAGATTTTCTTTGTTATTTTTAAGAACATAAACATTTCTTATGTTCTCTGATACTAGAGTCTATAGTACATGTCATCTTTCATGGCAGTTAAAACAGAAAGTTGCTCCAATACTTTCTCTCTGGATAATATATATATTTTTTTCCATCAGTGTTTAAAGTTCTGGGGAAGGAAGAGATTTTTCTAGCTGAAAGCATCATGGTCATGAAACCTGTCATTTATGAAAAGTGGTCTTCGTATCAGCCTGATCCATTAGCAGCTGATGGCAGCAGCATCAGCTCCAAACTGTCAAACAGCCTACCAGCAAGGATTATTTCCAGTGCCAATGAAGTACCAGCAAAGTTTAACCTTCAGAGAACATTGGGCCAGAGCTTAACATTTATTAAACAGGTTGCAATTTCAGGAATAACATGTTAGTCATTATAGTGGAGAGTGCAAATGGCTGTGCAAAAGACCTGAACCTTCTGGTCTGAAATATCTGTGATCCATTGCTGCTGGCAGCCTGGCACACGTGACATGCACAGATCCCTCTCTCTTCAATTTCCTTTTCTCTACCATGTCAGATTATATGTCACTTTATTATAAGTATGTTGCTGTTATAAAACCCTGAGTTAAAAATTTCTCCTGATGTAAGAGCACAGAAACAGAAACTCAGATAGTGAGCTGATATTGAGGTGGATGTGTTCTGGAGGATGAGGACTCTCTCCTGAACCTCTCTCTAACTCTAAGAGTTCTCCACCCAACCTTCCTTGAAAAGGTTGTGCTGGCTTGGCTGTTTCAGTGGCTCTTCTCCAAATCAGCTCCTAACGATGTAATTAAAACAAACAAACAAACAAACAAAAAAAAAAAACATCAAACCAAACAAAACAAACAAGCAAACAAACAAACAAACAGAACCCAACAACTAAACAAATAAAACCCCAAAGAAGCAACTTTTGTTTAATTATTTTTTCAAGTGTCTTCAGAGAGCCTGTTAGAACAAGTGAACATGAGTAACTGAATCATCTCTACTGAGGTAACTAAAATTATATTTTACTAGAGCATAACCTTGGCTGGAAAAGGGAATGGAGAAAATGCTCAGTCTCTGAGACTAGACTTGCTGCCAAAAGGCATCACACAGTAGAAGAAATGCCTTTTATTTATTCAACTGTTACATGATTTCATATCTTTTGGAATCAAGGGTGTGTCTTAAGACACAAATTTTTGATTTTCTGTCATTTTTCTCTGCTCAAACACTTATTTCATAGAAAAACAGAGATGTCATCTGCCTCTTTGCCACTTTTTTCTTTAGAAGAGTCCTCAAAATTCTACACCAGGTACAACCAACAGCTCAATAATTATAAGGAACTAAAATGATATTAAGGACCCATTTGGGGGGAGCTGAGTTCATGGCACTTTCTTAGACAAGGAATTGCTCACCTTTAATTGCCTCAAGTTGGGCATCTGAAAACTGAAGCCCTTGAGATGATTAGTAACTGCAGAAAAATTTGGCTCTGGTTCATACATATGCTAGCAGAGAGCAAACATCATGCAGAGGTACTATACCAAAGAGCATGTGTTTTCAAATATCCACCCATATGGGATATCTTTCAGCCTATCTGGAAGGGTTTTAATTGCTGTCAATGACTTAGTTGAATTCTGGAGTGTGTATGGAGGGTAACTTAAAAGAGAAGAAGAATGAGGTAGGGACTTGACATCACATGCCAAGATTGCATTCCCCATTAATGTTGCTACAAGGAGAGGAATTTGTCTTGTTGGCCAAAAGGTGGCGGGTACTAGACAAAATAATTCTATATTTGGAAATTTCTGGAGAACAGGGTGATTGACAATTAGGAAAGAGGGAAAACAAAACAAAACAAAACAAAAAACACAACATTGTCTTGGCTCTGTATTTCAGATCTTTTGCTTGGGTCACACAGTTCATAGTTCAAAAAGTTGGCTTTTAAGAACTCTGTGTTCAGTTTTCAGCCTTGGAAAATGAAAAGGAATACTTCAATGATATGTAGTCAATGCACTAGGAATCCTGGAAATATTAGTAAGTAGCGCAAAGGCCTAAATCTTGGTCTATTTTTCCTAACACTATGGGAAACCTCTGATAGTCCAAATACCAAAATTCTTGAACATCTATTCTATTGTTATTCAAACATATTTAATAAAAATCTGTTGTTTTTATAAGACCTATAAAAACCATGGCTGGTGAAGTCTGTGTTTTTGCAGTGATATCCAATTTTTGAATGCTAATCTCACAGTTTCAGTAACATAGTCACAGATTCTGAAATGAAAATACTGGGGGTTTGGTGTACTAAGATAGCTTCTCTTGGCAAACAGAAGCAGTTAAACAAAGGTGGCCATGTTAACTTTAGATCCATTTGCAAGAAGGAGGAAAAAAAAATCAACAACAAACAAACGAGAACAAAGCCAGTGTTCTTCAGGTTGAAATGAACTGACTGACAAAAATAATCACATTAGTCAGTAGTTACCAAATTCAGCAGTCACAGTAGGGGCCTGAAATACTAAATAACCCTGTGAAGAAAAGATCACTACCTTTCCTACAGACAGACAGTTTAATGAAAAGGCAAGAGCTTGCCCCCAAAACATTATCCATATGGTTTTGCTGTTTACCTCCAGTCTTCTTAGAGAGACAGTGACTATGGTGAATTGTGACACTCAAAACCTTTGCTGACTAAAACCCTGAAGTCAACTTCTCTTTATGGAAGTGAGCCAACTCCTTTCATGGAAGTTTAGGCAAGGAGAATGAAGTTCATCCTTTCTGCTGTGCTAGAGAGGTTAAATTCATGAATGAAATGCTGTAGCTATGGATCTGAAAACAGAACAGGCTTGAAACAACAGGAATAAATTCTGAGAGGTTAGGAATGATTTAACACAAAAGCAGCTGTTTGTCATACAACAGAGCTTCATCTTGCTATAGGTGAATGATATCATCATTTGCTTTAACAAAACAAATGTGCAACCATATGGACAAAATGTGAGCGAACCTTTTCCACGTGAGGAAGCAGTTCAGTCTTATACACATTTTCTGGAATGAACTTTGTGAACTTTTGCTTAGAAACAAAGTTTTAATTCATTTCTGCCTGAAATATCAATTATTTCAGACATTATAGTCATAATATTTGTTACTTTTAGCATCATCCCAATAGTAGTTTACAAATGTGCAGTCATGGTTTAGATTGTCAAAGATGAGCTCATATGTTCACAGTGGATGATTTTTACTTGAAGAAATATGATTGTGGCCTCAATTATCAGGCAGAAAATGTCATGGTACTTTGACAAGGGAAAATAGTCACTCCACTGTTTCTTTTCATGTGGAAAGTTAGGTTTCTTTATCCACATACTCTCTAATTCCTACATATCAGTGAATGAAGAGTAAACATGTTACCACTGCTACCCAGCATGTTTGTAAAAGTGCTCAAAATCGGATGTGCTATTGGGAACTTATTCATTTAAATGCTCCTGCTTGGAAGGAAGTGTAATTTAAAAAAATAAAATAAAATAAAATCAGAAATACATTATAGCTTGTTACACTATAACAGTCATAGAAATATATGTATCCATTCAGGAACAGCAATTATAAAGTTTGTACATCAGAGCTCGGCCTGCTGCAAGTTCTGAATGGACAGCAGTGAGCATTAATGGAGAAGACATATGATGGCTTTTTGCAGGAATGAGATCACAAGTTCAAGATCAGATACTTTGGCAAAACTATAATGTCTCATACCCAATAGGCTTTGCTGATGACTACAGGTGACTTTCCAAGGAGTAGATCTGTCTGGTTAAGACTGAGAGATGAGACACCTAATAAATATCTGTAGCAATAACACCACTAAGCATCAGTTCCCATGTTCAGACCTTTCTTAAAATGATTTTTATTCCTCACTGTTTGTGCAGATAGAAAACTGCAGGTAAAAAATAAATAAATAAATAAAATGTTATGGTTCTTCAAGGAGGAAGGGTGTATGGTTGAAGCCAAAAGATTCAAAAGGCAAAAGTGTTTTACTGAATTTTGAATTCTTATTTCCTTTGAATACAGGATATGTTGACCATATGTGCCTTAGGTCCTACCTGAAACTCTTCTCATCCATATATCATCAGTTTTAACACAGGATATAGCATGACTGGCAGACAATCTGGAATCAATCTGTTTATCTTTAAAATGCTGCTGAAAAGTTTTAGAAGTTGCAAGGTCCTGAACTGGAAAGAAAATCTTGGAAGTAACAACAAAGAAGTATTGGAAAGACAGACAATAACTTCAGAGTCTTCTATCTGGATCCTGTTGTGCAAGAGTATATATGCCATCTCTCAGAAACCATTTCAGTGGAATAAAGTCTTCCTCATTTATTAATACAACCAGGCATCAACCAGGCAGTTTTTAATTAGCATTGTAATTTTCAAGAAGTGAAAGATGGTTGCTTTATAGACTTCATATGCAGCTCAGAAGGGGCTCCAAACACAGCTGCATTTGTTTATAATATACTGCTATTTTTTAAGAGGATGCATCTGAGATACTGTATGCACTTGAAGACCTTGTGCTGCATCGCTAGAAAATTTATCAAAAGCCATGAAATCAGTGTATTGCAGTTTTTCTCTCTCATGCTTTTCTAGGCATTAGAAATCATAGGCTGTAGATGGTTTGCAAATAAACACTGTTGAAGAAAGCTTCCACATGTATATTAATAATAATAATAAAAAATCCACAAATAGATGGCTGGTTATAGAGGGGCAAGTATAGGGCAAATCTTCTGTGTTATGTTTGTTCTGCATTTCGGCCATATCTGTAATATTTTGTATTCTTTTATCTCTGATACTCAAGGATCACACAAATGCTTTACAAACATAAGTGGGTTAAGTCTTAAAATATTTCTGAAAACAAGATTCATACATGCCTGACATCTATTCCTACAGTCTGTAAGTTTCTTACCATTCATATTATCATACTTTTTTCCTGAATCAAATGCAATCATCTTAGCAGGGTTCTTACTGGACCTTTCTGCTCTCAGACAGTGGTTTCTACTTGGAATTATGTATGTTCTTCATATTTGTCAATTCAGTGAATGTAACTCAAAGTTTACTAAAAGAAAAAAATCTTGCTGCTTGTTCTGAACAAGGGCAGAACTGTAGATTAGTTTCACAAATAAATAAATAAATAAATAAATATATGTATAATTATTTTTATTTACAAGGGATATAATCTGATTTCAGGAGCTGCAGAGTGCCTATTGATGTCTAGCGGAGAGACAGCATAACCGAGAGTTAAGTTTGCCAATATATCCCTGATTCATGAACTGCTCCTTTATTGCTCATAGATACTGTACCTTTTAAAAGATGAACACACACACACACACACACACACACAAAAAGAACCCATTTTTAATGCCTTCTTGGAGGCTTCTACAAATATATTTTCAAAAATTTGTTTTCTCCACTAAGTTCATTTTTTAGGGACATTTAAACCTTTCCTGCTATGATTTGTAAAGGTTGATAGGCTCAAAATTATTAAAAACCACTTTGCCAAGGCATACTAACAAACAAGGCTGTCGTAAGTTGCCGAGTCCCCCCTGTTGTTTTATGTCTGTGCTATGTTGAGTGTTTTATCAAAGAAAGGAATAAGAAATGGTTTCAGATTTGGCTCATAGCACATAATTGTCCACAATTATTCAAAGTGTATTAAAGGACATGTATTACTCAGGTTGGTAGAGCTTGATGGTGAACCCGGGGAAGGTTTCCAGGCTGATTTCCATAAATACCATAACTTCTCCACACTCACCATAGGCTTGGCACTCAAGGTCTGACATCCAAGCTCTTGCTGAGGCTAACAAGATACAGCCAGCATTTCTGGCTGGAGCTCCTGGCTGGCTCTTACATACTTGCTCTGCACATGTGGCTCAGTCCTGTGAAGTACTGATGGTTTTCTTCTCCCTGAGAAGTCAGTGGAAATATCCTTGTGCCTAGCAGTTTTGAGGATCAAGCCCACAAAAAATGCTATTGTTTGGAGACTAAGTTGTGGTAAGCCCCGCTTTTGTACCATAAGTTCATTACTATATATGTTCACATTTCCCCACAGTTCCTGCTGAAGCATACTTTGAACAGCAAGCCCCCATGTTTTATTTGTTCAATCTGGTGCTAGTTTAGAGACATTTTGTTTTGTTTAGGTTTTGTTCTTCCCCACGGGGTATGGCCTTACTTTCACTAGAAAGGAAAGTAAGAATGGTTCCAGGATGCCGTGCGTCAAAAATCAGCCACATGAACTTAGGCTCTGTGTCTAAAGCATCTGTCCCTCAACAAGGGGAGTAAAATTCTTAGATAAAGAAACTTTTTTCCTATTTTTGAGCAATGTTCCTAGTTTTTCATTGCTGTTAGTGTCATGTTCTTAACCTACCTGCTGTCCACTAGCAGAAGACTTTGGTGTAGCTCCTGTTTCAGCGAGGTAATTGAGTAAAAGCCTTCCCTAACTGCATATCACAATTCCCAGTGCAGTCAGAAGGGCTGTTTTGTTTTGTTTTGTCTCTCTCTCTTTTTATTTTCTTTAATTGTAGTTGTTTTGTTTCATTGTTGCTTTGTTTTATTTTGTTAAATTGCTTGCTGAATCCTGGTTCAAAACCAACCTGACAGAGGGAATAGTTTTTATTTATTTATTTATCCTGTTTGACTTGAAGGACAAGGAAGAAAATTTCATATGTTATAAAAAAAAAAAAAAAAAAAAAAAAAAAAAAAAAAAAAACAGAAAGAAAAAAAAATTATCAGAGCAAGAAGCCAAAGTTAACTTTTTCTTCAAAAAGCAAATTTACAGAAACATCCATGGAAGGTTATAAAACCTACACTGTTTGCCTGAGAGACTTTTCTAATCACTTAGGTAAACATAGGAGGTAGACTGGGTAAATACATATCTAGGATAGGCTAAATATTGAGGTATTTTAAAGGAATATTTATTGAGTTAAATATATTTATGTATACACATACATACATATTGGTACCTGAAGAATATGTGTTTTGCTATACTACTTCAGAGCCATAACACCTCTTGGCTGTACATATTTGGTGTTTGGAGGAATCTAATTTGAAAATCAATATTGAGAAAACCATAACAAAATATCTATAAAATTACAGAGCTTTAGTGCATTAATTGTAAACTTTTCTCAGTTCAGTGAGACCTATGACTTCATAACTTTGATGAAATCTCAAAAAATTAGATACTGTTGTTCATCTGGTTGATGCCTATAGAAATAATATTGTGCTATTTAAATATCTAAGTTCCTTTACATAATCATTGTTTTAAAATCTGAAGGATAGACAAATATTTAGTATTTTTCTTTTTCTTGGCTAATAAAATTTAGGAAACTTAAATCATTTGTAACTTCTAAAATCTTTGCACAGAATGTCTGAAAGTTTTTCATTTAGAAGACAACTAACATAATTTGAAAAAAAGTGAAATTAAATCTGTAGATGCTTTTTAAAAAATATCTCTGTTAAGGACATTGAGAACCTTTAATGTAGTGTTATCCTGCTTAAAACACCCTTGTTGGAGACAAACCTCAGGGAACTTTGCAGGAAGATATTTTGAGGTATGAACTATAGAAATGAGCAATTAATGAAATAAATACAAAATAAACATTCTGAAAGTTGCTGCTAATGGGAAAGATTCTGTTTTACACTAAAGATCAAAATCAAATAGACATATAAAAATGGGAGATACAAGAATATAAATACTAAGTCGTCACTATTAAAAAAAAATTACAAAGTTTTGGGTTTCTGCACTGAGAGCAGTCCTCTTAAATCAAGTTGTTATTGAGAGCAGTTTTCACTTAGATATAATGAATTAAAATTAGAAAAATTGGCCCAGCTGCCATGTAATATAATTGCATATACCATGAGCATGACCACTGAGACTAGTGAGAAAACAGATATCAAATCTTCTTAGCTGTTTAAAAGTAGACAGCCACTAATACTTTTTAATCGCAATTTGTTATTGCTTTCATCCCAGACATATTTTACTTTGTGGCCAGGCTCCCTGTTTCCACGTAAGCTTCCTCTGGGAGCACAATCTGCTGACTCCACCTCTACAGACAGGAATGCCACAACATAAATTAAGTCAAAAAAAAAAAAAGAAAAAAAAAAAAGAGAGAGAAAGTTGTTTTGGGTGGGGGGTGACTTGACAGATAAAAAGCCACTGTGCAGCTGCCTCATGTAAAGCTGTCCAGCAGAGCACTGATAATATTTATCACAGGGGCACACATATGAATAATCAGCCTGTGGTAAAACGTGTAAAAGTGACGTATCTAAAAGGATGTTACAGCTTGACGATGAAATGGTGGCAAAATGAGCTTGCTATGCCTGCTGGTGTGTGCCACCTTCTCCTGTGGTCTTCTCGGGGTTGCAGAAAAGATTTCTGAGCTGAACAGGAAAAATAAATAAATTAATTAAAAAAAAAAAAAAAGAGAGAGAGACAGAGAAAGAAAGAGAAAGAGAGAAGAAAGAGAGAAAGAAACAGTTGGAGTATGTCTGACTCAACTGAAATCCCAAACATCGTTAGAATTTCACCCAAATGACTCACTGTAATAGGTCATCAGGCTTAAGGTGTTTTAATGAATTCAGAAAAGCTCTTGAATAAGCAAAATGGAGTGTAGCTTCTTTTGCTAAATAGAATTGTAGGTATACATTTTCTCTTTCCATTTCCACATTTCCAGTCACTCTCGTGTTGCTTGCTGCTCAAAAGGGTAAATACAACACATGGATACCTTGCTCAGTCTGTTTTTTTTTTTTTTTTTTTTTTTTTTAAATCAGTTCTCCTGAGGTCTGGAAGAGGTAATAACAAAAAAAAAAAATAAATAATAAAATAATCATAATAATAAAGTGAAGCATCCTCTCATTTAAAGAAAGATCTGGATTAAAGGAACCATTGGGAGGAATGGAAAACTGCAGAGTGAAACAATAGCATGAGAGTGTTTGTGAGAGATGGGACATGGATTAAGAGTGATCAGTGAGTCACACTGGTTTTGCTCATACGTATGTGACACTCCTGAAAGTCTGCTGATTCACTCTGGGAAGGACAGGTTCTCCTTTCTCTGCTGCTGACATTTACAAGCAGCGTAAATGAAAATGGTAGTATTTTACACCTGTGCTGCACATGTGTAAACGGCTGCAGGAAGACCACAACAGCTGCAAATCAGGTCCAGAGGGTTGAAATGAGAAAAAGCAGAAAATTCATAAAAGAGCACAAACTAAAGACTATTGCCAACATGGACAAAGAAGAGAGGAGAGAAATAGAGAGGAAAAGGTCAAAGGTAGCAAGAGAGAGATAGGCAGAAACTGGAACCAGGTTCACAACAAAGAAGAGGACAGGGGAAGAGAAAAAAAAAAATCAGAGGGAAACCATTCAAACATACTGGAAGGAACCTCCACAAATAAAGAACAGGACTATCAGCGTGCAAAAGGGAAATATTTTCCTTCCATTCATGGTTGAGCAAAAATGAAAAACTGCACCAACCATGCTATTGCAAAGGAATTAAATGCAAGAAAAAAATAATAAATAACTGCTCAGGTGTATTAAGAGAAGCTTCACGAAGCTTCATCACCCTTCAAGAACCAACGTCACCTCTCAAGAAAGGTGCCCTGGGACCTGCTCTTGGGCTTTGCCTGCCATTGGGTGCAGTTGTCAGCATACTTCCCACAGGACACAAAAAAAGCTCTGTGCACTGCCAGCACCCAGCACATTTCCAGGGCGGCTTTTCCCCTTTGAGCCTCCCCAGTTTGTGTTTTGTATTCTCTATGCCATGAGAGAAAGGTATGGAAGCACTGACTGACCATGCAGGCCAATGTTGTGTGGCTCCTTCCACTTCCCACATGTGAGAGGGAAGGAGCTTGCTGCTCTCGAGAGCACCATGGTATCATCCATCCTCAGGGAAGCCAGCCAGGGCAGGCTCTGTGGGGACAAGCTCTTTGCAAGGCTATAAATACAATTTAAAGAGAGAAAGAGGTAGAAGGATAAGTTTTCCTCCAGTTTCCGTTGCTATGGCATAGGAGATATTAGCAGTGCAACAGTTCACTGGTAATAGCACTTAAAATAATACAAAACAAAACTTTTTATTGTTTTTCAATATCTGTGCAGAAAAACGGAACATAAAATGGGATTGGAAGACCGTACTATAAATTTTCCAATGTCTATAAAACAGGTAGTTGATCAAACAATGTGCAAAGAATAATACCCATAACTGTAATTGTTGTATTTTACTGCCCACTTGGCTATCACTAAGGGCATAAATATCTGGGGGAAAAATAAATAAATAAATAAAAAATAGCAGGTGCAATACAAAAGTTTGTCAGAAAAAAGGTATGATAGATAGCTGCATTAGTCACACATAGCTAAGATGTAATTGACTTCTACAAGTTATCTTTACTCATTCATACTATGTATTCTGCATAGGCCTCATATATTTTATATCCTTTCTCCAATCTCAGGTGAGACAAGAGAATCACAGAGTCAGGGAGGACGAGACACACAAAAAAAAATAAATAGAAGTGTTCTTCTTTAGCAAGGATTTCTACCTTGGAAACACCATCCTAAAGTTCTACTCAAAGAAACTCCAACAAAATAAATCAAATAGAGGTGGAAATAAAATAGTAAAAAATAATAAAAATAAGTCTGCTGCTCCAGGTCCCCAAAAATATACATATAAGGACACCTTATTTCCCTTCCCTGATGATCTAAAATACTTTCTTTAACTATGCAAACTGGGAATAAATCAGATTTTAATAGTGGTAGTTTTTCAGTATCATTTGATGATTATTTTCAGCTTTGGGAAAGAATAGTGGACACTCTAATAGGGGAAAAAGAGCTGTTTATGACTTTTGCATTCAGTTAAAAATGCTGTCTGTCTGAAGTTGTTCTATGAGCAGGAATAGTAGAAATTACTGTGACAAAGCCAGGTGGTCAAATTGGCACAATAATCCCCAAAATTCTGATGTATTTTTTATTATGATTCTGCCACTTATCAGACAAATATTATCACATTTTACATGAAACTTTAATACTGATTTTGAGAATCGGTACATAGTTTACTTCATTTGTCACAATAAAATTGAGCTTTTTGGTGATTTTACACTGCCTAATTATACTATCATCTTATCTATAAAAGGTAGAATTTTATTCTGCATGGTGTTAAAAGTGCACACAGGAAAGTGATTGTTGATTTCATTCCACTAATGCCAATTTTTATCAAAATCTAATTCCAACTGACACCTTTTCCTTCCCCATTTTGCCACTGTCACACTTCTGTCCCACCTTGACTAGGTGAAGAAAAGAGAGCACAGGTCAACAGTCTTACTGTCACTTTTAAGTGCAAGCACCAAGAAAATCTTAAACACAGTACCCTTAAGAAAAATGGCAGTGGAGGCTGTGAAACAGAGCTGGACATACCTTGATGTGTGTATGGATGTACTCCCATTTCTGGACAAAGGGGTGAACCTCCTGCTTGTGACCTCAAGAGGGGTGAGAGCTCAGCCACTTGACTTGTCCCTGGAAAAGGAATTCCTTGGCCATCAGGTCTTGGACTAGCAGTCCTACCCTAATTGAATGTTTAGGTCATTTAGATGCTTCAGGAAACAGTAAAAACTTTTGTCTGGAAGTCAGTTCAGTTTCCAGACTTCCCTACTCCTACTGAAAGAGTCTGCAGAACCCTCTAATGGCTGGGAACTCTCTTCTGATTACAAGCATACACTTACTTGCTCATTACAGTTTATGTGCATTGTGCTGAACTTTGCTATAAGTTGTTCTTTACTGGTAATGTATTTATAGGGTACCGTCATAACTCTCCTGTGCCCTGTGTTGCAGAGTCAGACCCACTTCTTTCCCCTTCAAGAGGGAGGCTCTGTTTCCCTGTCCAAGTGCCAGACCCAAGGAACCTTTAATCTGTGTGGCTGTGCATGGTAGCCCAAATGCAATTTCATCAGTGCTTTGTATGACTTCTCTGTTTCTACAGAAATGCATCACTCTAGCAATTTATACGGCCACAGTATTACTAACTCATAATCATGTTGTGTGCAATTAGTATACCGGTCTTTCTCCTGCTGCATTGTTTCCAATTGATGAACTCCAGCTGATAGCACAAATTCCTGTTATTAGCCCCCAAGATCATATTGTTGCATTTTGTACTATTAAATTTCATCAGCCTTCAAGGTCATCCGATTCTTTCTTTGTACACTGCAAAAGTACCAGCTTACTGCAGTTCTTCCTGTTAAAACATGAAAGATGGTGTTGTATTAGTTTGCTTCTCCACAACAGGTTAAAAACTGAGCCTTATGCTCAAACCAACTGCCTACCTCATGGCTGGCAATATTCTGCCTCCGTCCACAGAATGCTTCTGAGAACTGAACTACATTGTTTTCACCAAGGAAACCCTTCTCTTTTGCAGTTTTTGATAGTTTGAGAACAAAAGGCATCAGAGTGACTAGTAAATGGAGGACAATCATTTTCAGGTGTGAAGCTATCCTGGGGATTTTTTTAAGCCTCCCACCTTCCTACATGGATGTCAGTATCATGCAATCCAGATGTTGCTGGCTTCTGTTCAATGCATCTCTGTCTGAAATGGAAGGTGTTAAATTGAAGTCAGGCTGAAAAGACAGGTGAACAGGATGCTCCAAACACAGAGAACATGAGGACCAGAGACAGACCCAGCAGTAGTACCAAGCTCCTGTGTTAACAGTGGTCACGCTTTTGTCCCCGAAGTTAACTCCTTCCCACCTCCTTTATGTAGGTGCTAAGGGACATATCCTCACCTGGGTGAAGTCATGGATGCACTCATTTTAATGAATCTGGAGACCAGCACAAATGCTCCAGCTGCTTCTTCACATCATATTAGCTCTGGAGTGAGCCTGAAGGTAGACTGTGTTTTAGTTTTTTTCTCATGATTTTATCATGGTGGTGAGTTAAGGCTGACTTCCTTGATTTTGTATTTGTCATCTTGTAAGGTATTTGACTTTCTCTTTAGAACGATGAGGCTGTATTTACTGCATCTGTAATTTTTGCTTTGTGGATAACTATCATAGCAGCAGTTTTTCTTTTAAAACACAAATACAAATACAAAACACAAATACACATTTTTAAAAAACAAATACACATTTTACCTCTCAACTTTAAAACTATTCCTTGGGCCCATTTGACTGAAACACCACAAACCCCACTCCTTGTTATGAATGCATATTTATATGTACTTTTTTAATTTTTTTTTTTTTTTTCTGGCATGGAGAATGGGAGAAAGAAGAAGATTTGAACAAATTTTGAAAAGTTATTGTTCTGAAAATGTATTGTCTAACCTTAAATAAAAATAAACTCCAACAAAACTTTGTTGAATTTGTTCCAGGTTCCTAGTTTAGTTACTTGTGCATTTGATTTCATATTTTCATGTAACAAATGTTACATTTCTAAATGTCATGTTGTGGAATCCATTTGGAAAATGCCACTTGATCCCAGACAGGCATTTTATAGTCTTTAATACTCTCTGTCTTATTATGCTTGCCTCTACTGTAACATTATCTGCTGTACAGGAGCTATCTCTTGGCTTTTGCAATAGTTTGCCATTAAACAGGGTAGAGCATGTCATAAATAACCCTCCAATACGTGCAATAATTAACTTTTAAGACTACCATTAAATCCTTTTAAAGCGGATTGATTAGGTTTCAATTTTGTACATAGCTTCAGATTTTCATCTAAACTGAAGTGTTTCTTTAGGCTATTCTGCAGCTGTGCTTGCTTTCTAGCACTGACAGTCATTCAAATCCATCTTGTGCTATTGTAACCTGCTGTTAGCCCATTAGTTGCAATCTGTGGGAGGAGAAGGAGACAAATTGTGTCACTATTCCTTATCAAGGGACCACACAGTTGTTTGCCACTTTGACTCCATGATGGATAGTTATCTTGAGATGTGACAGGTGTGAGACTTGAAATTTAGCAAGAAACAATGCAGGAGCCCAGTAGCATTTTGTTATTGACACTTGCTAGATAACAACACAGGGTTAATCAATCTCTTGTGTTGTTCTTAACCCCCCATTCTTTTTGTCTTCAAGATGTAGTTTTTCTCATCAGACTGACATGGCAGGGAAAAGGTTCAAATAGATAGCAGACATTTTTCCTTTGTGATGTACTGGAGGTACAAAGTCAGATTCCACAAAACAATAAACAAACAAGCAAAAAAAAAAAAAATCTTTTTCTTTTGACATTTTCTTAAGATCCCTTTAAAGTAGATCAGGGGCTTGAGAAAGTAATCTAAAAATCCAGAAGTATCCACTAACAGACATCCTCTCTTTGAAAGAGAGTCTTTTTCCGAATTGATTTTTGTTATTGACTGTTTTTTTATCAGTATGATTCTACAAATTATCTAACACTAGCCCGTCTTTTATTATTTCTTTCACGGATACATGTTATAGTAACTATGGCAAAACAAAACTAGTATCTTGAACAGTAAATGATCATATTTACATAGCCTTTTTCTCGAAACAAACAGTTCAAGAAAATTCTGATCTAGTACAATCTAGGCTGATACTGTGCATCATATTTTAGTACTTTGATGGCTTTCAGAAAATTGAATGCTGATAAAAAATTCACAGGGTCTTAAAAATGTTAAAGATAGTGTTCAGTATATTTTGGAAGCACTGGGAGAATGACAGTTTTTGTATAAGCTAAGCTTCATACTGAATACAGATCTACAGAAAAAGCAAGGAAATGGTAAAACTACTAGAGTTCTTAGAAACAGGAGTTCCACCCTAATAGCCTGAAGAAATGGTATTTGGCCCAAAGATTTCACAGCTGAAACATTCAAGACAAAAGATGAGGAGAACATTATCATCATTGCTATTTCACTAAAAGTGATAAAATTATATAAACAATGGAGTCTTTCCTTATGTCTCCAGGAGACTTATGGATAAAGATAAGAGATGATGTCCAACCTCCAATATCCTAGGACCATGTATGACCTACAAGGTGCTGGTAATTTATCTTAGTTTAAGGTCTTCTGGTTGTTCTATTTCTTTATCCTGTATTATTCTCTTATATAAACATATTTTTGGGGGCAAAGTCTCCTGCTGAGACTTTGCCTAAAAGGGAAAGTTTCATGTGTGTTATACATTCTTTGGAGTGATTACATAAAAGGACCAGCCTGCTCATACACTGCATATTATATTGACCATGTTAAATGTCATGTTTTTGGTCAGAGAACTAAATAGTACATTGTAGGAAAAACAAAACAAAACAAAACAAAAAACACCAAAACTGAAAAGAGGTAATTATTTGCTTAACTAGGTCTGAGGGATGAGTGCAGTGCTCACAGATAATTTGAAAACCAGTAGTTTCATTAGCAGTGCCTGCACACATGGAAGCATCCATGCCTATCCTGAAATGTTTTTGGTAATCTTGATGGACTGAGGGAGCTCTGTGGCAGCCAGGATGCTCTGTGCTATTCCTTAGCTCCCCATTCAATGTGATACAACAAGTTGGTGAGCTGGTGTAAGGGCGCACATTTGCATTTCGAAGGTCTGGATGCAATGAACAGACTTTGAATACATTTGACTCCTGCTTGCTCATTCCTCTTCTACAAAAGTTTGCATATATTTGGTCATACTCCTTCTGTAGTCACATTTTTGCAGGACAGATTTATGATGTACACCATGTCAACTTTTTCTGTCTGACAGACGTTTGCATGAGATCATTTCACCTCCACTGTGGGAAATGTTAGAGGATGGAGAGTGTTGTGCCTCTGTGATTCAGAAACATCTCTATCAAGTTTCCACATTACACTGCTCTCACCACTTCTTTTCTCTTGCCTTCTGAGTTTAAGTACCTGCCAGTGAAATCTTAGCAAGGTCTCATTAGACTTGAAGCTTCTGTCAGATGGAGCTGGAGGAAAATTTATCCTGTGAGTTTCATGTGTGAGATCTGGCGAACTTGTTCCTGTCCATCCGAATCACATCCAGTTCCCATGTGTAACTATTGACTACTTGAAAAAGTAACTATTCAAAGGAAACAATATACAAAATCAAAAATCCTGATTAACAAATGTAAGCAGTGACTCCTCACACGACACTTGCCCTTCAGCAATAGCAGGTGACTACCCACTTCAGCAGGATATGTATACACTACATCTGTTCTTGTGTCACTGTGGCAGAAAGGTACTTTGTGTGCTTTATAGCTGCCACATGGCTTACATTGTTATTCCATAACCTTATGCCCCTGCTCTTGTGCTCCATGCCCTTAAACCTTGGCTCTTGCATGCTTTTCTGTATTCCACCTTAGCTCTACAACAGCTGAACTACACAAATGCCCAGCAGCAACTGGGATTCTTAAGCAAAAGTAGCAATAGAATAACATACCACCAACATGAAGGAGACATGCAGGTTTCTGAATGTTTTGGTGGAAATTTTTACATTTCCATGACAGTCTGAATTCAATTTTTACATTTCCATGACAGTCTGAATTCAATCTTTTATAAAGAATTACCTTGAGTCAGTTAAATAGATAATATTTTTCATGAAAATATTAAGAAGATGCTCCTGTCACACGGACTGATAAAGCAGGGGTTCATGTCCAGTCTAGCTGCAGCCTTCCTGTGAAACAATGAAACATGACAGCCAGGCTTCTTGAAAGTATTTGAAAACTACTAAAATCCAGCTGCTTTTTAGACAGAACAGGAAAAAAAAGCCTTTCATTCAGTGTGTCATTTTGAAAATAGAGCAAAGAATTTCATTAAATCAGAAATTACCGAGCTGCAGTATACATATTAATCATCATATCTAAGATATTTCCAAGTACTACCCAGCAACAGCTCTGAGTTGCCTCTATGCCCCCAGCATTCACAGCCAGTAGCACACAACTAAGATCCCAGCATCAAGTACATCATCCTTGTCTGAAGAGAATTAAATGCCTAAATAGCATAAAGGAGCCACAGTTTATTATAGCACTTTTAAAAAGGGGAATATTTTATATAATTTCTTCTAGTTGTTATAATATAAATTTCTGGGAAAAGGGAGTGTTTGATACAGTGCTGTGTTCAGTGTGTATTATGGTGGGTCTTGATTTTGACATGGTCTTGACAGCCACAGTAATACAAATAAATAATAATAATAGCCTAAGGACATCAAACCCAGAGGGAGGACAGAATGTCTTTTATACTTACAAAAAGATGATGTCAATTGATCTAGATTTCAGAAAACGATAGAGGAGAAGACAAATGTAAGTTATTATTGTTAAAAGGTATGAATCTGGTAGCCTTTGATTTATTTGTAACACCGTTTAGCACACTGTTAAGTACAAAAAGAGTCAGAAGAACATAATATAACAGTGTAGTTGCTAATATTCTTTAGAAAGAGCTAGTAAGGAACAAAAAGAAAAGGCATAAGAGTATTTTATCTAATACAATTCTTTGCTCAAGTCTCAAGCAATGCTCTATCTAATGCAATGCTTTTCTCTCTGGTTAATCAGACCAGGGTTCAGACGAAATCAAATAATTTGCAGATGAATTGCTAATATGTCCTGTCATGCATGCCCTTCTAACAGCATGTCTTTCTAGCCTGTTGAAATACTTACATCATATGGAGAGACCTGAAAAGTTTGAACATTTTGGTTCACTGCCAAGAAAAATTATTTATCAATGGCACATACTGTGCTGATATATACCACAAGAACAGATTTTCAAATAAGAACGAACATTAGGACAAGACCCTTCCCTTCGTTTAGTGCATTGAGACAGACGGAAATGCTGTGCTCTCTTCTCCAAAACCTCCAGGAAGAAGCCTCAAATCTATCTTAGTTATTAATGTAGCTCTATGAAATAATATCAAGGAATATATGAGATTCAAAGTCTTTGATCTTACAAGCCTCCTGAGGAGCAGGACTGTGCCTTTCTCACACTGTATGGGTGTGGAACTGAAGTGCAGGAAGTCTGTGTAGGTGGTACGTTGGTAGCTGTAGATGATATGTGTTTTCATGCCTGGAAGGGCAGGCACTGGCCTCTCGGGTCACTCTGAACCCCGTGATATGAGGCTACACTACCCCATGTCACCACCCTTATAGTACCACCAAAACTAGTGCAGACGATAGTCAAATGAGTGGCCATATTATGTTACAGGCTTTCTTCATAAAATGTAGTTCCATGTCTTTTTGTTAAAGTCCTGGTTTAGCTGTGAGACAGATAGTGACTCTGAACTAGCCCTTAATTGTCTCAGCAGATTCACAGTAGTCATCTGTTTCTCAAAGTAATTTCTGGAGTAAATACTTGCTCATCAAATTAAACTTGAGTTTCAAGAGTGATTTTTTCCCCATTACTCCTGCAGGGAATAGTATGTCACAAAAAAAAAAAAAAAAAAAAAAAAAAAAAAAAAGGCTTTGTTCCCTTTGGCAGTCAAGCTAAAGCCATCAAAGAAGCTCAGGGAGAGGAAGCTCAAAGTTGTCATTAGAATTTCAGGTGGATTTTGGTTGGGCTGTGAAGGGTTGCTGTCATTACATGTCGGTATGCTCCAAAGGTCAGCCAGATCAAAAGCTCTGCTCAGCAGCCAATTAATGTATTGTTTAATATCAGGGAAAATAGGAAAAAGAGAAATACAATTAAAATTTCAATAATGTAAAAGCAAGGGACTGCAGTATAGCCTACAAGTGCCACCCAGGAGGGCTGGGATAATTTGCTATGATAGGATTAATTTACAGTTCTATTGCTTTTGGGGGGTTTAAGTCTTCAACTTAAACATTTCTTTGGTGCATTATCTGCATTTGCATTTATCATTGGTTTCTACAATGGAATCTTCACAGGACTTGACATTTTGAAGTCATAACTTAGGGCTTGGTCCAACTGCCTTTGAAGTCAACAAGAAGATTGCCACTAAATTCAATGAGAAGTTGGATCCAGGTCTATAATCACTGTGGACTCATTATAATCTCACAGCTGGTTACAACCCTTTAGAAGTGCAGCATAAAAACTGTGGTACTGGCAGGATGAGTTCAGTGCGAAACAGAATCCCTTCAAGTTTAACATAAGTTTAACAATTTAAACAGATTTTGGAATTAGCTGCTCTCTTTGTACACTATCTGATGACTCTTTCCAAAATTCACTGAAAAGGAAAGAGCCTCTGTACATGCACTGTGAGCTGCCTGAAGCTTTTAATACACTTCTGTTTCTTTAATTGCAAATCCTAGAAAGAATGAAAATTTCCTCTTTACCTCCTTTGCCACAGAAAACAGTTTTCTGCAAAATGGTTGCTTTTCCAGTGCTTTCCTAAAATGGCTGCTGTCAGGACTGGGTCTGGGAGCATGGCAGTTGTAAGATGCAGCCTTTTTCCCATTACACTTCACAGTTTGTCTACAAGTAGCGACACTTTGTTCTCACTGCGTGAATGCTCAGATTGCTCTGATGAGAAAATTGAGGGCAGATCCCTTCAAAGTGAATTGAGGCTTTGCAAAACTCTTGCAAGAAAGACTGCCCGAGTCATGGCATGATTATAAACTGGAGTCGCTGTTTCTGGAAAGCCCCTAGGCTCTCTAGCCTGAATTAGACATACGCTGCTGTACTGCAACCACTTACCTTTGTGTCCTCCAAATATACTTGCAACTATCAGTGCCAAGATGTTTTACAGCTGAACAAGAAAAGCTTACAGTGGGAAGAGAAGGTAAAGAAGGCAGACTCAGAATTGTCCAGGTGACTAACAAACCCTTTGCATGTTTACCCACCCTTTGCACATAAAAGAAGGGTGCTTGCTTGAAACTATGTATTCAGTTTTGTGTATGTTCAGGATTCATCCTTTCACAAATTACTCTAAAATCCTAATAAAATCCAAACCAGTTTCAGATCTCTATTTTTTTTTTTTCAGTGTTGGAGATTTCGTAGAAGAACATGACTCCCTCTTCAGACCTCACACAGCTGAGACTACTTTGAATGTAAGGATGGCTACTTTTCAGGGGTGAGGAAACAGGCCATAATTTTCCTTCCACAAAATATGCCAGGCAGAAAAAAACATTGGATTCTGGGTATCCAGAGAAGACACACAGGTAACAAGTGGTGTAACGACAAGTCACTTTCCATTGCCAATATAATTTGCCAGTTGTGCTTATAGAGATGCTCACAAATGTCACTGCTCAGAGCTGTATGAAAAATCCACAGGGTGGGTTTTTTTGTTTGTTTGTTTTTGAGTTTGTAAGAAAACAGGGGTTCAGGGTGTAAACCAAAGTCCCATTACAATAAAAAGGTATTGTAATGATCGCTGCCCTATTATTATTGCCTTTTCTTCTGTTTCGTTTTGTTTAGTTTTCTGTAGTCTTATACACCAAACTATCTCCACTGCCTATGGGAAATAATGCCTGCATGGGGTAGATCTTTATTTCCTATATTGGTTTCTCTTCAGGATAGAAATATTTAAAGCTTCAGAACCCATAGTCACACACAAACCCACATAGAGTAAAACAGAGTAATCCTCCATACCACGCTACAGTAGTAATCTAGCTTAATGCAGTCTTGGAGGGTCAGCTAAGCCAGTGAACCATTTCTGCTTTACTGATGTGGTTTATGTGAGGCACACAGCCCCAGGAGAGAATGATTTCCTTGTAATGTAGTAGGCCATCCATTACTTTGTATATTGAACCGATCAATTGACTTGTTTATGACATGCTTAATGTTTGGGGAATCTGAACTTCTGATTCACTTCAAGTCCTTTTAATTACAGTATATTCCTTGAAAACAGATGCTTTTAATATTCAACTTGAGTGTTTTATAAGCTATGCAAATATTTTGTTTGTGGTATTTTTTCTGCTGCTCACAGCCAAAACATGCTAGTCAATTTTTCAGAAGACTATTTTATCTCACTGAAATCTAGGGAAATTCCACTTCCCCAGAGTTGCTTTTTTATTTGCGGACTATATTGCAATTTACATTAAATTTTACATTGTATCATATCTTCATTATTTTTGTCTACTAGAGGAAAGAGGGTATAATATCATTCTCTGACAGATAGAAATGTGTTTGAAAATGCATAAACAAAATTTGGATCCTTTTGGCTAAATGAAGGAGTGGGGTCATTTGACAATATTTTATACTGAAGATGTTTTTTGTCATTGCACAGCTAGGTTAGCTGTAGAAAGGCTGGAAGCCCAGCTGGCATAAAACTATTCTACTTATGTATTACATTTTGAAGTGAATCCACTGAAATATGTGGGGGGATGTCAGCTTAAAGAAACCAGTTAAGGAGACAAAACTGAGCAATACTGAATTGCAAATATGGTACACGTAGAGATATCTGAACTTTGACCTTAAATCATTTTTTCTCCATTACATTTCCAGAGATAAGCTCTAAAAACTAAGCTAAACATGATGATAATCATGCCAGAGTAACAGGGATTGGCAAGAAGGGGTCACTCAGAGGTTGGTATTTCTAAGCCCCAAATGAGATTTTTTTTTCTTATCCCTCCCTACAAAAGTAATCCAACCCCCAGCCCACAAAAACCAATCTCTCAGACTGATAGGTGTTAGAGACACAAATACTTACCAGCACATCCAGTGCCCAGCACTACAGCCTCAGCCCTACCCTGTGTGCTTACCAGTGCTTTCTCACACTTAGTGAGAAATGTTTGATGTTTCTTTCAGATGTTTCAAAGTGGAGGCATGGTTTCTACCAAAAGACAAAATAAATTTAAAAATCCCCTTGAAAGCAGATGTTTGCACCAAAAAGTGTGGTAAGCAGTATTAATAAAAACAGGAAAACAAAACAGAACAACAACAAACAAATAAACAAACTAATTATCATTAAAGGTTTCCATTTACAGAAGCAAAAGTGTGAAAATACTCTCAAATATATATTTATATATATAATGTGCACATCCTGAAAAGCTTTGAGGCCTTTCGTTGTAGCACCGTTTTACTGAACCCCAGCTATGTCGCAGGGACAGGCTGATCTCAGCTGTGCTTATTGTTTCACACCTGATGTTGGCCCTCAACAGCCCACGGCAGGGCAGCTGTGCTAACCCTTGCTGCCCTCCTTTCACCATATACAAGTCAAGCACTATGCTGTATTATTATCTACATCTACTATGCTGTCTCTATTATCTACAAAAAATTGCCCCCAAAAGCCTTGGGTGTTTTTCTCCTGTTCCTCAAACACTGCTGAGTTGACCAATGTTTTCTCATGTGCAGCACTAAATATTATTCCTCTTTCTGCAGAGGAGTCTTAATAGCTTGAATGCAGAACAGAATTATTTTCTTTTCCTTTTCTATCTCCCATACAGTCCAAAAGTAGTCTCTCTTTTCTGATTAGAAATATTTTGAAAAAAAAAAAAAAAACAAAAAAAAAAAAACAAAAAAAAAAACACAACAACAACAAAAACACCTAATCTGGTATTTACCTCATCTCCTAGCCTTCTAAGGGTCACTGCTTTCCACATTTCACTTTCTCAGTGAATAATATCTGTACGAGCTCACGTGTGCACACACTCGTCCCCCTGCCTGTATGCAGACACTAGATAGTGTCTGCAAGTTGCGTCTCCTTTTCCTGGAAGGTCTAATTCCTCCCAGCCAGTCATTAGCTCTTAGGGACGAGCAGAAATGCTTTCCTGAATCAGAGCCTGAGTGTTTAACAACGTGAAGTAAAATGGATGGACATTTTAATGTTTCCCCTTGTATGTGAAGTACTCTTTCATCTCTGTATATTAGGAACATATTTTTGGGATCATTTTGAAATAATGTTCTCTTGTTTAAGCGCAGAGCAGAAACACGCATCTTGAATCACCCAGTGTGCTTTTCATTTGGAGATGGAGGAGCGGGCACTGGCTGTGCTTTTGAAGCGGTTTTGTATGGTTGTGGGTGCTTGATATGCATGATTGCACCCTCAGCTCAGCATGCGCACAGCCAGCCGTATGGACGTGTTTCCCAAGAGCAGGAGTGAGTTTCCTCTCCCTCCTTCTGGGTGCCGTCATTCCTGCTCAATAGCGAAGAATGTCATTTCTCAGAAGGAGATGAAGACACCCCAAAGAAGGTTGTTGAGCTCAGATTTTCCTAACAGATGATTTTCTTCTCCTCTTCTCTCCAGCTCTACAGGAACAACCTCACACACTGCTGGAAAGTGGCCAATGGAGTTTTTAAAGTTTGTTTTTATGATTTGGCTAAATTTTCAATCCCCCTCCTCCCTCCCCCCACCCAAAAAAAAAAAAAAACAAGAAAAAAAAGAAAAAAAAAAGATCCTGCTAAGTCATTGCTCAGTGCTCCACAAGTCTCCAAAAGAATCATATGCAATAAAAATAGATTGCACCCATTCCTACTGTTAAATATCATGAAAGAAACAAGAGCATTTACAGTATGCTGAAAGGAAAATGCCTCCTTCCACCCATAATAAAAACGTGTTAGTTCAGGGTCACTTCCTAATAGGTGTTATTTCCTCTATTTTAATAAAGGTATTTTAACACCTGTATTCCATGCCAGACAGTATTGTCATTTTTTCCACTGATTGGCTCAGCCAAATGCTGGAATTGGGCAAGCACTCCTCCAGCTTCACTGCTCCACGCCAAGCACAACTAACGTGCACAAGAAGGAAGCCAGAGAAAGCAGCAGACGCCCCTAATTAGAGCCAGCCGACTTCCAGTCCAGCGAGGAAAGGCGAGGCTTTTCGGATGGAAAAAGGTCAGGAAGCCCATCTAGGTCAGCCAGTCTCCGGCTTTGAATTGGCACTTGTGCTACCCTCACCCACCCCCACAGCCATGCACAGAGACTATTTTTGTTCTCCAAATAGTTGCCCAATGTGTGCTGAAAACTATTTATACTTGTCGGGCCCGCCTCTGTCCTCAGCACTTTTCTCCATACAGAGCGGTGACCTTTGCTAAGCGAAAGACCAAATCTCCTGTGTATGGGAAGTGTGGTGGCTTCTATAGGAGTCAGCAAGAAGCTTTGGAAAAAAAATGAGCTCCTGTTGCACAAGAATTTCATACTACTGTGGACTGATTTTTCTGTTTGCCAGAGCATGTTATTCATGAAAAACCTTTGACACCCCCCTTCACCAGAGCAGCAGTGCCCGGGAAGGTTTGTGTCAAGCAGAGGCACCACATCCCTGTCACCCAGCTTCTTGGGAAGCAGACCTCACAAGCTGGAGTGCTCCAGCTCTTGTGTGAATTATTCTCACAATGACGGCCCGTTTTGCATCCTTACTGACTTCCACACTGTGACTTGGATCCAGCTGGGCTGGGGACAGGAAGCCAGCCAAAGAGAGGCATTAATTTCTTATGGATTTGTCAAAATAGAACCAACAGACCTGTGGCCACATGAAGGAGAGTGCGGTCTCACTTGAGTAGTTTTTTAAAGCCTTAGTGTTTCTTGCAGCTATACTCTTTGTCGCTATAACAGAAGATAAATCTACATATGTTTCCTGTGATTTGGAGCTTGGCAGCAAAAGCATTAGGCAGGACGATGAATATATGTAGTCTTTGTAGATAGTTCTGAGCATTTGCTTGGAACTGGAAGGTCATTTCACTCAGAAAAATTACAAATCTGTTAAAAAAAAGAAACTATAATACTCATGAGCTCTGTTGATTTCTTAGCAAACTGCACTGAAAGTGCACTTTTTTTTTGCATATTTCCTGTGTTTGACAACTAGAATGCAAAACTCCACTGTGTCAGTATGACTGAAGGCCAGCAGATGAAATAATAATTATCCATAATACTGCAGAAGCATAAAAGATGCTCTTTGACTTTTGCAATAGGCCAAGCTGCACAAATGAATTTGCTCAACTTTCTTAAGTACTCAACTATAATATTCTTCTGCGCAGACATAATTGGCATGGGCTTTTGTTCTGCATGACCATGGGTTATGGGATGGTGGCCAAAAACTGTCATTAGTACAACCACAGTTTATTAGTCATATATGACTGGGTGTGCTGCAGGAATTGTGGGGCAGAACTCCAGAACTTGTGTGATGCCAAAGGTCAGACCAGTTGACCCTGATGGTCTATCCTGGTTTTAAAATATATTAATCAATGTTCTTGCAGTACTTAAGCAATAACAGCCAAACTACTGAAGGCTAACATTACTTTCACAGAAGAACCAGAACTAGCTTTGACACAAAACAGTACATATATCAAATATTAAAAAATAATAACATAAACAAGTACCAAAGGTATGAGAGCCAAAAGCCTTTAAGGAGTTTGATGCTAACACTTCTTTCTCCCTTTATAAAAAGCTCTGGAACAAAGGCAAAAATATTTTAAGCATCAAAGTGGCTGATGAATCGGGAAGCCAGGATATTCAAATACACTTAGAGACAGTATTGTCAGGAGTTGTTTTCTGAGCTATGATACTAAAGATAGTAGGAAACAGCAAGGAAAAGAACACTGTAAAAATGCAAATCTGCTAAATGTTGAATCTATTAATCCATAACACACTTTTTTTTCTGAATCATACTTAGATGTACAAGCAACAAAAAGTATTTATAATATTTGCATAATTTCAAACACCCAGTTCATAAATTATTTATTGGTTGTGGTCAAATGAATGTTAACGCTTTCATAATTATCTTTTGTGTGAAAGGTTGCACAGTTTACAGAGATATTTCAATGGCAACTGAAGATCTGTGAGTTCCTTTAATATTACAGAGAAGAAATGGCAGCTAATTGTAAAGTTGCTACACATTTGCTCTTGAAAAGTGGCAAAGCTAAAAGGATTATGATTAACTCGAGTTTATTTTTAAAAGAATGATTACTTTTGGATAGAGTCCTAACAAATTCCATAGGAATTCTTGAATGCTGGGCATTCAATTTGGTTATTCAAGAATAACCAAAAACGGAGAGTAAGTTCACAAAAGTAGTGTTTGTTGTTGTTGTTTGTTAATTTGTTGTTTTGTTTGTTTGTTTGTTTGTTTTTTAATTTACAGATATGCCAGAAATTTTTCAGTGAAAGGAGGCCAGATGTTTATGTTTTGTAATGTTATCAATTTTTTAGGCTGAATTCTAAATAAGTGAAATATTTTCTATAGTAGACTGTCAGAAAACAGGAATCATAAAAAAGCCCTGTAAAGCCCTATAAAAAAGCATTATTAATAGTTCGTTCACCTCCTGCTGAGTAACTTCATAAAAGACACCATACATAATGACTTTGGTATGGGTTCACGCCAAACCAGCAATACAGTGGCATAATTCGAGCCCAGTGCCATGCCTGCACCAGGTCAGCTCTGTATCAGGGCTGTGGGACTAGCAGTGCATCATCTTTCAGCATCCTCAGGAATAGCAGGGCCACTTCTCCTTGCAAGATGGGTAGACTTGGCATAACAGAAGGCATGGAGAAGCGCAGTATGGGCAGCAGTTGGGGTGTATTTGAGCAGAGAAGCATGTAACTGGTAACTGGCATTGTGCAGAGGTCACTGAGTTGGCGGGTGACTCTAGAGCTGCTGTTGGGATCTACTGTCTCACAAGATACATGGATTGGGCACACTTCTCTCTTATTAGTATTTGTTAACTTAGATGAACTTGCTTATACTAAACCGACTGACACTTTTAAACACTTATGTCCAACAACAATGAACATATAATAAAAGTGTAAATTTTAGAGTTACTTCCTTGATTTCTTTCAAGTGAATGTGAGTAAGAGTTTGGTTTCATTCAATATGCCAGATATTGAAATATCTGGTGTACAGCCTAATCTACATTTTATTCTGAAAGGAAGAAGGATCAGAGAGAGAGAGAAAGATTCCTGAAATTTGCTAGTAATGTTGGATTAAAATGTTTAATGAATACCAATAATACAAAGAAATAAAAACTCTATTGAATAAAGGAAGAAGAAATCATATAAGGTAGAAAAAAAAGTAACTGGGGAGGAAGCAGAAATGAGACTTATTTTCACAGGACAGCAAAATGAAATGTAAAGCCAAAACTGCCGTGCATTACTAATGAACAGATGACAGTAAATTTCAGGTATGGCGATTTCATTAAAAACATTGCTCAAATCCTCCATAACCCATCACAGCACTACAAGCCAAAGAGGAAGGACAAAACTTGATGACCACCTGGGGAGCCTTCCAGACTGAAACTGAGCCTGTTGCTGATTTTGGCTAGTTCACAGAAGTCAATGAGAATAAGGCCCTAGTTTTGCTGCCTTGTAGGATAATATATCCAAATGCCAGGAAGCCTTCACAGAAAATGGCCTGGGAGCCAATATTCAGGCATAAAAATTAGAACAGAAATCTGAATTAGGTATATGAATTCTTTTATGTAGACAGGGAATATGCTTTTCCACTTCAGTTTTTATGGAGAATTTCCTAACTACATCAGATTTGTGGCACTGACTCATAACGTCATGTCCTGTGGGTAAGTTAGACACAGCTAACTCAGGCAATAAGAGAGCTCACTTACTGCCAGCATATAATATGTTGAGTTTATTCTAAGAGGCAAACTCTACTTGGAGTTAGATGGTATATTTTCTAAAATCTTTATTTAACCAGATTACATTAATCTCTTGGTTAGAGCATTTGGCTTTAAAATGTTTGAAATCCATATATAAGTTCCTGGAAATGATTCAAAATACTGTGAAAATACATTTAGTATCAGAATACACATGCCTTGTGTCCTTTTATATGCAATAGATTTTATGTACTTTACACCAAATTGTAGAATTAATTTGGACACATTTGGCGGGAAACAAGTTTTTGCATGTATGGGAATTGATTAAGTAATGTAATGAATGTGGCACTTGAGTCAGACCTGTGTAAGTGAATTAGGAAGGTTCCCTCCACTTTCCAGCAGGAGAAAGCAAAGTTGTTTAATATTTCATGAGCATGAGTGTTTTAAACAGTTTGGAATGGTAAAACCACTCATCAGAGGCTGTGTGAACATTGTGGTGCATCGTAGCAATGGATTTGCTGTCAAAAGGGAATTGAACAGAAGTTTTTCTTTGCTACCACTTGCTCTTAAGAGCATAATGACTCATGCAACTGGCTTAACCAGATTTGTAAATCTTCATGGTTGAAGATGCTGGAACATTTATTACAACTCATAACATCAATATGTGAATCCATCATATATGGGAAGACTTATTAAATGGAAGATCCTAAAAGATTTGGAGAAAGGTCTTTGTCATCTCTTTTTTCCAGCTGAGAATGTACTAAATAGAAGGGATGTACTAAATAGAAGTCAACGGTTTTCCATTCCTGATAACCTGCCTCTAAAGGGGAATCCAATGGTATCTGGGAAAAAAAGGCATTTTGTGAGGACTTGGAAAGACAGAGCACAGCTGGAAAAATGTTATCATTTTGGCTGAATTCTGCTTAAGATTTCATATTCAGCAGTGGTTAAATAGGATGTTCTGATTAATCAAAGAAAGCAAAATAAAAAAATCACCTAGGCCAAAGGCAAAGAAAATAATTTCCTATGGGAAACAAATATATATGTATATATATGTATATATGTAATAGTCAAATGTACTTTTATTGGGTTATTTTATTCACTGGGTTGAAATAAAACTCCCTAATAAGGGAGAACAATGGGAAATATTCAGTACAATATAATCAATGTGGAGAGGATTCGAATACGGAAAAGCTGAGGAAGGAAAAGCTGCAATTTTACAAAGCCAAAAAATAATCTGTTCTGGGGTTTGTTTGAGAAAACAATCAGAATGACCATCAGCATACTTCTCTGTTGACATTCATTTAAAGCCACTGGACTTTTAAAAATTAAAACAGAAAAATCATTATTTTAGAGGTTATCAGATTTTTTTTTTTCCTGAGGAAAGATATGGACTATCATTTAGAACAGAATAAAAGTTTCCTAAGAATAAGCAAAACTATAATGTGGAAAAAAAAAATAAAAATCTCTGCCCATAAGTACTTTCAAAATGTTTTTCGTGTTTGTCCAAGTATCTTGGAATGAAACCTAGAAATGCTGCTCAGCTTCATTCTCCACTGCCGAGCAAATGCTACCACCCGTCTTTATTTGGCATTTTCCCAACAAAAGACACATACTCCTCTGAACACATTTGACTGAAAATGAAGAGGAAACTGTAGTTCAAAGCTAATTACATCTTGCTAGATCTTCTTTTCTCAGTCATTCATTTCTGCTCACACATGCTACTGCTTAGCAGTCCGCACTGTTCTCGGCCTTCAGCAGAACCATCCCCATTTCTTTCTGCTGTTAGCTCACACCATAAAAATACACACAAGCAGAAAACAGCAATTAACAACTCTAAGTTTTCTTTACTGCACAAGTCAATCAATAATGGCTGGCATGACTGGCAGCACAAAGTATTCCAGCCTTTGAAATAAAAACTATTTTCTTCAGAAAGTTCCAGCTTTAGTGTAGTAGATTAGAGAGGCCAAACAGATTAAAGAGACCAAAAACCTAGTTCAGATGCACTGCATGACTTCCTCTAGGCTAGTTCAGATTGGTTTAAGTGGTTTATCTGGCACTCAGAAATGCTGTTGCCCTGGAAGAAACCCATGTGTTTGTGATTTCATTCTTCAGTTTTCATTTGAAAGCTGTATTAGGTAATGTATCCAGTAGACCACACCATCTTCTGAGTCTTGAATAAGATGGTGCCATAATATGTCATTCACTGACTACCCACATCACAGTCACAAAGCAGGAGAATTATGCTTGGTTGGTGACCTCTCAAGTTCCCTTCAACAGTTTGAGTCAAGACACTGGCTGCATTCAAAATCTACTCACAACAGTGTGTGTAATCAATGTGAACATGGAAGTACATTTCATGTGTTGTTGTGGCTTTCTTTGGTTCACCTGACCACTAGTTACTGAGCAGGCACCACAGTTTTCACGTCAGGTTAATCACTAGATCTAAATAAGTGAACATTCCTGAGGTATTCCTTTCCTCCATAATTAATTGAGTTACAGACTCTACATAAAGCACATCTCTGAAGGTTCTGTAACACCATTGGTGATGTCATGTATTGTCATGACTTTGAGACTCATGTCATCAGGGATAACAATGCAAGTGGATGCTTTGCTTACTGTTCATATCATTTCTCCACTCATTTTAGTTTCTGCACTTGTCATACCTAAATTCTGCTGGGATCTCAGGTTTTTAGAATTTTCCTAACAAGTAATGTTGTAATACAAGTAGGACAATATTACATGATATTTGAACAGCATGTCAAAGATGCACACTTCTGGGCATTACTGTTTTTCACCAAATGAAATATCCGATCAAGGTGGGAAAATAAGAAAAGCTGAATGTGGAATTAGATTGTGAATTATTACTGATATACTTACACTTGTCTTTCTGATGTTTTAATGGGTTTGGGGTCAAGTCCTTTGTTAAGTAAAAGAGCAGAGAGATGAATTTGAGTAAAGGTGCACTCATCTGCATATCAGATCAATTGCAGGAAGATTGTTTTCATTCTTCCAGTGAATTTTTTTCCATAAATCTACATTTTCTTCTAATTCCTTAAGTCCACTGAGATGCTGCTTTAATTATTCTGCCCTTGGCCATTAATGATCCATTAAACAGTGCCTTACCAGTTTCAAGATGATATAAGATTGTGGCTTCTTGAATAGGATATACTGATCCAGAAGTCAATGAAACTGAAGAGTAAGAGTCCCATTAGCTTCAGTGGAGATTGAACTGGGTGCTTTGCTTGACAGGAAATAAAAAGCAGAATTGGAAATACTAGGTGTGATACTCACAATATGCTATGGTTTCTGAGTTAAATAATCAAATTACAAATTCCAAAAATACCCCTGTGAGACAGGAGAACTCTTTACAATAGCTAGCCCTTACCCATTTCTCATTTGATAGAAAAATGTGCATTATGAGACACTGTGGACTTTGAGCCAAGTGTGGACAGATGTGAGAGGTAAAATGGGTCTGGAGAACCAATGTATGATCACCAACTCCCTTAATAAGTCCCTACCCATGCCAGAGCGTTGACATGTTCTTGACCATACATATTTTATAAGGACTTATATTTTTACAGCAAAATGTTCTGAACAGTTTTTGAATATTTTGAATAGGTTCATGCACTGAACAGGAATCTGATTGCTAGCTGCGTACATTTATTCTTGGTGAGCAAAAAGTGTCTTCCCATCACAGACTTTTACACCATTACCTCCATGTACATCAAACTGAGGGTTCTGTGGCCTGAACCACTGATATTTCAGGAGCTTCAGGAGACTGTTTGGTGTCAGAGAACTTATTTGCTTAAACAATACAAAATAAGCATTTGCTCATCTTTGTTCACTTGTTACTTCAGTTTGGACTTGATTTTGAATTCATCTTTTCTCTTTTGGCTTCTTTGCTGATACCTGTATTATACTGTGGTTCAGGCAAAATTCCTGACTTCCGAATATTTTAAACAAAAGGAAGGATTTTTATGTATTAATCTTACTTTAAAATAAATAAATAAATAAATTAATTAATTAACTAATTAATTTCTTTTGAATGTCTTGCTCATTTCTGGCATCTCAGTAATATTATTTTTTAGGTGTCGGTCTGACAAAAACATACTGACACAGTGCTGAGCATCTAAGATGCCATTACCATTATCTTAAATGAATACATTTAACTGTTAGCTTTTTTTTTTTTTTTTTTTTTTTTTTTGTCCTGTATTCTAAAGGCAGTTGGATTCTCAGCTTGCCTTATGGCAGATCAGACATGCATTTCTGATTCTAAAGAAATAAGAAGAGAGGGAGTGCAGGGAAATGAACACATGGCTTCTTCTTAAGAAAGCAAGTAGCTGAAGTCTTTTAACTCAACTGACCCATAAAGAGAGAAGGGATAAAAAGCTGCCCTTATCAAAGCTGTATGTCAGTCTTTCAAAAATTAATGCCCAGGTCAACCTCAGTATACTTTAGAACACTGTTGTGCAGTATAATGATGCATGCACTGAGTGCACAGTTAAGTATCTGTGTAGGATCCTGCAATTCACCTCAGCATCTTTTCAGCTCCAGTTTGAGACCTCTTCTGGCTGGAGATGCTCTGATGTCCTTTGGCTCAAGGAGGGACATATATGTCCACAGAAGGTAAAAATGTCACCACAGATTATGTAGACATCTCCAAGCTAGACTGCTTGACTGTAACAGAGCTGTAGCCATGGCAACATGGATCTCTTTTTAAATTTGTCATCTGAGGATTTACCTAGCATCTCAGGCAAGTTGTGAAGCTCATGCTGAGCTTCATACTGCCACCCCATACACCATGAGTGGTATCTGAGAAGCTGTCTGAGAGAGGGTGAGACTTATCTGCATGTATTGCTGGTGTGGTTTGGACTACAGTGTTCAGACAGTCCATTTCTTTGTCCACAGAAAGAGAAGAGGCAAAATGAGTTCCCTTCCTGAGTGAAGCACACACACATGTTTTGTTGCTGATTTTATCTCATGACAATCACAAGTCTGGAATCCATTTAGTGTTGCACAGGAATCCCTTCAATGACAAGTTGAAAGCACAGTATTAACACAGCCTGCTCTCCATGCTTTCCCTTCAGAAAAATTGGAGCTGATCATTGGAAGATGCTAGGGTTCATATTTCTCATCAAAAGGAGTATAGCTCTGTGAGTGCCAAGAACATAACCTGGCCTGTGAACTGTCAACTCCAACTCAAGCAAGACTTTCCCGGGCCCTATCAGTGTATGGTAAAAAAACATCTCTTTATCAGGAAGACCTCAAAGATAACAGCTGCCATTCCTTTCCTTTCCTCTGCTACCTGTTCTCTATCTCGTGTTTAAGAACTGAAGTCCGTCTTGAAGCGACACAGCTCAGAAGACATCGGGTTGCTAGATCATCTCCTGTAATAATCTCAAGCTACAATGTAACTAGTTTGGGATGCTATTTTATTGGACTGAACTACTTTGTCTTTCAAATAAAGGACACCCAGAGTTTTCAGACATGTTCAAACATGCCAGTGTTTAAATAATTTACACAGATTCCACAATACTTTGAAAACAGAAACAGAAAATTTCATGGTACTAGGAATCCTGTAGCATGGAAACCAAAATGTTTGTGCCAGAGGTTTTCTTTGTTGTAAATAACTGACAAATAACTCTGAAATATAGAGGGATTTCAATTAATTATTTGGGACTTATGCAGGAATTGCTGTTGAGGTTTAATCATATGTTACTGTCAAATGGTATAATCATAATAGCTCTTTCTTGGTTTTAAAATTACGGATGTTTCCATAAAAAAAATGGGCCCATTTATGGGCCAGTATCAGCAACTATTAATTCAGAGTAATTCAAAGTACAAGATAGTTGCTGTCCAGCTTGAACCTCTGTTTTTCTTTAGGGCAGAGGTCTCTGGATCCACTATTCCTCAATTGTACGTAGTGACAAAAACCAGTTCAAGAGATGCAAGATCAAGCAAGAAAGGGAATCACCATCTACCTGAGTGATGGGTTCATATCCCCCGTAAAACACATGCAGTTGAATAATATTGTTGAAAATATCAAATTTTTGTTTTAGTGGATTTACGAAACCACTCAATGTTCAAATGGAGTATTTTGACTTCACAATTCTGAGTCTGATGTTCTTCTGCTTCTGTACTAGGACATGTGTAGTTTAACATTAATATATACATATAATTCTATTTCTCAGCAATAAAATGAACTTTCTGTAAGTACAACATTCACAAATTTAGGTGTTTTAGATTTTGATTAAACTGCATGTAAGATACAGCTTTCGCTGATTTGATCCCACAGTCTGTAGCTATGCAAACTAATAGAGAAATCGAAGCTACAGTTTTTGTCACCTATCATTTTTTATGAAGCTGCTTTTTGCTACGGGCAGTCCTTTTCTGCCCTGCAAAGTTAGGAGTACTAGCTCCTTGAAGTTACATGTCATAAAAAACAAAATCATATTAATAAAAAGGAACAGCATGGAATAAACAATAAGAAACTGTGGGCAGAAAACATGGATTTTAAGGGCTTGGATTTGGTGTTCAGCTATTCAACTTTGGTACCATTCCTAGTCAGGAGCAAGTCATCCAACATGAGAAATGTCTGCAAACTCTGAAAACATTTTTGAGATATGCTCTATTTAATGATTTCATCAGGATCTTTTCTATTGAGGTTTAACATAAAAAATAGTACTTGCATTAACAGTAGTACAATATATTTTGTTATACATTGAAAAAATTTTAATTGTTCTCAGGCACCAGCAATGCAGGTTTCAACCAAATGTTTTTAATGATTAGCTCTTGAACTTTGCTTCTTTGTTTGGCTTCAGCACACTAGAATGTATAAAATGTGAAGTGTGGTCAGACAGCTGAATGCAAAATGACATGTGTTCTTACAAAACATGAATCTGATTAAAATACTTAATGTTCACAGCTCAGTAAAGATTCAAGAAAGTAAGAAATTATATGTATTTTAATTGTTGTATCTTGCAACCAGTTCTAGAAAAGGTGAGCGTGGCATGAAGTAGGAAGCTATGTGAAGGTTCTGATGATAGTTTTAATTGTAATTACCTTGAAATATAAAGATAAATCTAAGAAACATACAATTTAAAAATGATGATGACCTCCTTTACTGAGGCAAAAAAAATAATGTATTGCCTTCCCAGATGTGTTAGAACTGCATTTTTTGCATTGGCAGCAGGAGAAAATCAGGGAAAACCAAATTAAAAAAAAAAAAAATAGAAATCCCACAATAAGAAAAAATCTTACAATAAATGTATAGACAATAACAAATTTTGAGGGCTGCTCCAAATCATGTTTTCTGGGTTAGTTCCTCTTCTGGAAAGTGCTGAAGCACAGCAGCACTTTCTTTTTGCCCTTGCCCATCCTGAGCATACCTCAAACAAGCCTAAGGTCAGTGGGAGCGGCAAGTTTTGTTGCTGCCCTCCCTGCAGCTGACAAATTAGCAGCATTTCTTCAATCCTGGATTTCACACAGTGATTACTACTGATAACAAAATGGGTATAATAGATTGACACCCTCATTTCTGCTCTAATAAGTCTCTCTATTAACTGTGATAAACAGCAGGGAGATTTTTAAAAATTAAGCACTCTTTAGTAACTAGAGTATTAAATGATTCTAATCATGCTCTTTATATGTGATTATTTTCCCTAATTCCTTCCCTTCCCCCCCATCCTCCTTCCACCCCCTCCCCCAAGACTACTAATTTCCAGATTTAAAATCATTCTGGACTAGACCCAAATTATTTACAGTAGGTGCTACAGCATTTATATATTTTTTCTTAAATGTTATACTTGATGTTTTCATATATTGTTATTTAAAACGTTATGTTTAAATCTTTCATATCTCATGGCTATTATTCAGTGCTAGGAAAAGGTAATGTAATGACTAGAAAAACTGAGATCAAATTTAAATCAACAGAAATCTGTTGGATTAAGTCAGCCTCAGAGAAACTACACTGTTTCTGCTCTTGCCTGTGTTCTAGAAAAAATATAGGCTGAAAAAAAAAAAATCTATTCATGCTTTCCCTTTGACTGTTTTGTCGAGGCTAACAAAGATAACAGTAATTCTAACTGTATTGTTGTAAAGCAATATATATATATACATGTATATGTATAAGTAACAAAATTAAAATAATTAAGTGACTTTTACTCTTATTTTAAAACATTGATGACATTGGAATCCAGATGAGACCCAACACAAGAAAAGTTTACTAAGTTTTCATACCTTCTAAACCAACCAACTGACCAATGTGTAAGTACATAAGCAGCAAATTTTAACAGTATAGGGAAGACTAACATTGCCTCTGTCACTCTTCAGTGGTTAACACTTGTAACAGCCTGGGTAAGGGGCATCCTTGTGTCAAACTGAATGCATAGTGGTGGCATCTGGGAGAACTGAAATGAACTAAGATACTTTTATACTTTTACCAGCAATATTTGACATTATTCTGCAAGAATTTGTGTTTCTACCTAGTACTCAGACTGTCCAGTAAACACCAAAATTTCATGTGAAAACTTTGGGGCTTATTAAGGAATTCACAGTACAAGAAATATTTCATGAACACCAAGTCTTTTTCTGCTAATGGTTTAATGTGACATCCTTCACTAATTATCTCTTTAATGTGACAGATGAATGGCAAATGGTTTTTTATGCATATTCAGAGCTCCTTGAATTATATTGGTTAGCTGTAATCAGCAGATAAGTCTGATGGCATGGTTTCTGTCCCTCGCTCGATAAAGACATTTGATACTGAGTATTTTTACAAACAGCTTTGATACTCACATTCAACAGTCACATTCACTTGGCTTTATTTAAAAAATAATAATCCCTTTTCCTGGGATAAATGTGACTGTCATATAGCATACATTGAAAAGTAGAAAATAATAAAATAAAATAAAATAAAATAAAATAAAATAAAATAAAATAAAATAAAATAAAATAAAATAAAATAAAATAAAATAAAATAAAATAAAATAAAATAAAATAAAATAAAATGACATTAAATATCAGTTAGTTGTGTTTACATTATGAAAAGAAAACTTTTGGGTGACCCCCAAAAAACTTTGGAATTCATTTCAGTTAACTGCAGATTCATTGCTCATACTGCAGAGTCATTGCTCTTAATGCTGTTCTTCGATGTCAGCTGCAGGATCAAGGTACAGTCATACTCTATTGGATAAAATTTTTATCACTTCTACCACACCAATGGCAAGCTTGCTCAGGGGCTGTTTAGAGAATGGTTGTAAAGTTACCCTCTGAGAGAGGTAATAGATTTTAACTGAGTGAAAAGTGATGATTCCATCCCAATCATGTAGATCCCATGCATAGCTGTTTTATTAATGCAGTTAATTTACAATTCATTCATAAACATACAAGTTGAATATTGCACAGATAACAATAATGTTTATGAAACTCTCCTTCATCACTTTCCAGCTGAATTAAATTTCTTATTTTAAATTTTCTTGCTACTTGATCCATAGTAATGGATTTAGGGTAAGGTTTCTATTAGAGAAAAATTTAAACATGATGTTTACTTTAATGCAAAGTTAAATTCTATTTCTACTGTATTACTATATATGGAAAAAGCATACATTACATCTGTCTATAACAACTTCTGCCAGATATTTTTTTTTCTTTAAGTTTCCTGTTACCCGTAGCTGTGTCTAATATAAATATAAAATAGATAAATAAAGAAAAGGATGGTCAGATAGAGGCATTTTTGTGAATGATATTTGGATTGTAGTTGTCTGGAGGAAAAAAATAATAAAAGATTTTTTTACAAATTTAGAATTTGTATTCTTTCCATAAATTGAGGCATACAATCTCTGGAAGGATTTTTGGAGGGAAGAGTATTAAACATATATTTATGTAATAAAAATAAAAGATTTTCTGTATAATGCAGCAGATGCAGAAAAAGTCAAAATCCTATGAAATATGAAACTGCTAGAGAACACAAAGTGGTAAAAATAAAATAAAATAAAATAAAATAAAATAAAATAAAATAAAATAAAATAAAATAAAATAAAATAAAATAAAATAATGTATAGGACTTAGAAGACTTGAGGATTTAATGTTTTGTTTAGTTGTAGATAAGTAGGTGTGACTGCCTGGGATTAGGATAGATTCAGGTTACTTTTGACCATGATAAAACAGGAGTGAGATGAGTGGGGTGGGAATACAAAGACAGCCCCCTACTTAGGAAACTAGAAATGATTTTGAACTACCTTTTTTTTTTTTTTTTTTTTGGGCAGTCATTTAAATGTATGATACCAAAATACAGATAAAGAGCCATTTTCCATGGAACAGATTGAAATTTTCATGCAATAAGGGACTTACTTGAAACATGTCATTAAAAATTGCTTTAGGAAAAAGATTTATTTATTAATTAATTTATTTATTTATTAATGATGTTGTAAAGATAATGGGCTATTTTTCAATAAGAATTAAAGGCATATACAAGTTCTCTAAACTAAAAAGTCGATTAAATTTTCCTGGTGATTAGCTGATTAGCAGCTATTGCTGTTCTCCATCATCTGTACTCAAAATTCATCAAGACTTTGGGATAGTAAATAACAGGCTCTATTTAGCACTCCTGTAAAACAAAAAGTTATTTAGATGCATAGTTCCCAATTTTGCCTAGATTACTGGTCAAAATCTGAACTTCATAGTCTGTGAAAAGGTGAAGTAATATAAAGAATTAATCCTTCTTTGATATATGAGGAAAGAGCTAAAATGGACCCTAAAAATAATGTTATTAAATTCTCAAATTCTCATGCCGTTTGACCACAAAAAGACGTGAGCTGAGATGGAAAACACAGCATAGTTACAAAAACCCATGAAGAAAAAAAAAAAATATTATTATAAATAAATAATTAAATATTAATTAAATATTCATCAAAATATACGAATACACTCAGGAAGAAATGTGATTTCCCCCCCTTTTTTTTGGTTGTTTGTTTGATACAGAAGGCTGGATCAAAAACAATGATTTGTTTTTAAGGAGAAAAAATCAAGACTTTTCCTTTAAAAGGCCACTGAACTCAGCAGCTCAGTGTGTCCTTTGGAAAGCAGAGGAGAAAGTCTTATTGTAGCTGTTTAAACTCGAGGGTCAGATGACTGATAGAGTGCATTGTCTGGAGACTTTCACAGTTCAGGTTAATGCTATCAAACCCTTTAATTACACCAATATACAGCTGATAAGGGGCCCTAATGGCCCTTTCATATCTGTGTGGTAACTGGGATGTACACCATATATGGGTGTAAGATTGATACCTATATGGCTTCATTCTGATAACTTGACTTCCTGTCAAATGATGCATTGCAGAAGCTACATCCAGCTTCTCATCTCTTTTCCTTCAGAGTTTCACACCGCTGAGAAAAGTTCCAGATTTTTAAGAGTGTCTATAAGCATGAAAATTTAAAAACATTACAGGGAATTAAGGCAAAAAAGCTTCTTACCCGATTGTATTTTTCAGCAATATATAAATTTTTAATCCTTTGCCAAGATACTTACCAGAGTGCCTAGTCTTTTTTTTTTTTTTTTTCCACTTTTTCCAATTAGTTGTGACCTATGGTATGGAAAATAATATTTCTAAGAAATTTAGCAGAAACAAATAATGGCTGTAATTGCTGTACCACTAAGTGTACTGTTTACTGTGATTATGTCATTCCTTAGTGCTGGAGACTGGCTCTAGATATGTATTTTATGTTGGTTATCTTGGTTTAGTTCCATTCCAGGAAAACTTACACCTTAAGAAAGCAGTATAAAGAATATGGGCTGGACTAAAATACACCCTATGAACACGAAGATAAACACAAAGATAACAGTATCATCTACTTCTCGGCATTTAGGGGATATGCACTGGAAACAGCAGGCATATGGTATGGCTTCCTGCTTGCTATATTCAGTTTGGGTCAGAGGATCTATGTCTTCCATAGGTGCAGAGAACTCACTCACAGACTGAAAGAGGCATGTATTTTACAAAATGGAGATGCCTCTCTTGGCATCATAGATCATACCAGTAGTGTTAAGGAGTTTGAATGCTTTTGGAAGAGAGTCAGTTCCATAGGAACTGCTAGTGACATTTCCTATTACTTACCAAACCAGTGTGAAAAATGACACGTCCTGCACCGTCAGAATTCAGTCCAGCAAAGCCCATTCATTTCCAGGCTGCTTCAGCTGCTTTTACTACTTTAGTGAGCAGTATGGATATGCTTAAAATTTAATGTGAGTTGAAGTGTTCCTCTGTTAGGGGTCTTACACAAGTACAAAAGCAGACCTGGCACAATGAATGGTTGCCATTGGGCAAACACAACCATTCAGAGGAAATATCTCTATAAAGATATGTGAAATGGAAGATCTCATCCCCTGCTGAATGATTGTAAGGCTTCTTGCTGGTTGGGGAAGTAGCATGCAAAGCTGCTGGCATGCACATGTAAAGTGAATTATTATTGTATTAAAAACTACTTTCCCCCAAACATTTGTTTCTCATCTGGCATCAAATAGAGTTTAATTGCAAGTTGTTTTATGTCATTTTCAAAAAGATGCACAGGAGGTTCCTAAACTTCCCATGTATACACATCTCATTATATCTCAGTAGGGTTCGTGTTTGAACCACCTGCTCACAATTGGGAACACTTACCCTAATGTCTCTGTAACAAATTTTAGCACTGGGCTCCTTTTGACAATGCAGTTGTAATCTTCATAACATGGTTATGTATGGCATTTCCAGAGGGTTATGTTAAGAACAGAAATATGTAATTTCCGATATTTAGATTCTAAAAAAATACAGTTCAACAATTTTGCTATTTTTATCTAATGAGCAAGAGAAGTAAAGTTATCAGGTTCAAATCTGAATTACAGTTGGTTACCAGCTGTTTACAAAACTGAACAGCAGAAGCATAAAAAAAAAAAAAAAAAAAAAAAAAAAAAAAAAGATTTGGATATGGATAAAATATCAGTTTACATGGGCTGGCTGCCTCTTTCATGAATATTTTCTTGTACTAATATGAGAGGGGTATGGGCTTTGTATTTTTAGGACAGTTTTGGATACCATGCATGTTAATAATTCCAGGATTTATGTCTGTTTAGCCCATTTGCAGTGTATTGCCAGGATTACTTGTTTGCCTGTGGGCCAGAATAGTGAGTTAAATCCCACATCAGGATTTGGGCTTAGGTCCAATGCTAATATTGCAGTGTAATACTAGGAGAGCTGTGCTGTTAAAAGAGTTGTGCTTTAGTGAAGATATTGAACTAAAGCATCTTCTGTTTGGCTCTGATTGCCAACCAAGTGGCATTTAAGGACTTCCAAGCCATTTGCAAGAGAACTGCAAGATGATTCCCCAGAGCCATGGACAATGAGCAGTATCAGGTTGATGGGAGCCCCTACAATATTAATTGTTTTGTACACACTGAACAAGGATGCTGTTTTGTGGAATAAATAAATAATTTATATATAATTCTATATGTATATGTATATATAGCATTATGATGCAACCAATGCCTATATCGTAATGAACATGTATAGGTAGATTATGAAAGTGAATCTTCCCTTTCTTCCACCTCCAGCCCCTCACCACAAGGAACCTGCCTGTGGATGTTTCCCTCTTTTGCCATTCCCAGAGTCAGAGGGGTAGCAGCAGCATGGAGAACTGAGTTCAGAATCCAGACCAATTTCTGCAATGTGTCCATAAAAAGCACACATGCTCTTTCTACTCTGACTGGTATTTCAGCACAGTATCTACTAAGAGATACTTATCTGTTCAGAGAACAGTCGGAGCAACCCTGGACATGTTTGCTTTTGTTTCCCACCCCTTACTAGAGCATCCAGACCATATCTATGCTCTTCCATTGCAGAACGCAGTGCTGCTGCTACTGCTCTGGCGGCAGCAGAGGTCTGGACTTTGATGAGCATATTCATGTACAGTAATTCTTTTGACAAGCTGCCCAAATTTTCTTGAAGAAGACAAACCACAGAAGATATTTATATCTTGGATATTTATATCTGGGACAAAGGCTCTTCTCCAGCCCAGAGGCTTTCTCTTTGCCAAGCTCCGAAAGCATGTTTCCAAAAGAGGTGTTAAAACTTCTCAAACTTCTCAAGAAAATGCACAAACGTCTTTCATAATGGGAAGTATTAAACAACCAATGTGCAGGAACTAGGACAGGCTGCCCCAACTGCAGGCCCATTAGTCACCAGCTTGTCCTAGACAAACCACTCCTTAGTCTCCATACAAAAGTCTACAGAAGTCTTGAAAATTCCTGCAGAAGGCATTAGCCATGTTAATATGACTTGGGCAAATTGTAAGAAACTTCTAGGGTAAAAATACATTTCATTTGTTTTGTAGGTGATGTAATTTTTTGCTTTGTAGAAGCATTAAAGGCTCACAAAATATGTTGTTGGTAGGAAGCATGTTTCTGATTTTCTCCTGGAGCTGGTCCCTTGCAGACCACTCCTACTGCTGTTGCAAACCTCTGGCATTGCTGTGGCAGCTGTGGAGTTCTTTGCACTGAATCAGGAATATTTGTGCAATTTGGATGGGTTTTCAGCATATTGTGACAACTCAAAGTGAGAGTTTCCAAACCAGCTTTCTCCACATAGCCATCCTCTGTTTCATGAGACACCAGATAATTTACAAACTGGTGCTGTGCTGTGTCTACAGAATCCTCTCTGACAAGGCCTCATACTGACCCAGAATTTTCTTCAAATTTGCTGGACAGCCCAGACTTTAACATAAAACTTCACAGGCCCAATAAGATAAAACACCATAGAGGAGAGGGAAAAAAAAAAAAAAAAAAAAAAAAGTTTGTTTCTCAGTGTCACTTTATCAGACCTCCTTATTACTGTCACCAGAGTTATCTTCATGGCCCATGCATTTGTTTTTTTTTCTTCCCCCCTCCCCCTTGATACTGGAGCTGTTACCTATCACTCTGCTCAATTGAGGAGTAAGTGGCTGCCACTCTGTGACCAGATGGCAGGGATCAGAAGAAAAGGGCAATAGTCCTACAGCTGGAAACTATTTGGAACATCCCACCTCAGAGGTGCTGTTTGAATTAAAGTTGTATGTTCACTGTCATGTGTAAAAATTCTTGGTGACATAAGAGAAACATATTGTTAATTAATTGCAGTCTGAAACACATGTCAATCAAATGCATTTGCGGCTAGTAATCTTCGTGTTAATCACTTTCTCAGACAACACCCTGGTCCATCTGAATTATGTCTAAATTAATCTAAGCAAATCTGTACATCTTCTTCTTTTAACCTAAAGTACTAGTATCCCGTGTTCATCTATACACAGATGAACTGTTAGTAAATCAAGGAATAATTTGAGATTTTCCTTGGAGTTCAAAGTAAAATTAAATAAAAAATTGGGACGTTGAAAAATCATAACTTATTTACCAGCATTGTTTTTTGTTTTTGTTTAAATTCATGTATGTTTGCATATATCTGAATGGTTAAAAAGTACAGTATATCCATTACCAGGAATAAAACTCATAGTAGCCCTTGTACCAAAAGACAGATGTTTTCAAAATTATGGGAAAAGTCTTACATTGCTGATTACAGAAGTGAATACTGGAGAAGCTTCAGAATATTTATTGTTTAGTGAGCTTTGGTGCATTTCAGCATAGAAAATTTGGATTCTTATTCAAACTCATCTACTTACTGGCTATTTAAGCTTCACCCACTACTAAATATAAAAGCCCAAATTGAACTACAAATGTAACTTTGGCCAGACTGTGAGCACTTAGCTAGTGTATACTGATGCCAAAAATCTATTGAATAAATGGCTTAGCCCCGAGGTAGTTAAAAATGATTATAAGAGCCATAACTTGGTGATATGTTGAGAAATGTATATAAATAAGTTACCTGGATATCAATGTCAACATTTGAGTAAATACATGGCAACTTCCACTGAAACAGAGCTGCAAAACATTCTGAAATATATCATGTGAACAGGTGATTTATTCCTCACAATGCTTCCTGTTAAAACTTCCCTTTCATTAAAAGAGTCTTCTGCACCATACAGTTCCTAGAGAAAAACTGAAAATTTGCCTCTGAATCTATGAAAAGTAAAATTACATAAATCAGGTCTCTTAAAAAGATAAGCAGAGATAAAGAGAATATAACATTTAAGACAGGCTTTTTCAGCTTTTTGTTTATAATTATTGATCAAGCCCAGTCACCCTAGGATGTGCTCTTTTCCTCTCTCATGGTCTAGACAGGCTCATGGACTTGCAAATCAGTCTCTGAAGACACAGTAATCAGCATTCAGTCTCTGAGGTTAAATATTCTTCACTTCAGGATCTATTTTATCAAAACTAGAAAAACAAATTGTATTTGACTTCAGGACCAATATGGCAGAAATCCCAGAGCTCTCCACCCATATGGTAGGAACATATGTGTTCACTCCAGCTACACTCCCTTATTCTGACTCCACTCGGAAACAACTCCCTTTTCCCTGTTCACTCTCTCCAGGACTGAGCCAAAGCCTATTAAAGTCTTTAGGAATGTTTTCACTGATTTCAACAAGCTCTGGATGGTGCCTTCCAGCTTCAAGTCATTTCTGTCATCATTGTTATGCTGACCAGCAACAGCTTGATATTCTTCCCACTGATGTCTTCAGGAGAGAGTTATTCCAGGTTGTCCAGACACAAAAATGTATTTCTAGAGCACTTTTCAACTTACAAACCTTCTTGCTCACGATATCAAAAAACTGGCAGTGGGTTCATTTGTTTGAAAACCCCCATGTAATTTTGGCTTAACTTCTTCCCTGTATTTATCAACCAACACAAACAGAGGAAGACTTTTCTCTGGTATAGATGAATGACTCTTCTGGGCTGGGGTGCCAGTGGATGTATCCTGAAGACAGCATACTGTGCAGCAGTAGTCCCCTGATTTCTGGCTCTCTTTGTGCCTATAAGCCATAGGAACATCACTACACTGAGGCCTGGTAGGTGGATCATGACATAGCTCCACAGTAAGCACAGAACCACAGGGAGGAGAAGGCCTGGTTCTGTAAATCCTAGTTCAGAAAACCCTATCTCACTCATATCTGGTACTACATACCAAAGATTGTTAAAATACAGATGTCATATGCTATGTAGAAGAAAGAGCTTCTGTAGCTAAACAACCCTCTTGGTTCTAGAAATCTGTTATGGTGTCAGCATCAAGAGCTTCAGCAAGACCTCTGCCTCCTCTAGGGGCTATATAGTTCTGAGCTTATTGAGTATCCCCCCTTTACTCACACAGTGAAGAGGATCTGGTTCATACTGTGTGTCTAGACTCTGTCTCTAGTTTTCAACAGGCTCAGATGAATTTGTAGGTGTAACATTTCACTAAGCACTATATTCAAAGTTAATGAACTCTTCCTGTTTAAAAAGGTAATTCCAGTGAGTCTTCCTCCATGGTCCCTT